>NW_017728910.1:43312793-43315607 GCF_001723895.1 Crocodylus porosus
TGACCCCAGTACTCTTTCCTGCCATGGCAGGGGGTTGGACTTGATGATCTGCTCAGGTCCCTTCTGACCCTACCAACTATGAAACTATCCCCTCCTTTACAGGGCTGCCTGTGGGTTAGGCTGCTGAGTGTTTGATGGGCTATGTGTGTTTTAGGTGCACGCTCTGAGCAACTGGGAATGCTGCTAGCTGAGTAATTCCTGCCTGTGCCTGACAAGAGCCTTAATGAGGGGGTAGAGCCAGGCCCAGCACGTTATAAAAAGAGACTCTCGAGCAACCATGGAGTGAGGGAACCAGGGAAGCAAATAGGCCAGTTCCTCAATCAGTTTGATACCCTCCTTTTTACAAGTCTTCAAAGTAAACTCTTTCTTTCATAAAGAGTAGCAAACCAGCAAATATTTAGTGTAAGTAGCTATAATTCAGCAGTGAGACCAGTACTTAGGCCCCTTACTTAACTAGAGTCCCAGCTGAGGCAGGAGGGAGGGTGTTCACTAGAGGGTTGCCTGGAAACTCTCTCTCATCCTCCTTCAGCCTCCTGTAAACTTGGTAAGTGGAAGCAGTAAAAAGGGAACCTTTCGGGACCAAGGAGCAGTGAACAGGCCAGCTTACAGGGGAGTTAGTTAGGGAAGGTGCTTGGAGAGATGGGCAGGAAGAGAAAGGCAGCAGATTTAAAGTCCCAGTTAAATGGGTGGAAGATGTTGCATTGCCAGAGCCACTGCAGCTCTTCCTCTGTTTGTACTCATGAAGTGTCTATCCACACCTCCTTGCAGCCACAGGAGGAAGAGCACATTCTAGTGCTGGAAGAAGCCATGCCCTCATCCCCAATTTTGGATAGAATTGAGACCACTGCCACCAAAAGGAAGCAAAGACTGTTGGTGGATGGGGTCTCCATTCTGCAGAAGACAGAGGCATCCATCTGCCAACCTGAGCTGTTGTATCAGAAGGTCTACTGCTTGCCCAGAGCATGGATCTGAGATGCCACAGAGGGATAAGTGAGGTTCATCCATCCCTCTGACTACTACCTCAGGCTGCTCATCCATGTGAGCCCCAATGAGACTGCCGGGGTGACCCTAAGCAGATCAAATGTGACTACATGGCTCTGGGTTCAAGCATGAATAGGGTCAGGAAGTCAGGTGGTGTTCTCCTCAAACCTTTCAGTCAAGGGAAAGGACACAGGCAGATCCTGCAGACCAATGTATGGCTACATGGATGGTGTCACCAGCAGGGCTTTTGCTTCGTCAGCCATGGGATGCTGTTCCAAGAAGCACTGCTAGGAAGAGACAGGATCCACCTAATGAAGAAAAGGAAGAGCATCTTCACAGACAGGCTTGCCAACCTACTGAGGAGGGCTTTAAACTAGGTTAACTGGGGGATGGAGAGAAAATCCCTGAGGTAAGTGGCGAAGTGGGTGGCCTTGAAGAAGCACAAGAAGGAGGGAGCAACAGGGGAGGCCTTCTCATTCTTCCTGAGAAAGTAGAACCAAAGGGTAGCTATCTCAGGTGCATGTACACGAGTGCACAGAGCCTGGGAAACAATCTTGAAGAACTGGAAATCCCTGCACAGTCAAGAAACCGTGATGTGATTGGAGTAAGAGACTTGGTGGGAGCTCATATGACTGGAGCACTGTCATGGATGGGTACAAACTGTTCAGGAAGGACAGGCAAGGGAGAAGAGGAAGAGGAGTTGCACTTTATGTAAAAGAGCTGTATGATTGCTCAGAGCTCCACTATGAAACTGAAGATAGGCCTGTTGAAAGTCTCTGGGTTAGGATCTGAGGGAAGAGCAACAAGGGTAATGCCATGATGTGCATTCGCAAGAGACCACCAGACCAGGAGGATGAGGTTTTCTTCAAACACCTAGCAGAAGTTTCCCAATCACAGGCCCTGGTTCTAACCAGGGACTTCAATCACCCTGACATCTGCTGGGAGGGCAATACAGCAGTGCACAAGCAATCCATGAAGTTTTTGGAGAGTGTTGGGGCCAATTTCCTGGTGCAAGTGTTAAAGAGGTCAACTAGGGGCCATGCTCTTCTTGGCCGTAGCAACCACAAAATGATTGAGTTCAAGATCCTGAGGAAAGGATGAGGGTTTGGGAAGCGGAGTAAGGACCCTGGACTTCACAAAAGCAGACTTTGACACAGTCAGGGAAGTGATGGGCAGGACCCCCTGGGAGGCCAGTCTGAGGGGCAGAGGAGTCCAGGACAGCTGGTTGTATTTTAAAGAAACCCTACTGAAGGTGCAGGAACAGACTGTCATCATGTGCAGGAAGAATACTAAATGTGGCAAGCAACCATCTTGGCTTAGCAGAGAACTCTTCAGTGACTAAAATATAAAAAAGCTTACAAGAAGTGGAAGCTTGGACAGATGACTAGGGAGCAGTACAAGGATACTGCTCAGGCATGTAGGGATGGAATCAGGAAGGCCGAACTGCAATTGGAGTTGCAGCTAGCAAAGGATGGGAAGGGTAACAAAAAGGTTTTTTACAAGTGTACAGACTGGCAGCTTGGAAAGCAGCATCTGGCTGGTATGTCTCTTGCAGGGGAAGAGGCATAGGGGAAGGAAGGAGAATGGGGGTCAGATTGAGGCCCCTGCAGTGTGGGAGGGAGGGGCTGGGGCAGGCATTGCCCAGCCAGAACAGGGCACAGGGGAGGGGAGGGCATGGGATGGACCACATGGCTCATCTCGGGGAGCCCAACCAAGAGTAGACAGCTGAACCCCAAGAAGGCCAGGTAGGACACAGGAAAAGATTGGAGAATGTGGTCTTGATAAGTGGGTTTGCAGGCAATTGGCATATGGCTACCTGGGTTAATAATAATA
>NW_017728910.1:43320936-43357683 GCF_001723895.1 Crocodylus porosus
GTATGATAAGGTCAGCCCAACGAAATTGATCTCAGATCATCAATGCCTCAATACTCATGGTGTTTGCTTGCAGGATAAGCTGATGTTGGTATATCTGTCTTCCCTCTGGATTCAGAGGATTTTCCATAGGCAGTGTTGATGGTACTGCTGCACAAAATTTAGATGTCTCCTGTATGTTGTCCATGTTTCAGCTCCATACAGCAGGGTGGCAGATCATGACTGCTTGATAAACCATAAGCTTGGTTTCAGATCTGATGTCACAATCTTCGAACACCTGTTTCTTCTGGCGTCCAAACTGCACTTGCACATTTGAGGCAACGTTTGATTTCTTCATCAGTCAGCCTTCTACAAGAGATGGCTTCCGAGGTATGGGAAATACTCAGTGTTCTCCAGAGTTTCACCGTGGATCTGGATTACTAGATATGGGGACTATTCATTAGGAGCTTGTTGGTGGAGTACCTTTGTGCATTTATACACATACCTTTGTCTGCTCCAACGTGCCAGAAATCCAGTACATCAGAGCAGACTTGATTAATCAAGTCTGTGGAGCATGCAAGCTGACATGTCCAGGGCTGGGCACATGCATCTGTATAAAGAGCTAAATGAGCATCAGTGTGCAGAACATGGAGGCACTGTGCTTTTGAACTAAAACACCTCCGATGTGTTTTTAGTTCAAAAGCACACCACTGCCATTTTCTCAGCACTGATGTGCACTTCGCTGTTCATACAAATGCATACGCCACAGCACTGAGTGATTTTTTTTTTTTTAAAAGAACCCAGCGTTATGGCACACACATGTGCACAAATGCCCTAAGTCTTCTAAATGTTAAGGATCAGTCCGATTTTTCTTGTATGCCTCGGTAAAGATGTCAGCAATTGCCTAGACAATCTGCTTCCAAGGGAGTACACACTACAGCATCATCAACATACTGGAGCTCGATAATTGAGGTCAGGGTGGTCTTGGTTTTGGCTCAGAGGTGGTTGAAGTTAAACAGCTTACCATCTATTTGGTAGCTTAGCTCCAGTCCAGCTGGAAGCTTATTGGTGGTCAGATGTAGCATTTGTAGCATGTGGCAAGGAATACCTAGAAAAGTGGTGAAGCAAGGATGCAGCTTTGCTTAACTCCTGTTTTAACATCAGAGGGATCCAAGATAAGTTCGTTACTGAGAACCACGGTTCACATGCCATCATGAAGCAGGCAGAAAATGGTTGCAAATTTTGGTGGGCACTCATACTACAAAAGAGTCCTCCACAACGCTTCTTGGCTGACACAGTCAAAAGCTTTCATGAGGTCAAAGAAGGACATATAAAGAGGCCTATGTTGTTTCTGGCATTTCTCCTGCAGCTGGTGAGTTGGGAAGATCATGTCAGTTGTACCTCTGGGTGCCCTGAACCAGGAGCAGGCAAAGTCCGGCCTATGGGTCAGATTGGGCCCACAGCAGGCACCATTTCCCAGGAGCCCCTGCTCGCATTGCTGCAGCCGGCTTCCATGGAGATCCCAGCAGCAGCTGTGCTAAGTCAGCACTGGGGCTAGAGTTTCCATGGAGACTGGAAGGCACGTGGCAGGGCACACAGCCGGGTGGGGAGCTGCTTTGTCACCACTGCAAGATCCCAGCCATGGAAACCAGCCCCAGAGTGGTCCAGAACTGGGGAAGAACTGCCATACACTGCCTGGCAGGTGTGCAGGCAGCAGATGGCATCTCTGCCCCAATTCTGGACCATGCTGTCACCACTGCAAGATCCCAGCCCTGGCCACAGAGCCCTCCCTGCCCAGCTGTGCACCCTACCAGCTGGGGCTGGTTTCCATGTAAACCTTGGCCCTGCACTGTCATGGCACTGCTGCTGCTGGGGTCTCTAGGGAGACCATCCACAGTGATACAGACAGGGGCTGTTGGGAAATGGAGTCCAGCTCCCGGCCAGATCCACCATTTTGCCCTAAAGCCACACTGAGATTCCAGGAGAAGCTCTTCAGCAAATGGAAAGAAATGGTTCAGGAGCCATCTCACAATGATCTTTCCTGTGGTGGGCAGAAAAGCAGTCCCTCTGTAGTTTCCCCAGTCTGACTTGTCTCCTTTCCTGAAGGTGCCCCTGAGGTTGTCTGGGATTTCCTCCTCATTCCAGATACTTAAGATGAAGGCATGAAGCTGTGATGCAAACTTCTCTCTCCCTTGTTTGAAGATAGTAGTAATCAATGGTTCAATGTCTAGTTGGCAGCCGGTATTAAGTAGAGTGCCTCAGGGGTTGGTCCCGGGGCCAGTTTTGTTCAATAACTTGATCAACGATCTGGAAGATGGGATGGAGTACACCTTCAGCAAGTTTGCAGATGACATCAAGCTGAGGGAAGTAGTAGATACACTGGAGCTTATGGCTAGGATTCAGAGACTTTGACAAATTGGAGGATTGGACGAAAAGAAATCTCATGTGGTTCAATAAGGACAAGTGCAAGGTCCTGCACTTAGTATGGAACAATCCTATGTACTGAGACAGGCTAGGAACAGACTGGCTAAGTCGTAGCTTTGCAGAAAAGGACCTGGGGGTTACAGTGGACAAAAAGCTGAATATAAGCCAGCAGGGTGCCCTTCTTATGAAGAAGGCTAACGGCATATTGGGCTACATCAGTAGGGTTGTTGCCAGCAGATCAAGGAAAGTGATTCTTCCCTTCTGTTTAGCACTAGTCAGGCCACATCTAGAGTACTGTGTACAGTTCTGGGCCCCCCCCACTGTAGAAAGGATGTGGACAAATGAGAGAGAATCCAGTGGAGGACAACAAAAATGGTTAGGGGGCTGGGGAACATGACTTCCAAGGAAAGGCTGACGGAAATGAGCTTATTTATTCTAGAGAAGAGAAGACGGAGGCGATTTAATAACAATCCTCAAATGCGTGGTTCCAGAGAGGATGGAGCTAGATTGTTCTCAGTGATGGCAGATGACAAAACAAGGAGTAATGGTCTCAAAATGCAGCAAGGGAAATTTAGGTTAGAAAAGGAAAATCTCTCTCATGAGGAGGGTAATAAAGCCCTGGAACAGGCTACCGAGAAAGGCTGTGGACCCTCCATCCTTGGATGTTTTTTAAGACCCAGTTCAAAAAAGCCTTGGCTGGGATGATTCTGCTTTGAGCAGAGGATTGGACTAGATCAGTGCTTCTCATCCTTTTTTGTACCAGGGCCTATTTGTAAATATTGATGGCCAGTCCCAACCCACAGTGCCCTGGCCTTGTCCAGTGCTCCTTACTCCTGACCCACAGTCTCCTGTCCCCTCTGGCCCATGCTGGAGAGAGCTCCCAGCTGCCCCCATCTCATTCAGGCTATAGTCCCTCACTCCCAACCCACAGAGCCTGTCTCCCCCACCAGCTCTGCTGGAGGGAGCCCTCAGCTGCCCCCATCCCGCTCAGGCTGGAGTGCAGTGGCTCCAGTGGCTCCAGCTCACACAGGTAGCAGTGGAGCACATCTGGCTGTAGCACAGGCTGGACAGAAGAGGAGAAGAGGCTTGTGTTACCCTCTATGCCCTTGGCTTGGACTCCCATGCCATGCCAAACAGCCTGGCCATGGCCCTACTCACCCCTCGAGCAGCATCTCCTGGCTGTACTGTGCCTACGAGTACAGACAGCTGAGCCAGTGGCAGCAGGCCAGTGTGCAGCTCTCCACTACCCCCAAAGGACCACCGCACCCTCTTTCTCACTAGAGGGACAGGCACCTTTCCCACACCCTGATACAGCCTCAGCAGTTGGCCACCTTCCCCCAGTGCTGGAAGGTACCTGTCCTCCTCTATACCACCCCCAAGCTCTGGACCTCCAACCTCCATTACCCATATACTTACTGGCATCCAGCTGCTGGGGCTGCTCCCATGACCCTGGCTCCATGCTGGCCACGTGCATGTGTGTGTGTATGCAGATACATGTGCACCTGGTGCTTCCAATTGCCCCAAGCAGTTTTGGGTTGCAACCCATGGGTTGAGAAACACTGGACTAGATGACCTCCTGAGGTCTCTTCCAACTCTACTTTTGTAGGATTCTACGATAGACCAAGGGCATTTTTAAAGCTATATCTCTAATCAATGCAGTCTTGGTTCTCTCTATGTTATTGTTGTGTTCTACAGAGTATGAAATTTGGCTTTTCCCCCTTCATATTTTCTTTAAAGCCTTGACTTTTTTTTTTTTTGTAATGATTGTATTTTTTTTTTTGGAATGATTCCTATTAGTGGTGCTGATGTTTCATTTAAAATGTCGTTGAAGGAAATTCTATTCTAGACGTATCAAGATCAAACTGTACAGTTCTCTCCAACACTAATCCAGCAGCTTTATCTGAAGAGGAAGTGATCACTCTCAGTACTTTTTGTATGTGTTACACTTTTGGCCCAATTTCAGTGCCAACTCAGATTTTATTTTATGTTTTTATAACTTTAACAAGCAGTTAGACATGCACTCTATTACAGACACTACAAAGGTTTATTCACAGTGTGGTTGATTTTTTTTTTTGTATGGTTTCTGATTCAGTTCTCCTTGCAGGTATGTGAATGGAATCAAATAGCTTTAGAAGATTGTCTGGTCAGCAGTATGTAAAGTTACAGGAAGAGGTGTGTTTTAAATTTATTTTTTACAATGTAATACACCAGTTCTGAAATAAATTGGTTTACTTTTAAGATTTTCTCTTATATTATTATGTGCTCCAAAGAGCATGGGAGAGGAATGAATATTCAGTGAGATGAGCAGGGATTTCACTGCATAAGTCTCATTGATCTTAAAAGGAATTATGCGGTGATTTTTTTTTTTTTTTTGCATTGTTACATACCTAGCTCACAGCAACTACTATTAAACACATTGTTCTCCATCTTCTTTAAAATGCAACTACCCATCTTTTGGGTAGTTGTATTTCATTATGCTTGCATCCTCTCTTGCTCGGGTTACTTTTTGACCATGGAAGCATGATGTCTTTTTTGAAAGGTGGGCATAAAATTGTCTTTCAAATGTTATTGTGAGCACTCATGACTATTCCCTTGCTCCAAAATTATTTACAATATTTTTTAAATTCCTTTTGGAACTTTTCTTCTAAGTGATCTGGTTTAAACATTCTGCCAACCATTAGCATCATTACTATGTAAACTACTTGGTTAATATTTTAGAGCTCTCCGAGAGTGCTAAGGGCTTCCAAAAAGGCAGACTTGCCTCTTCCATAGGAAATACTGCACGTTATGCAATCAATGAGAGCAACATATTATACAAGGTAATAAGGTAAGAAAGGATGAGTAATGTAAGGGATTATTTTTATGAACACAGCTTTGGAAAAAAGCATAGACCGTAGTAGGTATCTGATAGACAGAAAAAGACTCCAAATTTTGCTTAATTAATGGAAGTAAAACTTATTGTGCCACTTAGTACTATGACCCTTTATGTTTCAAAGTCAAAAAGGGCAAATATATATACATACTGAGGATATCTCATGTGGGATATCTATCTATCCATCCATCCTATGATGGTATCACTGGCTTTAGAACTGCATGGAAGTTCATTAAGTATCTGATTGTGAAAATCCTTCAGAGCAAAGTGGTCCAGTAGTTAGGGTATGGGCCTCAAATTTAGTTTTAGGTTCCATTCCCTAGTCTGAAATCAGGAGCGACACATAGCGGGTGCACGTGGATGCATGCACACCCCCTGAGTGTGGCGGTGCACCCCCTACAAAAAGGTGCCACTGCTGCTTACAACACCCCCTCTCCGCTGCCGCTGACACCACTGGCGGTGTCTGCTGCAGGTGGTCAGCAATCCCCGCTGGCTGCTGACAACACTGCCAGAGGCATCTGTGGGTGGTTGCCGGCCCCTGGTCAGCACTCGCCACCTCCTCCTCACTGCTGCCAAAAGCGCCAGCAGTATCTGAGGGAGCTCCCGCTTACCACTGCCACACTCCCACTGCTGCCACCGTGCCCCGCCAGCTGCTGGGGGCACACGTCGTTCATGACTGAAATAAAGTTAATCTTAACTGTTACTCTACTAATATAACTTTTTTTTAATATGGCTGTTCATTATGGATAGCAGGTCCCTTAGTAGCTGAATAGCGCTTTGGTTAAGTTGCCTGTTTTAGTGTAAAACTATTTGAATCATATATTAACAATTTTTGTAATTTTAAAATTTTGCTATCTGTTTTAGATCTCTTCTAAGGCAAGCCTATTATCATTCTAAGTAGCATACTCATACGGTATTCACTGTTCCTGTTCAATCCTGTTCATTTCATGGGGCCATTCTTGCAAATTGCAAACAAATGGAGTGTCTAAGTATGGCACTATTCAATTTAACTTACTGCCTCCCAGTCTGGAGACACAGCAAAGTTCTTGTATGTTGTTTTTTTTAATCACTTCTGTTATCTTTTGTGATTACTTTTGCCTTTCTAAAGGAGTCTGGTCATGCTGAAGTTGTTTTTTTTTCTCTGTATCATCTACATATATAAGAAACAGAGATTAGAGATTCAAATGTTTTAACTCTTCTGTATATACACGTAATGCTACACCCAATTAGACTCTCTTCCTCTCAAATACTTTCAGTTCTATTTCCTAATTCTTTATTCATTGCCATGCTGTGCCTTGAAGCCTCATATTTTATCTTAAATAGAAATACACCATCGTTTCCCCTGGGACTTGCAGTTTTAGACTCAAAAAGACTAATTGTGTCTGAACTGACACAGAAGTTATGGGAGTAAGAATTAGCTTTTGTGAAACTAAAAGGAGATGCTGAACTGGTGTCACACCCTGCCACAAACAAATACTGCTTTGGAACAAGCAGAAAGAAACTAAACACAAAGAGATATGAGATAAAAATTCCCATCAGTAAATGAAGAGAGCAGATCTTTATCTCAGCTATAGCAACAAATAAAATCTGTTTATCACACTTGTGAGCATCAAGTTGGACTAACTGAAACCTGGTGGGACCCTAGTCACAACTGGGCAGTAGGCATTGAGGGTTATAGGTTGTAGACGGGATAGAGTTGTGGGAGGAAAAGGTGGGGTGGGGTGTTGTGTCTATGTTAAGGAACAATATACATCCTCTATAATCAAGATGAGATCAGAGGAGGGCCAAACCGAGGTACTTTGGGTCAGGATACAAGGGGATCAGGGGAAAGAGACTTGGTAGAGGGGGTCTACTATAGACTGCCACACCCGGAGGATGAACTAGAGTGGAATTCTCCAGACATCTCTTGACCGTACAACCTTTGACAGCTATGGTTGTCATGGGTGACCTAAACTACCCTGACATCTGCTGGGAGGAGCAGTCAGCCAAATCTAACTGCTCACGTAGGTTCTTAACCTGCATGCAGGACATCCACCTAATGCAGGAGGTATACGATCCCACTAGGGGAAATGCCTTGCTGGACTTGGTGCTAGCTATAGGGGATGACCTGGTGGGGAAACTGCAGGTACAAGGTAACCTAGGGGATAGTGACCATTGACTGATTGAATTCACTATCTGGCGAAGGGTGGATAAATTAACCAGCAGGACTGAAGTGCTAGACTTCAGAAAGGCTAACTTCAGTGTGTTCAGGAGATTAGTTAGTGCGGCATTAAAGCTCAAGAGCATTGATGAAATGGGAGTCCAGGAAGGGTGCTCGTTCCTCAAGGGAGCGATCCTGCAGGCACGGAAGGAGACAATCCCATTGCACATAAAAGGAGGCAAAGAGGCCAAGAAGCACTCTTGGCTGAACAGGGAAGTCCAGGAAAGCTTAAGGGAAAAGAAAGAGGTATACAGGATGTGGAAATGGGCTAGCTACCAAGGAGGAGTATATCTCCCTGGCTTGCACTTTCAGGAAATCAGTTAGGAAGGCCAAAGCAGCAAAAGTTAAGGACAACAAAAAGTCCTTCTTAAGGTGTATAGGGAGCAAAAGGAAAGTGCAGGGTAGCATACGACCCTTATAGGACAAACTAGGGCAATTGGTGACAGAAAGGGGGGACAAAGCTAAGCTCTTCAATGAGTTATTTGCATCTGTAATCCTAGAAACAGACCAAGACAAATCTCCCAGTTGGATCCTAGATAGACACAGGAGGGACACCAGCCCACCAACTGTAAGTGCAGACTTAGTGAAGGGGCACTTAGAGGGGCTGGATGTGTTCAAATCAGTGGGCCCAGATGAACTTCATCCAAGGGTGCTGAAGGAATTGACCAGTGTCATGGCAGAGCCACTAGCACGGCTGTTCAAGCACTCATGGTGCTCCAGTCAGGTCCCAGAAGACTGGAAAAGGGCCAATGTGGTCCCTATTTTCAAGAAGAGGAGGAGGGAGGAACTGGGAAACTATAGGCCAGTTAGTCTCACCTCTATCCTTGGGAAAACTCTGGACAAAAATCATTAAGGATCACATTTGTGGGAGCCCAGCAGGGGAAATAATGCTGAAAGGAAATCAGCACGGATTCATTGCAGGTAGATTCTTCCTGATTTAACTTTGTTTCTTTTTATGACAAAATGCTTAGACACAGGAGTTGAGGTAGATGTCATCTACCTAGACGTGAAGAAGGCCTTCAACACGGTATCTCATTCTGTTCTCGTAAATAAACTAACAGGCTGTGATGTAGATGATTACATGGTGAAGTGGGTGGCAAATTGGCTTAGGGGTTGCACCCAGAGAGTGGTGGTGGACAGGTTGATATCAGCCTGGGAAGATGTGGGCAGTGGAGTCCCACAAGGCTCAGTGCTATTCAATGTCTTCATCAGTGACTTGGATGAGGGGGTGGAGAGCACCCTGTCCAAGTTCGCAGATGATACCAAATTATGGGGCAAATTTAACACACCAGAGGGTAGGGCACAGATCCAGGTGGATCTGGACAGGTTGGAAAAATGGGCTGAACGAAATAGGATGCCGTTCAACAAAGATAAGTGCAAAGTGCTACACCTGAGCAAAAACAACCACCAACACACTTACAGGCTGAAGGATGATCTTTTCAGCAGCACAGCAGTGGAAAGGGATCTTGGAGTCATAGTTGACTTCACAATGAATATGAGTCGTCAATGTGACAAAGTGATCAATAAGGCTAAATGCAGTTCATCATGCATTAGGAGATGCATGGCAAATGGGTCCAGGGAGGTGATACTTGCCCTCCACGTGGCACTGGTCAGGCCTTAGTTGGAGTACTGCATCCAGTTTGGGTGCCACACTTCAAGAGGATGCGGAGAATCTTGAGAGGGTCCAGAGGAGGGCCACTCATATGGTTAGAGGCCTGCAGGCAAGGCCCTATGAGGAGAACCTGAGGGACCTAGATCTCTTCAGCCTTCGCAAAAGAAGGCTGAGAGGTGATCTTGTGGCTGCCTATAAATTCATCAGGGGAGGGCAGCAGGGAATTGGAGATGCTGTGTTTACTAGAGCACTCCCTGGAGTAACTAGGAACAATGGCTACAAATTAATGGACAGTAGATTTAGGTTGGACGTTAGAAAGAACTTCACAGTAAGGGTTGCCAGAATCTGGAATGGGCTTCCAAGGTGCTCTCCCCTACCCTGGGAGGTCTTCAAAAGGAGTCTGGACAAGCACCTGGCTGACCCCAGCGCTCCTTCCTGCCCAAGGCAGGGGGTCGGACTCTATGACCTACAGAGGTCCATTTCAACCCTAACTTCTATAAGAAGAAACAAGAACAAAGCTGTCAGCAGCAATGACATTGCTCAGTGATTGGAGCCACTCCAAGCCAATATATCAATATCTGCATGTGTTTGTAGAAGATAATGACATTGTGGAGTATATTTTCAGTACCTGTGTCTCCAACTACCCAATTTGCTCACAAGGAGCAAAACAGTGAACATGGGCAGAATAGCCACATCCTTTGTGCCATCCTTTCTTGCCCCAAGACTTCAGTAAGCCTTCCCATGCATACAGGGTAAGAGGAAGAGGGAAGGCTGAAGTAAAATGGGTAGGCTGAGGTAAACACTGGCAGGCTAAAAATACATTGTTCCCCTCCAGCTTAACTTCATTTACATGGAGAGGGAGAGTAAGAGAATATTTTCCCATTCTGACATGCCTGGGGAGTTGAGGGCTGCTGAGGACATCAGGTATCTCTGTTATTGCTACTCTAGTGGAGCTGTATTGTCAGGGAGCTGGATTAGGTTTCTAGAGTCTACAGCAGGTGTGAAGGGACATGAACTCCATGGTTCCACCTCACTTAATTCTCCTAGCATCGCCTGGATTTGATGAGACAGCTTCTCTGCAGAAAAAAAGTTATCTATGAGGGATGGATAATAGGGAGAACTGCTTAGAAAGTTTCCTTCCTGAAAGTCCTGTCCTAGTTTAACAGGAACATTGATGATTATCTGACTAGTAATTAGGTAAGTGCAAATAAATTCTGAGCTTTACACTTGAAATACAATTGCAGATATAAAAATATAAGCATAAAAAGGAAGCTGCCCTTCATTCTATGAGATGTCTATGCATTCCAGACAGATCTCGCCACACCCCAATACATCATTAATCATAAATGCCCCACAGCCAACAAAAAACATTCTCTTCTTTGTGAAGAACAAACCAATTCTGAAAGGTCAATAGAGGTAACAGAGTGAATCACCATGGAATGCACTTAGAGTTGTTGCAGTATCAATAAGGTACTCCAAAGAAGCGGGGGGAGGGAGATCAGAGGGTGCTAGATCAATGAATGCAGCAGAAGGATAAATGAGCTCAGAGAAGTCACAGACTGACTGACAATTGTTGTAGCAAATGTCTTGCTGTTTATTAATAGTGATGATGGGTTTCTGCTTGGAGGCTACAGTTAAAGAATACCCAGTGGAGTTGATAGATAGTGAGAAAGTAATTTTTTTACTTGGTGCACTGTTGGTACATCAAGGCTTTAGGGGCTTAGGATTTAATGATGCATTATATGTTGAAGATGTGGACTGATAATTTTAACGTCATTCGTTTTCTAGGATTCTGTTTCAATTCTTTTATAGCAAGTTACCTCCACATGAATTAACTCCCAAGAGTTACCTTGTGGTATATCATAAGGTACTGTGACATTTCATATAGTAGTTACAATTTACTCAAGAGAGTGACTTTGTCACATCTCATATCATGTGTGATAGCATGAAGAAAATCAGCAGCTAGCTATCCAACTGCTGAATGTTTCTTTTGTGCTTTAGTACCCTGACACACAAATCACCTATATTACTAGACGTGCAAACCCTGAAATAGCAAAGTTGTGTGTGAGGATGAAGGAATATTAGGTCATGTAGCTAAAAGTTTCCTTGTGATTCATACTCTCAAACATCCAGTAGCTAAACTAAAGTAATTTTTACACTTAGCTTATAGCTACTCTGGTCCATAAGACATTAATCCTGCTATTAACAATACACTGTTGGAAAACAGAGAGTCTGTACAGCCACCATAGTCTGCAGTGCATAGTAGATTATAGAGTTAGTTAATTTTTACTAAATATTCAAGTAAACACAAATGGTACAGCCAAAAAAGCGTATCTGGAAAAGTAGTGAACACTTACAACTTCTCCTTTTGAACTTCTGACTTGAGAGACCTTTTATTTTCAGACAGCCAGATGCATTTGCAGTTGTAGGCTTGCCTGGCAGGAAATATATGAGAAACCCCATGAACACTTAACAAATTCTAGTTGTGTATTCTTGATGGATGTACTGGTTTATATATCCAATACCTCCAGTACACATAACTCCTGTTAACATAGACAAAATGTATATAGGTGAAATGTCAGTAGCAACTGATGACTTCATAACCTGTCCAGTTCTTTCAGTACTGAAAATGAAACAATGACATTTGAGGTGATGCAAATAAGAGATATTACAGTTGTTATTCACTTCTAATAACCTTTCAAATAACCTTGAGTAATTTATGCAGCAGAAGATGGCAAGAAATAGTAATTTGGAAGTCACATGCATCAGTAAAATTTAAATAATTATAAATCAAGAAAAAAGTACAGCAATTAGGGGTGTACCAATAAGGATTTTCATGGCCAATACTGATAGCTGATGATTAACCAACCATATCAACTGATGCTGATCCAATAAGCAATATTTAGTAATAGTGAAAGGCATTTTAAGCTACTGACATGAATAACCCTTATTTTGTTTGTTTTGCAGTTATAATGTACACACACACCTCCTGACTGCTCCAGCCCTCTATGAGGAAGGCATTGGCCACCTTATTCACACACATCATCCCTTTGCCCACAGCTCCTACATGCAGCCTCACTCCCCGCACAACCTGTACTGCCATCTGGGGCAGGTGGGCTGGGGACCCTTATGCAGACAGTGGTGCTGGGTGCATTTGGAGGCCCGGAGTCCACCATTGCTTCAGTGTTAGTCGGCCCCACACAGCCGAATTCCCACTGCTGCCGGGAATTCGGCAAAGGTGCCCAATGCCCTGTGGAATGGAGTGTCCCGCGCACACTACCTTACCCCCCCCCCCCGTGTGCAGCCTGATGTCCATGTGGCAGCCCCAGTTCTCAGGCCCCACATGCGCATGCAGTGTTGCCATAGCAGTGCAGCAGGAGCAGGTAACGGTCCCTTTGTTGCTGAGTGTGGCACCCTGTGACAGCTCCCCATCACCCCCTCCCGCTGCTCGCCAGGACTTGGAGTCTGCTGTGGGCTCAGGCCAGTGATGGGGAATGGGGGCTGGACTATGCTCATCAGGGTGCTCTGGGAATGGGGCCATAATTATCAATTGCAACAACTAAAAAAATGTCGACAGCCAATAACATTATTTTTCCTTTTATTGGTGCTGATCTAATAGCCAACTGATATATCAGTGCACCCCTAAAAGCAATATAATACTTTCTTATGACTACCTATAACATTGTAAGAGTTAAAACTAAGATTAACATTCCATTAAAATTCACTTTTGAGGAGTGAGAGAAGTGATTGCAAATGACAGAACAAGGAGCAACAGGCTCAAGTTACAGCAAGGAACGTTTAGGTTACATATTTGGAAAACCATTCTCACTAGAAATGTAGTAAAACACTGGAACAGGCTACCCGGAGAGGTGGTGGAATCTCCATCCTTGGAAGTTTTTAAGGCCTGGCTAGACAAAGCTTTGGCTGGCATAATCTAGTTGGCCCTGCTTTGAGCAGAGGGTTGAACTAGATTGCCTCCTGGGGTCCCTTCCAACCCTAATTTTCTATGATTCTATAAAATAACTCTTTACCAATACAGATGGTACATTTTATCTCAAAGCAGAACCTCTACATCCTTCATAATGTTATCAGAAATATGAACTGTAACAATGTGTCAACAACACACAGGTTAATGAAGACAGTGGCATAATTAGGGCAGGCAAGAGGGGCACCAGCCCCAGGTACCAACGTAGAGGAGGTACAAGAAAGATGCCCCCCTCCCCCAGTCTCTGGAAAGGCCCTGCTCCTTCTGGCCATTGGAGTGAAGCTGAAGAAGCCCTGCGGCCGCCCAGCTTTAGGGACCCGTGTGCTAGGACACAGCAGGAGCAGCTCTGCACCACTCAGCTCTAGAATCCAATCTGGAGAAGCCCTGCACTGCCCAGCCACAGGAACTGGGTACAGGAACACAGCAGGAGCAATGAGGTTCCTTGAGTCCCTGGGGCTGATAAGCCCCTCCTATACTTGGCTGGTGTGGGACTGCTCCTCAGCTTCTAGGCCCAGGTGTTCTTGTGTCCCAGCACCCACCTCCTATAGCCAGGCACTGCCAGGCTTCTCTAGCTCAGCTCCCAGGCCAGGGTGGGTGGTGCAGAAGCCTGCTCCAGATGTGAGAAAGCAATGCCTGCCACCGGCCCCCAAAGTTTTGCCTAGAGTACCAGGATGTATAGTTATGCCTCTGAATGAAGATATATATTGTGGAGTAAAAAAGTAGAACTGATTGAATAATGATCACAAACAATGTATTTGATAATGTGCTTCTTGTCAGTTAATATAGTATTCCTGAATAAAGTATTTCCCATGGATTTAGGCAGTTGAACAATATTCCAAACCCCACTCAGCTGAAATGCATCAAATACATTATTTGTGATTTTTTAAAAAATCAATCAGTAAGTAATTTATATACTATATTTTGACTCTTCAGTCAGCTCTAAGAGAATTGCTGGGTTATTTTTCATGTAGCATTTACCAACATGTGTGACTCACAAAGAAATTATTTCCCTAGAGAATGAAAGCTTGCAAACTGTAGAGACTATTTCTTCACAGCATAGAAAATAATGTTTCTTTCATTATTTTGCTAGTTTTCTACATACAATCAGACACTAAACTTAGCTATAGACAACTGTAAGCAAGGGAAAGAAAGGAAATCATTCACTGTAGATAGACTATAAATATTTCTAAAGTCCATGTTAATATCATTTTGACTGGGGGGGGTTTTAGCAATAGTCTGATACCATTCTTTTCTGGTGCAAATTGTGCAGACTGTGCACATCCTTTGCATGCCTTGATAACCACAGATTCCATTATGTGTTTAATAATTGACTATTCAATAGAGCATTGATGCATTTTTGTCTGGAACTAATTCACCTTTGTCTGTGCATCAGCATGAAAGTACAGTGAATTACAGACATGATCTCACAAGTGCTGTGAGGGCCATGTGCAGTATTCAATGCAGGTTTTAAAAATCTTTTCATGCCAGACACTGCTTGAAAAACAATATCCTAACATGTAGACTAGTACACATAAACTATGTTTTATTAGAGTAGTGACTGGAATACGGTTATAAATTGTATCTGAGAAGCTGCACATCATGTTATAAGCTCCAAGCTCAGTTTTTACTGAATCACTCACTGCTTTACTTGCTTGTATTAACATGACATAGCTTTTCAAAAAATAAAAATAGTAGTAGTCTATTTGCACCTGTAAAATAAACATGAAGAAACTGACACAAATTTTATCATATATATTAATCTCTCTGCAACAAAAAGGGAAGCCCCCCATTGTTTCATGCAGACTTCTTGTCCTACTTTTATTCATCAAATTTGAAGTTGAATAAATATGATGAATCTTGGACTTGCTATAAACTCAACAAAAATGATGCATAATAAAGTGATTATTTACAAGTATATGATGTTCAGTCTCAACGCAGAGAAGTATATTTATCACTTCTTTATCACTACGGGCCTTATTGGAGTTAATGTAAAGACTTGTTGATTTCAACAGACTTTGGATCATAAAGTTACCAACATTACCACAAATGTAAAGGTTTCAATCATGTAATCCCACTGAATTCAGAAGGAATATTAATTGAAAAAGGGAAGTAGGATGAAGGGTGCTTCCAGTGTTTTTCATTCAATTAATTTTACCGATAAGGAATGAAAAGATATTTTTCTCCCTCAGGAAATCTGTCCATAATTATATACAGGTATGGAGGCCAAACTGCTTATTCAACTCTAGAGGTTGTTCCTCTGAAAACAAAGCCAAGATGCTTTAGCAGGACAGTAAAAAAATCTTGCACTGTGTCCTCCTCCTGTTTTGTAAATAGACCTAAGACTTCCATCAATCCAATACCTTCTACAAGCACTAAAAGTCCTATGAAGAACTGTAATGCTGATTTGCCATCCAAGTACCTGATGGGACTACTGATCCATCAGTCCATCAATACTTTCAGCTACAGCCAATACCTTATCTTTCAGAGGAAAGCAAAAACCCTAAACAGAATTAACTATAAAATAATGTACTGTGTAAAGGGGGAAAGCGGGAGGAAATCCTTCCTGATGATCAACTTATGCCTGAAGAATGAAATTTGTTCATCTTTACTTGGCTTCCGAAACCATAAAATATATCGAAATTATCCAGCCCCTTTTAACAACTTTCATATGAATTGTTGAACTTAACAATATTCTACATAATGAATCTGATGGGGTGACTAGAAACATTATGAAGTTGCATCTGCTTTCTTTTTGCATTCAAAATTATTAAGTCCTTAACTTTATCAAGGGATGGCTTATGCCCACATGACGGGACAGAGAAGATAGGATAAGTGATCAGTTTTCATTCAGCTCCTCATACTTTTGCATCTATCAGACAAAACACCCTTTCTTTTCCAAACTAAAAATATTAAATATTTGTAAATTCTTGTCATCTGAAAGTTCAGCCTTACTGCCAGGAAAACAGTGAGATAAGGAGAGGAACAATTTAGGAGTCAGGAACCATAGGTTCTATTTCTGGACATATCAGTGATTCATTATATTATCTTGGCAAGTTACTTCATGTACCTTAGTTCTTTCATCTTTAAATTAGTAAATGATAATACTTGCTTATTCTCAGCCATACTTGTTTTACGTTGAGGTGACCGGTACCATGCTTGTTTGCTTTTTTAACTGCTACTGGCAGCAGTCTTTAAACTGGCAAGACGGACTTCAGAATCTTTCCCCCCTCCCAAGTGGAGCCTATACATTCAGAGTTCATCAGTGTACATGAAGTTAGATTGTTTTTGCCAGTACATCTCATCATTCATCAAAAACAAGTGTCCCTTGTGTCCAATTCTGCCTATTCCTCCAATCCATTATTACGTTTGTATGTCTGTCCCTGGAGTCTCTGTAGCCATTGGAAATCCAAAACATTTCATCATCATCAAAAAAAACCCAAGTTCCTGGCTAGTTCTGTTTCTATTTATGCTGCTTAATAGAAATACCTCCCAATTCAAATCAGGGATCCAGAGAGCAGCCAGGTTTGGACCAAGGAGGGTGATTTAATTGCTGGAGGGAGCCTTGCAAAACTTGAAGTTTCAGAGTTATATGATCTGCTTTACTTTAAGGTTACCACTGATGTGAATTTTCTTGAACTAAAAACATAGAACAAGTAGTTTAATTTCAACATGAGGTGTACTTGCCAGCATCAATCTCAGGGAGTGGTATATGGCCAGTCATGGTGAATTTACCTTAAGGTAAGCATTAGAGTCTTCTCTTCACTATGTTTTTTTATGCTAAAGCCTAGCTTGTATGCATTGGTTACTCCAAGGTGAAAAATCACAGCTTGTGTGGCAGTGAAAACAAGCTGTGAAAGACGACTAGAGAGTTCCCCCTCCCCTGCACATTTGCCCTCTTCCACCTACCCGCTTTTGTTTTCCGTTCTCCACTTCAAGTCTTATGAGTCATTTCATTCTTTTTTTGCTTGCAAACTCCCTGCCTGAATTTTCTTCATTGGTTGCTGCAGCCACTCCCTGCTCAGCTGCAATGTGCAGCTATAGTAGCCAAGTGCTAGACAAGGGAGTACAGATAAGGAATTCTTCCTTGATCATTGATGGTCCCACTATCTAGCTATATGGGGGAAATCAAGAATGATGCAAGTACAGAGAAACCAGAGTGAGCTAACTGACGAGGACTTTTCTGCTTCAAGTGTACCTTGGCAGGCTTGTCCTAATATTAGTCTCTCCACCAATTTGCTACATTTCATTTCTTGTCCTTTAATGTTTTAAATCCACAGCAAAACTGTTATCCTAACAACGTGGTTCTTTATCCTTCTTAATAGCGTTTATGCAGCCTTACTATATATAGAGCATCCCTCATTTTGAATGATCACAAGCACTTTAGGAAAACCTACCTATATAGCAACTTTCAGGTGCAGCAATATCTTGTGAGAAGGGAAGAAAACACTGGCCATTGTCTTGCAGTACCCTGCCTAAAAGGTTTGTCAAAAGCACAAAGGTAAATCCTTAAGATAAGTGTGTGCTCTTTAATCCCCATGTAGGGATCTCATAGAAAGGACCTTCATGCAGTAGCTTTGTGAATAATTGAAAGTTGAAGGTAGGCACGATTCTAAGGTTTCTGCCAAATTCTAATTTGGGTCTATCTAAAGGCACCCTCTATTTTCAACTGGATGAATGATTCATTGCTTCACCTGCTGAACCTACTGTGCAGGGCTGCTGTGTTCTGCTAAATAACTGCTGTATTTCACCCAAATGTGGCTGCTGCTGCTCACTGATGGGCAAAGTAATTCCTATACATATGTGGAAAGGATTTAAGATCCTGTCAAAGACAAAATACTGGCTCAGCCTTAACAATGGAGCCAATATCAGTGCCTCTACTTTTTGTAAACTTCTTGGGGATGAAAACTGGATTTTTTCTGGATGTGAGACATTAGGGAAATATCAGATCTAAGAATACAATTTTAAGAAATACATATTCATTAACATTTTTCAAGAAATTGTAACTGGCTTGAGAAGCCTGACTTTCATTTTGTCAAGGTCTGATGGTTTGATTTCACCCTTCCCCTCCTGTTGCATGACTGTATTTTCTCATGTAGAACTCACCCCAGAATATAATATGCAGCTTGTTTTTGAAAAGCAAAATGAAGATTTGTTTTTCATTATGGAGCAGAAACAGACCCTAATTTTTAGCTGACTTGCCCTCTCTTTCTTGCTTAACTAAAGCTAAAACTCAAGCTCCTACTGAAGGCTGTTCTCGATACACTAGTTCTATAGCTTGACAAGCACTAGCAAGTCTTCAGGGCTGTGAAACAGGAGGAGAAAAACCAGGACCAGTTAAGAGACAGCAAAAAGACCTAAGAAAGGTTAGCTTGATTGAGAAACCTTGAGACTAGGGCTGTCCAGCTTCTAAGCCCCCAGGAGCCACACCACGCAAGACGCACCAGGAGATTCACAGGCCACCAGACCCACTGTGCAGTTGCTTCACCCCATAGTGCTCTCTGCCCACTCTACATCAGACTATCCCCCACTGCTGAACTGCATAGTTGCAATTCTTCTTCCTCCCATTGCAATGCACATCCCCTCCCTCCACTGCTGCCCTGCATAGGTACCATCTTTCCTCCTTCCTGCCATGCATGCAGCTCAGATTCACTCTCAGCTCTCCACATTGTTCTGCAGTGCCCCAATGGCAGCTAGAGGAGGAAGAAGGAGGAGTCTGGAAATGATAGCTGCTATTACAGCTAGAGCGATGCAGGGAGCAATAACTAGGTAGGAGCCCAGGGACTGCAATTTAACACCTCACAGGTCACACATGGCCCACAAGCTGCCAGTTGGACAGCCTGATTAAGAAAAATTAAAAAGAAGAGACGTTTGTTAACACCTGAGGAGTGAAGAGCAATGAGCCATTACGTCAATTGCTCTTCACTCCTCAGCTGTCTGAATAGTACTGTCAGAGCAGGAATCAAAGCAGGATATTTCTATCATGGACAGAAAATTAGCTTCCTTACTTAATAAGCGCATCTGAATTTTGAAAGGCCAATTTGAGGGAAAAGGTATGTGTTGTATATGAGAGAATACAGCGATCTTGCTTGTACTGGGTACTACTCAGTGAACTTTTCTGGTCTGTTATTTTTGGGATCTTCCTGAGATACTTTATTTTTAAAAATGCAATTTTAACAATATTCCAATCTTCAGGAACAAATGATTAATTGGAAAAATGCAGGACCTGATCAATAGCACAGTTAAGACAATGGGAATTTTTCCACTTACTTTTATGGACTTTAGATCAGGCCTTCATTGTGTTTCCTCATTAATGTCTCTGCTTGTTCATACTTTTCCCTTTTGCAAAATTCTTAGACAAATATTTGGTCCTGTTGATTTATTGTACTTAATTGTTGTTTAATAGGAAACTTCATTTATTTATTAATACAGAATTGCAACCCTGATGTGCTGTACTTTCATACCTATATTGGTAGTATTTTCATTTTGACTGTGATCCCATTATAAATAATATTTATTTAAAACAGCAAGGTGTTATTTTTCTCTTTGCAAATAATTCTGTTTAGCTCTCACTGCATTTAAAGACCTTTTTTTTTCCTGGGGAAAACAAAAAAGAAAGAAATGGTTTGAACTGAAGACTTTGGGGAGATAATTACATAAGTACTATAGGTTCTGAATTAGCTGGAAAATTACAGACACGTCGTTGTATGAGTGAAGCTAGTTTTTTAAAGTAGATACTTCACCTTTCAAAGGGCTAATTATAGTGTTGAATATAGACTAGGGCACTACACTCAAATTTCATCTTTTCAATAACAGCAGCAGCAAACAACAATATTGTGTCAGAGCTGCAGAGGCATTCCAGCTGCTGATGGTTTATAAGTAGTGAAACTAAAGCATCACTCACTCATGAGTTATTTTATGCTGTCTGTCCCGGGAAGGGACATACAAGTAATGAAAGACACTCACCAGCAGCAGGAGACGCGACCCAGCAGGGGCGGAGGGAAGAGCCCACACGGCGCATCAGTCGCTTATTTATTCAATTAAGACTGGCCAGTGATGTAAGATACGAGCGCTGGTCATCATGGTTAAAGATGGTGACCGATGCCGTGGCAGGAGAGAGAGGCAGAAAAGAAGGACCCCAGCTGGCCCGGTAGAGAGAGGAGACCCCTACTTCAGGTCTTGCAGGACCTGGTGAGCCAGGAGTGAACGGAGACAGCAGGAAGCAGGGCAACTCGCTGAGAGGCAAGAGCAGAAGACCATCAGTCAGCAGGAGCCCTGGACCCGAACCAGGATCCAGTGAAGAACTGAAGACCCTGCAGGAGTCCAGGTGGGAGTGTTGGATCAGCTGTGGTGAAAGTGGCAACACGCCAGAGGGAAGGACGACGAGGGAAGCTCCAGAGTGGCCACAGTCAGGGCGGGTATCGCTGCCATTGTTGGCCGAGCAGACGGCTGGGTGGGAGGAAACCTCAGGGATGACTGGTGCCCGGGAGAGCGTCCGCGAGCTGAAGTAGGGGTGAGCAGAGCTAAGAAGCTGGGTGGGGCACGCGAGGGGATGACCCTGTGTTTAGTTACCACTAAGAGTCTGATTTATGTTTCCCCATGTGTGAACGGATTGAGGAGAAGAGGGTTTTCTTGTTTCCCCCAGGTACTGGGACCGAGGGTAGGGCCTCAGAGGCTTTTTCTTTATGTTTCCTCAAGAGAAGGGATGGAGGGAAGAAGGAAAGCCAAGTAGGGTCAGAGCTGAGAGACCAGGCCCCGTGCTGGCTAGCAGGCAAAGTGGGTGGCTGGCAAAAGGACAGAGCTCCATGAGAGGGACAAGGCCAACTGGGAACCAACGTATACTAGGTGGAGTGAGGCCAGGGTGTAGGGGTGGCGGAGCCCTGTGAAGGACTGTTGGATGAGCCACAGGCCAGTGAGTGAACCAGGTGACTGACCCCATCCAGAGGAACCAACAAGTCATGGCAGGTGAGAGCAGGGGCGGCGAGTCGTGGGAAAGACACCTGCTCAGCCAAAAACGCCAGCCTGGAGAATGCCCAACGTGCACCATCTGGGGAAAGGCCACTCAAGAGCGGGTACTCGAGGCCTGACAGTCACACTGTCTATAGTTGACTTCTTTTGTTTCCTGCAAGCATTCTGAAGAAGCTGTCAACTACCTCACCTGCAACCAAAGTGAAAGTGCACTTGTAAAGCATGGGGGGAAAGGACATAAAGACATATCTGATATAAGGAAGGAGACCGTACACCTTTTAAGGAGAAAACCAATCGTGCTTATCACAGGTTTCTGTCTTTCTCTTCTAATGGCTATATGGTAGCAATACAACATTAGCACATTATATTCAGCTAGTCTAGTTTGCAATAATAACTAACAATGACAGTTACACAAAATATTATAGCTCTCAAGCAAAAAATCTTGACACAGCAATAATGAAAAGAAAAAGCCCTTAGGTCTCCCCTTTCCAGTTCTTTACATAAAATATTCTTCTCTTCAAGTTTATTTCACTGGTAATCTCTGCAGAAAGAGCAGGACTACATATAAGTTCAACATTGTCGTCATATTTTGAATTGCCTATGAGCGGACAAGTCAATTAGCAACTAGCAATAAGTCATCAGGTGCAATTGAATGGAATATGCAGTCTGGTTTTCCCTTTATCAAGGGGCACTTATCTTCTCATCTATTGCAGCTATAACTTCAAACTCTGCTGCAGTTGCCATCTGGCATGTAAGCATGGATCTGGGCCTAAATGTGAAACAATAAAGATGGATGAAAGGCTCAATGCTTTGTGCAACAAATTACTGCTTTGTGAAAGATCTCGTCTATTAAATTATGTTCAAACCAATATCTCAGGTGTCCTATGTGAACTCTATCACATCTTTTTAAAATTTGTCTGAAACAATTTAAAACACTTTCTAGACTGGAAGGGAGACAATGTCTCAGCATAACAGGAGAAACAATTTAGTTCCTGTACAGGTTTCTGTTGTAAAGTAAACATCCAAGGGGGTAGAAAGGTCATGGTTCCACTGGTTTTACAGATTTAGGATCTTGAAGCACTTATTTATCATGTACATGTTTAAAAACAATCAAGCACAGTAAACAAATCTGAATACCATTACACATTCAGTCAGAGATAATTACAGTTGTGTTCTGGGTCCAGCAATCCAAGGGAAAGACTGCAAGAGCTACTATGCAAGAAAGACAAACCTGATGTACATTAAAGGAATGCAGCTGACTAAATAAAATAAGATGCCATCACACTGAGGCTTGCAGAGGTCTAGTTAGTGAAATTATATGGCTTTTTGAGTGTACATGTGTTGTTAGACAGTATTTCCCGCACAGACAGAAATTCCAGGTAGGAACGGCACTATTGAATACATGAACCGTGTTGTGCTTCGTACAGCATATTAATTGCCCACAGACAACATTCCATAGGGTCACTACTTCCCTTGATCCTTCTCTTAAAATGAAGTGGGCAATTATTTTGGCTGGAGGGCCACTTAATGAGTTTTAGTGAGCTGTCAAGGGCTGCACAAATAAAATCTTTCAGAAGATAACTTTTTAACAAAGAATAGATAAAAAAATCATATACTAAAAATTAAACATCTACTATAACTAGTGACCACTGGAATTTGCGCCAGAAGTTTGCTGTGCGGCAGCTCCTTTAATCTTGCAGTTTCTCCTGCACGCCACCCCCCCCCTCCGCTGCTGATTGGCGGAGGGGCCCCATACCATAGTTTTTCACTCCTGTCCAGTCGGCGGCAGCAGCGGTACCACAGGGGCCCCTCAACCAATCAGTAGCAGGAGGCAAAAAACACAGCATATCTAAAACTACAGTTTTTGTCCCCCCGATGAACAGGGGTGAGCAGCAAGGGGGGCGCTGAGGGCGAATGCAAGATTAAAGAAGCTACCATGTAGAACACTCCTGGCATGAATTCTAGTGGTCCCTAACTATAGCATTTTTTAATTTTATTTAAAAAACCATTTTTTGTCCTGATGTTTTTTGGTAATATCTATAAAGGCAATTGCATAATAGCTCAAAATAAAGTCTAACTCTTGTATGGTGTGTGTGTGTGGGCTGTGGGGGGAGTGGAGGGGGTGTGGGTGGGAGGTGTAGGTGTGCATGTGGGGGTTTGTGGGGGGAAGGGGGTGTTTGTGTGTGTGTGGCAGGGTGGGGCATGTGTGTCGGGGGCTACCCATGCACTAGGTCCCAGAAGTTGGTTGAGGTGGAGGGAGAGAGGAGGGCAGAGAGGGTGGAAAGGAGGCAAGTGCAGCAATGCTTGCCTGGGGCATTGTGGTGCAGATGCATTCTGCCCCTTCCCCAATTGGCCTGGGGCTGCCCCTGTGGCACTTTGCATGGGGCCAAGCCCCACCTGCTCCCACCCAGAGCAGCCCACACTGTGTTCCTGCCCATGCCCACCAGGTGGTCCCAGTCATGGCCAGCATTCACAGCTTCCTGGAGTGGCTGCTTCCAGTTCAGCTGCAGCTAGCTGGGTGCTGCTTGCCTCCACCTGCCTCCAGAAGTTCCTCCTCCTGCCCCTGCTGCACTGTTCAAGGTGGGGGGAAGCTGCAGCTGGATGGCTCCTGCCCCAGCACACAGGGCTCTAGCTCCAGCTCCAGCTCCAGCTCCAGGCCACCTTCCACCCACTCTGCTTGCTGGGCATGATGAGCAGCCACCTGTGGGTGGCTGAGTGGGTGGAAGGTAGCCAGGAGCTGGAGTTGGAACTAGAACTCTGTGTGCTGAGGCAGGAGCCATCCAACTGCAGCTTTGCCCCTTCCTGTTGGGGCGCAGAAGCGGTAGAAGGAAGAAGAGCTGCTGGAGGTGTGAGAAGCCAAGCAGCACCCATGTGGCTGGAGCCACCCCAGAAGCAGCTTCCCCCACTGGGAAGCTGTGCACACTGGCTGGACCCAGGGCCATCTAGGCCATGGGCGGCAGCACAGCACAAGCTACTCCAGGCAGGAGAAGGTGGAGCTCGGCCCCACATGGAGCACTGCAGGGACAGCCATGTGCCAAATCAAATCAACTGGCAGGCACCAGCTTGTGGACCAGATCCAGCCAATGAGCCCCTGTCTTAAAAGCACTGGCCTATAAATCAAAGGTTCAGTTCTAGCCTCAGAACTTCTTCTTTCCATACATGTCAGTGAAGGGTGTGGGGAAGAAAAAAATAAGCCACAAAAACACTCCAGCTTTCATCTGCTGTCCAAGTAAACAAGCAAACAGTGCATTATATTTAGAATACACAATGGTACAATGTGTTATTAAGGTAATGTAACAGAGAGCCAGGGACTCTCTGTTTCTTTAATGCAGAACCAGACCAGTGAGGGAGCAAGGCAGGCTAGGCAGGGTGCAACAGTTGCAGGTTTCTGGGGCAACAGGGCAAATAAGGCAATTAACAGTCACCTGCAGGCAGTCCTGCAATCTGCAAACTAGAGGGGGAAGGGCCCTGGGAGGATATAAGCCAGAGTTGGGTTAGCAAGCTAGTCTCTCCTGGGCAGCTGCAGGGGAAGGAGTTCCTGTTCAGAAGAGCTACTTAGGAATGCTAGCCTAGGCCAAGTACTATACTGCCTGTGGGAACAGTGAGGCTTGAGGAGCTCACAAGGAGCCCAGGGCTCGAAGGTATGCCAGCTGGAGATGAGGAAATTTTCCCTCTTAAAGGGGAAGACAGCTGCTTCCCCTTTGTATTTAGGTTATAGCCAGAAGGCTTATTGTTTATGTTGCAGTTTACATCAGCGATTTGGGTTGGGACTGAAGGTGGTATATGGAGGTCCCATTAGTGCCCCAGGGCCACATTATTGCCTTGAACCCTGCCTGGGAAAGGCTCGAGGCTTGAGTGACTGTTGAGCCTGGAGCACGCATAGAATGAGGCCAGAGCCAAATAGGGGCCTGGTACCTGAGAGGGGCACAGCTACACACAGGCCAGGGGGTCTGGCAGATAGGAACAAGGACCCAGTGCCTAAAAGGGCAGAACCAGAGCTAGAGCCTCAAAGCCAGTGAAGGCTAAGTTAGGCCTCTGGTGCGAGCAGTACCTCCTGGTGATCTCTCAGGGAACAGGCAAGAAACTACAGGAGGAGGTGATGAGGCTCCAGAGCATCCTCTGCCATGAGGAGTTCATTGATTTGATGCTGGAGGAGACCTCCAGGACTGTGGAGGAATAAATATGAGAAGCAGCGCTAGAGAAGAGAGAGGACATGGGTACCCATGAAGGTGGAAGCTGGAGGCTTATGACTCCTGGCAGCAAGCAGAGATCTTCACCTCTACCTGAAGTCATTCATCTGGAGAACAGATATGCAGCCCTAGCAGCAGAGAGGGAGGAGCATGTTCCATTGGTGGAGGAGGAAAGGTCAGGCCTCACCAAGGTGGGAAGGATCGAGATGACTGCCACCAAGAAGAAGCAATGGGTAGTGATAGTTGGAGGCTCCCTCCATCCTCGGCAGACGGGAGTTTCCATCTGCTGACCTGACCTGTTGTCTTGGGAAGTCTGCTGCTTGCCTGGAGCCTGGAGCCTGGATCCAACATGTCATGGAGGGACTAGTGAGCCTCATCTGGCCCTCTGACTACAACCCATGTTGCTCATCCCAAGCTGCTCACCAAGGATACTGCCAGGGGAGACCCTAAGCTTATCAAACTATAGGGCATAGGTTCTCAACCTGTGGTACGCGTACCCCTGGGGGTATGCAAGACACAGGCAGGGGTTTGAGGGTACCAAAACTCCATCGTAGCAAGGGGGTGCTGCTGTTCCCCCCACTGCTGCTGGATTAGCATCCAGCTGTTCGCCCACTCCCTGCCCCCAACTGGCCACAGGCTGCTGCAGGAGGGGGTGGGTAGGCACACAGATACCCACACACAGATATACATGAAGTTAGGGAATACTTGCTACTTAAAAGGTTGAGAAACACTGCTATAGGGCTCTGGGTACAAAGTGAGGAGGTCTGGGGCTCAGGTTGTGTTCTTATCGATCCTTCTGGTCAAGGGAAAGGGCCCAGGCAGGAGCAGGTGCATCCTGCAGATAAACATCTGGCTGCACAGGTGGTGTCACCTGCAAGGCTTTGGCTTCTTTGACCATGGGATGTTCTTCCAAGAAGAAGGATTGCTGGAAAGAGATGGGATCCACCTGACAAAGAGAGGGAAGAGCAGCTTCATAGAAAGGCTCACTGATCTAGTCAGGAAGGCTTTAACCTAGGTTTGTCAGGGATGGAAACCAAAGCCCTGAAGTAAGTGGGAGACCTGGAGGAAGAGCAAGCAGAAAGGGGTAGCTGAGGAGGTGCTCTCATACTTCCTGAGAAACCAGGGCAATCAACGAGTTACATTAGGTACCTGCGCACAAATTTATGGAGTGTGGGAAACAAGGAGCAAGAATTGGAAGTCCTTGCACAGTCAAGGAACTATGACATGATTGGAATAAGAGTGACTTGGTGGGATAGCTCACATAACTGGAATACTGTCATGGATGGGTACAAACTGTTCAGGAAGGGCAGGTAGGGGAGAAGAGATAGAGTTGCACTTCATGTAAAAGAGCTATGTGATTGCTCAGAAATCCAGTGTGAAACTGGAGACAGGTCTGTCAAGTCTCTGGGTTAGGGGCAGAGGGGAGACCACCAGACCAGGAGGAAGTGGTGGATGACAATTTCTTCAAACCTAGCAGAAGTTTCCTGATCACAGGCCCTGGTTCTAATGGGTGACTTCAGTCACCGTGACATTTGCATGTGCACTGCTATATTGCCTTTCAAGTAGTGCAGGAAGTTTTTGGTGAGTACTGGGGACAACTTTGTGGTGCAAGTGCTAGAGCGGCCAACTAGGGGCCATGCTCTTCTTGACCTGCTGCTCACAAACAGGAAAGAATCGGTGGGCAATGTAGTAGTGAATGGCAACTTCGGCAGCAGTGACCACAAGATGACAGAGTCCAGGATCCTGAGGAAAGGAAAGATAGAGAGTAGCAGAGTAAGGACCCTGGACTACAGAAAAGCAGACTTCAAATTGCTCAAGGAATTCATTGGCAGGATTCTTTGGGAAGCCAATCTGTGGATGCGGGGAGACCAGTGGATGTTGTACACCTTGATTTTTTTAGCAATGCTTTTGATACAGTCTCTGACAACATCCTCACAAGCAACCTAAGGAAGTACAGCTTGGATAAATGGACTGTAAGGTGGATAGAAAACTATCTGGATCATCAGGCTCAGAGGGTAGTAATCAATTGCTTGATGTGTGGTTGGCAGCCAGCATCAAGTAGAGTGCCCTCCAGTGGAGTGCCCCCCAGCTGGTATCCAATGGAGTGCGGTCCTGGGGCTAGTTTTCATCAATGTCTTCATCAACAACCTGGAAGAAGGCATAGAGTGCACCCTCTGCAAGCTCTGCAAGCTGAGGGGAGTAGTAGATATACAAGAAGGTAGGGCTAGGATTCAGAGTGACTTAGACAAATTGGAGGACTGGGCCAAAAGAAATCTCATGAGGTTCAACAAGGACAAATGCAAAGTCCTGCACTTAGGATGGAACAATCCCATGCACCAGTACAGGCTGAGGGCTGACTGGCTAGGCAGCAGGTCTGCAGAAAAGGACCACAAGTTACAGTGGACAAAAGAACCACAGGTTACAGTGGTGGGAGCTAATCCAGCAGCAGTGTGGGGCATATGAGCTAGTACTGTGCCCTTGTTGCCAAGCAGGCTAATGGCAAACTGAGCTGCATTGGTACATGTGTTGCCAGTAGGTCCAGGGAAGTGATTATTCCCCTCTATTCAGCACTGGTGAGGCCACATCTGGAGTACTGTGTTCAGTTTTGGGCCCCCCACTACAGAAAGGATGTAGACAAATTGGAGAGAGTCCAACGGGGGCTGGGGCACATGACATCTGAGGAGAGGCTGAGGGAACTGGGCTTATTTAGTCTGCAGAAGAGAAGACTAAGAGGGGATTTAATAGCAGCCTTCAACTACCTGAAGCGGGGTTCAAAAGAGAATGGAGCTAGACTGTTCTCAGTGGTGGCAGATGACAGAACAAGGAGGAACAGTCTCTAGTTGCAGCAAGGGAAGTTTAGGTTAGATATTAGGAAGAATTTTCTCACTAGGAGGGTAGTAAAATACTGGAACAGGCTACCCAGAGAGGTGATAGAATCTCTGTCCTTGGAGGTTTATAAGACTTGGCTAGACAAAGCTTTGGCTGGGATGATCTAGTTGGGGATGTTCCTGCTTTGAGCATGGGGTTGGACTAAAAGACCTCCTGAAGTCCTTTTCAGCCCTAATTTGCTGTGGTTCTGTGACACCATGGGCCTGGGCTAGAAGGCCTAGCCAGAGTAAAGGGGCGGAGACTGAGAAGGCAAAAGCACCAACAGGTGAACAATAGTACAGTAACACCCTGAGGCCTGGGGCATGGTGTAGAGGAGGACTGGAGCCACAGAATAAGCACCTAAGGCTTTAGGCACCCTTCAGCAGCACAGTCATAGAGAGGCCCAGTGAGGGGCCTGGGAGCAGTAGAAGCCAGTGGGAGTCCAGTTGGACTGCAAAGGCCTGCGGCCAGCCTCTCTATTATTATCATTACATCAAGGTATGGCAGGTGAGAAAGGAAGGTGCCCTAGGGGTGGAGCGGGTCACAGAGCCACCAGGGGGTGTCATGGCCACCCCTGAGCCCTCATTGTACTACAGGTAGTAGTAGCATAAGTGTGAGGATTACTTCTGTTACTCACAGTAGTGAATTGGCAAGTGATTTCAGGGCAACTTGAAAGTTTCTGAAATGTGTTATGTTTTGTTATTTTTTTGGTCTCCATTAGAACAAAATAAAACATTTTGAATGTTTGTCTGATACGGAATTGTGTCAAGATGTTTGTTTTTGGACTGAAACATGATCTTCTCTCTCCAGTCAAAAGTGACCAAAGAGCACTGAGTGTAATGAATGGTTCTGGCAAAACTTTCTTGAAACAAATGTATTGCCACAGAACAGTCCAACTTTGACAAAATGGCATATTTCAATTTTTTTTTAAATGCTCCAAACAGCTTGAATACATTGGAAACAAGTGAAATTCTCAATCTGCTTTGAAGAGAATCTTAATAACATGGACTTGATTTTTCTCTTACCCAATATGATTTGGATTTGGAAAGTATTCAAAGACACTTAGTCACAGATGCACATTTCCTATGGTTCAGTATTACCAAGTACTTCAATAAATATCCGCAAAACCTGTTTATGCTTGGCCAGTCTTGCTTGCTCCTAGGATTTCCCTCTGGAGATTTCTCTCCTAGTTTCCTAAATCCCTTTACTTATACAGCTACTCCTAGCTCTGTCTAACTCCTATAGATTTAATGCACAGCATTTGTCACTGTATCAGCAGGAGTTGGTCAGTTTTATGTTGGAAAGTTCTAACAGCTGTTAACAGGTTGTATCAACAGAACATCCCACCTATGTTGTTTGAGAGGGCTTTTCTGAATATTATATTGTCCATATTCTCCTGAGCAAAAAGCTAGGTGCCATTAGTCTAGGTATGCAGAAAAAGGAGAGGAAAAATTAACATTATAAAAATAATGCCTTTCAAAAATAAAATAATTTTGCTATGCATTTTTTTAAAAATACAGTTAAAATGAGCACTATTTCATGCTCTCCTGAGGGTAGGACATCCCATGGGAAACTGGGAATTTCTTTTCTGGAATATGATAAAGCTCCAATTTCCTACTCCACATGGTTATTTAACATTGTTACAACTTTTATGTATGGAAAAACTATTACTGGCCCAGAAATTAATTAGAAGGTTTCTGCTATAGTAAGGCAGAATATCAGTTGCAGAACTTGGGTCCATTGTAACATACAGTGAGGTTCTTTCACTTTCCCACAAGTTTCTTGCATTGGCTAAGAATTTTCAAGAAGCTTCTTCAGTGTTGTCATATCAATCCAATTTGAACAGACACTATCAAGTCCTATCTGACATTCAAACTTATTTTAAATGATTTGATCCATTTGATTCTAAATATCTCTTCTTCTTTCTTTAAAACTTTATTCCACTGCCAACCCAGTTTTAAGAAACTATAGGCATGTGTAGACGAAACAAGGGGCATATTTGCATGACACTTTAAGGTGGGTTAAATGCTTTTGCACCACTTTAATTGTGTTGGTGTTTGCACACGTTGGTACCGTATTGTGCATTAATTCCAGCCACTGTAGCACATTTGGCGGCGTAATACACCTTAAATGACCTTGGAGCGTGGCAAACTAAAACACTTCTGAGGAGTTTTAGTTTGCTGCCCTATAGCCATGGAGTGAAGCAGAGGGCTCCATTTGGCTTATGGACTATGCAGGCAGCCTGGTAGCAGCCAGGGAAGGCAGGCTCCACCAAAGGGGGCGGAAAAAAAAGAAAAAGCGGTGAGCCTGATCTTTACTTTTTTTCCCCCCTGAAGCCTGCCTGCCTGCATGAGCTGTGTGGGCCTCCAGTACTTCCTTCCACGGCTTCAGTGCCCCCCCAGGACCACCCAAGCCAGTTGCTTGCAGGTGGGTGCCACCTGGGGCAGGGGCTGCCACTGCCATGGAGGGAAAGACCAGCTGTTCGCCCCCCCACCCCAGGGACCACTCCACCAACCAGCAACTTGCCTCCCCTCCCCACTGCCGGAGGAGGGGAGACAAGGGAGAGGCAGGTAAGACACAGGTGTACGTGACACAGGGGTTTACTTCGCCCCAAATTGAAGCGGTGTTTTTAAAAACCCACTGCGTCAATTTAGGGTGAAGTAAACCCCCATTTCATCTACACATGTCCTATAGTTTTTTTTAAGGCCCTTTATGATCCCATTGTTGCAGCATTATATTAACAAACATAATTTCAAGTGCTGAGACTATATCAATCAATGACACTATTGCAGAAAGATCATTTGGAATGATACTATTATGCAAGCAAAACCAGTTATGTTAATTTAAGCTTCATTCTACATGCAGAAAAATAAAATCAATGGCTTCTTGCAAAGGACAAATTGAATAGAAGACAATTCCTACCAATCTTTGGAGATGGCTTTACAAACAATAGAGGATCTGGAGGGGAGCTGGGGAGGAAGGGTGGGTAGAACCTAAGTGCTTGACAGGGTCTTTAATAAAAGAGAGAGAATAGAAAGAAATGAACCAACAGATATTTTCCATTCTGTTCATATGTGACAAAAAGCTGCTTTGATCCTGCACAAAGCCTAAAAAAAGTAAGAAATTTATAAAATTTATAAATAAATTTTATTTGTGTGCCTTTCAGTTTTTTATGTTATCTTTTAGATAAATCTTTGTGCAGCCGAGTTAAAGTTTTATGATTGTTATTTGAACCCTTCTAAGTTGTTTCCTACCCCCAGCTTTCAGATAAAGCTTTGTGTCCTGCCCTGCCTCTACCTATGCTCATTTATCTTTTTGCAGCTTCAGAGGAATACAGCTCACTGTAACTGACTTCACTTTGTTTCAGTGCTGCATTTTAGCTCTCTGGTTTCTTCTTGGCTGTATCTATAACAATGAATTGGCTAGCATCTCCCTGCTCCTAAAAGCAATTAGGTAACTGGATGATTTTTCAATGATAGAAAGTTAACGTTTCTTGTCAACTTCTCTCTATAAAATCCTTTTGATTTAATGTTCAAACACTAATTGGAGCAAAACAGCTAAAAATCATAAAAAAATAAAATCATGTGTATTTACTTTATAGATTAGGAAAATAAAACAGCATCTTCATTGTCCATGCCAACACTCTTAGCTAATTCCCACTAATACCATTAAGAGGATAAAGGTTAATGAACACTTTCTCTCAATTCTTTTCCCCATCTCTTCCCAACAGATTTTTTTTTCTTTTCAGACCAGAAATACACATCAGTAAGGGCTAGATGCCAAAAAACTGAAAGACTGTGTTAACGTGTGCTGCTTCTGTTTTGGCATATTTTACAAATATGAGGCCCAATTCCACAGTCTTTATGTAAACAAAACCCAAAAAGTCTGTGGGACTTTGGCATATTATACATTGTAGTTAAAGCAAAGTTTTGGCAAAACTGCTGATCCACAGCATCCAGAGAGAAAAACATAGCTGGCAACTTTTGCTTGAAATTTCATCTTCTAGCTTCCTTTTTTGGGCACAGCTATTGGAATGTTTTAAACTGCATATTACATAGCACAGTGTCCTCCCTGATGCTAACACCACCAGTATGGAAGCATTTGTTATTCAACATCAGCTGCAGTGGACAGGGCATTGTGTGTGCATGCCCGATGTATGTTTACCAAGACAACTACTGTAATCCTAACTCAGCCAAGGACAAAGAACACGTGGGGATCATAGGAAATGCTTCAGGGACACCCTCAAGACAAACATAAAGGTGAACATAAAGAAATGTCACTTTGAAACTGGAAATTGGGGAAAAAGTAACCTGGGACAGAGCTACATGATGGCACCTTGTGAGAGAAGGTACATCTTACTTTGAGGAATACTGTCTTGCTGTGGAGGAAGAAAAACAACAGAAATGGAAGGAATGGAAACAAGAACAAGAAATCTGTGGTCCAACCCTCCCTTTAAACACCAGTCCGCAGCTTTAGGATCGGCTGCCTTAGCCATCAATGACTTCATCTGCTCCCCTTTACTTGACCCAGGGGAATGATCATCCTTGACTGTGACTATGACATACCACGTACATAACTTCCTCAGGTCTGCTGCTGCTTTCACTGAATGCAACAGCAAATCTCTCATGGGGTCCTGTTCTTATGCTGGCATCAATTCATCACAAATTCACAAAAACCATGGAACTACACTGGTGTAATTCAGAGCTAACTTTGCCTTGCTGACTATAGCCATAGAAGTTTGAGCTATCTGTCAGAATATCACCTAATTTTTTAGTAGCAGCAATGGTTTACCTCAGTTAATTGCAGAAAGACACTTTAACTGTTTACAAAACGAAGGCATTTACTAGTTATCCATAGGTAGCCATGTTGGTCTAAGGACATAGGCAGACAGGGTTATTTGGGTGAATCTGATATCTTTATTTAGAGTTCTTTTATTAAATAGTTGGAAAAAATTGCTTTAGCAAGCTTCTGGGTTTAAAAACCCTTTGTGGCAGGGGAGAAAAGGGGAATGAATGTAGCTGTTAAATAGTGGACAGGTACCTGGGGAGTCAGATATCAAACATATTATAATGTTTCATAAATCCAATGTTTATATTTAGTCAATGATTTTTTGTATCCAGGAGGTTAATGAAGTGAAGTTCATAGGCTCATCTGTGAAAAGTGTTTTGTAAGTTCCCTTTGACGATTAGAACTGAGAGATTGGAGAGAGAGTGGTTTTCTTGTAAGAAATGCACCCCCACAAGTAACTGGGTATTCTTGTCTTTGATAGATTTCCGGTGTGCATTCATTCTGGTGCACAGTTGTTGTTTGGTTTCTCCTATGTATTTTCTATCAGGGCATGTGGCGCATTGGATGAGTTATATCACATTTCTGGAGGTGCAGCTGTAAGATGCAGAACTGCTGATGGTTCGGTTGTGGGGTGTAGTAATTGCTGGGGTGGTGGAGATGTGTTGGCAGGTTTTGCATTTCTTGTCATGGCATAGTCTGTCCATTCAGTCTGTTCTGGGCCTGAGGAAGTTTGCTTCTGGTGATGAGGTTTGTGAGGTTCGATGCTTGTTTGAAGGCTAGAATAGGTGGGTCTGGAAAGATCTCTTTAAGAATAGGGTCTCCTTCTAGTATGGGTTGCATTTGTTTGAGGATTTTCCATATGGGTTTGAGGAAGGGGTGATATGTCATAACCAGCAGTGTGTGATTTGTGGGGGGGAGGGTTCTTCTGTACTTCACAATTCTTCACATAGTATCCGGGTGGCTCTTTCAAACATGCAGTTTCTCTCTCTGAAGGAGTGTCCTTGTTGAGTGAAAGCTTTTTAAGATTGATGAGGTGGCAATCCTGGGTGTTCTCCTCAGTGCACATTCAGTGGTATCTGAGGGCTTGGCTGTATATCACAGCTTTCTTGGTGTGTTTAGGGTGATTGCTGGTTCTGTGCAGATATGTATGTTGGTCTGTGGGTTTCTTGTATAATGTGGTCTGTATTTTACCATTCTGGATACTGATCATCATGTCTAAAAATGAGATGTTGGTGCTGGAGTATTCAAGAGATAGTCAAATGGAGGGATGATGATTGTTGAATTTCTGATGGAACTCATTTAGAGATTGCAGCCCAAATGATGATGTCATCAATATATCATAAGTATAGCAAGGGTTTCATGGTGCAGACCTTGAGGAATTCTTTCAGGTGGCTCATAAAAAGGTTATGCTTTATGAAAATGTATGGCTTATAAAAAGGTCATAAATAGTTTGTTCAGAACTTTCCTTGCACTTTCCTAATTCCTTCACATCACTGCCAGCATGCCTACAACTACTACATTTCTTGACCAAAATCTAAATCTAAATCTCCTTGATTCTAATTTTCTTCCTACTACTATTGGTAAATCAGACATGATTAGATTCACTTCTAGAGTTACAACAGTGAAAGGAAGATGAGAATCAGCCTTACTGCGCACACTTTTCTTCAGATACCAGCAAATTGCTCTGTGCATGACTTGGCTGCGAAAGCATTTTATTTATGAAACTATCCCTGAAACTCTAATTGGCCAAGAAACGTTTGGGTTTAAAGTCAGTGACTGAGAAATGCTTACTATGTTGACTGTGACTGTGCAGCAGTAGCACTGCTTTAGAGTGAGAGTAAAATGATTAAGGCAAGATCCTTAGCTAGTGTCTATCAGCATAGTTCCCATGACATCAGTAGAACTGCACTCATTTATGTCAGTTGAGGATCTGACCCTCGATCTTAAAACCTGATGCAGAAGACTTAATCTTGGTATTGTTTTTGCAAATGAAACATTATTTTCTTGACTAGAAAATACTGATTACTTCATCTATTCCAAAAGCATATGACAAAGTAGTAATTCAAAATATGCGATACAGGCATTTAGATTTGTTGCTTATATCTAGTAGTTACATAGCTTTATCTCCTGTTGTCAAAATGAGCTTTACATTTAATAAACCTGATGAGCAGAAACACCTGTCAGCTGTAGAAATCACTTAGAGTCAGACTTTTTTCCCTCAAAGGGGTGTTGTGAAAACTAATTAATGTTGCCAAAGCACTCAAAGGTCTTCTGATGAGCTGAGCTACATAAGTCAATGTATTATTAAACACTTTTTTAAAAATCTTGAAGTAGTTACCTAGGTTTCACAGATCTTTAATTATATCAGGGCCTTTCATTGTTATAGGTACCACTCACCTCTAATATTGAGTGCTTATAAATACAACTTATTGTTCTATTATTTTTTAGTCCTTTGGTCCAGTTTATTTTATACCTTACATACTTTTGCAAGATAACTCTAAATTGTTCCCTGTCACCTAAAATAAAAAGAAAAAGTTTTAAAGAAATATACAGTGGGCACATCTACACATGCATTAACTCTGGCCTAAGTTTACTCTGGAGTAAGTGTTTTTGGGCAGCCGTCTATGCATGTGAGGATTAGGGTGAAGATTTACTGCCCTTTGCATCAAGTTTCCTACAGCCCTTCAGTGGGCCTCTGTCACTACTAGGGGGAGCTCCAGTTTCCCTCTGGATCAGGGGTCGGCAAACTATAGCCTGTGGGCCGGGTCCGACCCACTAAGGCATTCTATCCAGCCCGTGGAGCACCTAAAAAGTTTAAAAGATTAATATTTATCTGCTCCTCACTGCCTGTCAAAGATAACAGGAGCCAGAGGCAATAGGATAGGGAAGCCAGAAGGACTCACCAGCAAGGCCCCTCCTGGCTCACTCCCCTGCCCCCTGCTTCCACCCCTGTCCCCCCAACCAGAAGTATCTGCCTGCCACAGCTTTCCCTGCATACAGCCAGCTGCTTCAGCACCATGTGGCCCTGGCTGCATTACCCAACTATAGGGCCACACCGGTATCCCAGGGCCAGGAGTGGGAGTGCGGTGGGTGTGTGCGTGTGTGTAGTGAGAGAGGCAAACAGTGTATGTGTGTCCCCATCTGTGCAATAAGGGAGGGAAAGACTGTGTGTGTCTCTATGTGTGTCCGTGCAATGAAGAAGGGGGAGAGAGAAAGAGAGAGCAACGAGGGAAGGAGAGTGTGTGTGTGGGGGGGGTGCGGAAGCAGAGTGTGTGTGTGTGTGTAGTAAGGGAAGCTGCGAAGGAAGCAGAGAGTGTATGTGTGTGTGTGTGTAGTTAGGGAAGCCGTGATGGAAGCAGAGTGAATGTGTGTGTGTATTCATAGCGCAAGCCCCACAAGCACACCCCACTATACATAGTTTCATAGATTTCATAGACATTAGGGCAGGAAGGGACCTCAGAAGATCGAGTCCAGCCCCTGCCCAAAGGGCAGGAAGTCAGCTGGGGTCATAGGATCCCAGCAAGATAAGCATTCAATTTACTCTTGAAGGTATTCAATGTAGGTGCTTGAACCACCTCCAATGGCAGGCTGTTCCAGACCTTGGGGGCTCGGACAGTAAAAAAATTCTTCCTTGTGTCCAGCCTGAAACAGTCTTGCAGTAGTTTATAACCATTTGACCTCGTCATTCCTTGGGGCGCTCTGGTGAACAAACGTTCCCCCAGAAACTGGTGGTCACCCCGATAAACTTATAGGTGACCATCAGGTCACCCCTGAGCCTACACTTTTCCAGGCTAAAGAACCCGATGGCTCTCAGCCTGTCATCGTAAGGTCTGTTTTCCTGACCTCTGATCATGCGCGTGGCTCTCC
>NW_017728910.1:43358265-43391458 GCF_001723895.1 Crocodylus porosus
CTGTGGATGCCTGACAAGGTACGGTTGGCCTTCCTCACTGCATCCCCACACTGCCGGCCCATGTTCATTTTAGCATCAATAATGACTCCAAGATCCTTTTCTGCCTCTGTGCTCACGGAAAAAAAGTTCCCCAGCCTGTAGGTATGCTGCTGGTTCTTCCCCCCCGCATATGCACCTACACCCCCCTTGCACTGCCATACATGCAGACCTGCATACACACACCCCAGCCATTCTCTCCTCTACACATCTCCACACAAACTCCATACCCCCCCACTCCACATATTCACACACACCCACATGCTCCTTACCCCATACAAATCTATACCCACCCATATACCCTCTAGCGCCCCACAGTATACAAGAGTAAGACTTAATTTTAAACTGTTGTGCAATCCCCTCTGGGTACACTACACAAACATATGTAAATGAAGACAAAAATATTTTTTTAAATCAAATTAATGAATGTTGTAGATCATTTTTTAGAATAAAATTTGGAATTTTTCTGGTTCTAAGATGGCAAAACCCCTTGCTGAAAGGAATAGTTCTGGGGGCAAGGGGAGGGACTTATGGTGGAAAAGGGCGGGGGATGGGGGCAGGACTTCCAGCCCTAAGATAGCAACTAGGGGGCAGAGCACCTGTCAAGGGGTGGGACTACCCATGCAGCCACCCACATGGCCCTCAACAGTTTGCCAAAACTCGGTAAGCGGCCCTTCACCTGAAATAATTGCCTGCCCCTGCTCTGGATGCTAGCCCAGGGTCTGGCTGGGAACACTGGGACAGGAGATGACTGTCTCCTGGCTCCAGGGGGGTTGCCTGCTGCTGTGGCAAGGACAATGTCCCCTTTCCCTGGCAGTAAGGAGCTCCTGGCTCTAGCTCCTCAATTAGAGGCAGGGGATTTGGAAAGAACTTCAAGGGAGAGGCAGGTCCAAATCCTCTGCCCTAATCCGCTGATGGGGCAGCAAGCTAGATGCCCCACCAGCAGATTGGGGTTGGGGGCTGGGACTAACCCCATCCCTGCAGCTCTTTCCAAGCCATGTACCTCAATCACTTGATTGGGGCACAGGGCTGGGCCCTGCCTCTGACCAGAACAGTTCCCAGCCCCTGCCCCGCATGCTGGAGAGGGGCGGAGGAGCTTGCTCTCCCCCCAGCTCCATGAATGTGGGGGGGTGGGGGTGGCTGGGGAGCTCGTTTTTCTCTCCTCTTCCCCTAGCTCCATGCTTGTGGAGTTGAGTGGGGAACAGGCTCGCCAATTTTGATGGCAGAGCTGGGGCTGGGAGATAAGGATCTCCCAACCCCTGCTCCCTGATCGTGATCTCAGAGCAGGGGGCCTGGAGCTCCCTGCTGCTGGGGCAGGGGAACATAGTTCTTGCCTGAGTTCCTGTGATAAGAGTCTGCCCCAGCAGCAGACTTTTGCTCCCCATCAGGCATCTAGACAACTGCTACAGTGCTGTTACTAATCTCCAGTAAGTTTGCTGCTTGCATTTACTTGGAATTAGGGAGTTTTGCTGCGTAGTATACATATGCATATGTAGACGAACATGCTTACTTTGAGGTAAGCAATGCTAATGCAAAGTTAAGCATCTTGTGTGGACGTGCCCAGTCATATATAGATAAAACAGCTTCTGTATGAATAGTTCTGCAGTTTTAGTATCTTAAAGTACCAGCCACTGACTGATATGCTTCTAACCCTGTTCTTATGTAAAATGTAGGCCTATAAGCTTTGGGTATGGTTAATATTTCTGTTACAAAAAATTGTTTTTGTTGGAAGACTTTGGATGGCTAGAAAACTGGTAGATGCTATAACAAGTGGGTCATCCTGGGGCCGGTCCAAACATTGGCCCACCCACTTGTCTAGGGTAGTCCCCCCACCTGCCTTGCCTTTGATATAACTTAAAGTGTTCCCAGGCAGGAGGCTGCCCATTTAATTGCCCTGATGCCAAGAATGAATACACAGCTCCAAACCTCCCCTTATACCATGCCCTATGCCTTGCAGATGGCATCTGCATCCACTAATGCTCCCCTGGTCCCTTAGCTGGGTCGCACTTGGCCTCACCTGGCCTAAACTTGGCCTTGGTGTCCTTAGACGTACCTCGGCCTCATGTCCCCCTTGCTGGAGCTTCTCCCCATGCCCCCACACTGAGAATTCAACACCCAGCTCCCTCACTGGGCTTCTACCCTGCCCTTCACTGGGCTGCTGGGCCTAATGCATCTTGAGCCTCAGGCCTCACTCAGTGGGTATTGGACCTGTGCTTTTCTGTCTGGGTGTGCTCCCCTAGCCTTTCTCTTCCACAGGGTCACCCACAAGGCAGCAGGGGCTGAGGCTTTCCAGTGCCCCATACTCACCTTTCACTGGGAAGGCACAAGTGTGACATTTCCTAGGGACTGTCCTGCCACTAGCAGCCCCACCACACCAACCAATCCTAGCAGGGTGTAGTTTTAGGTCATTTCCCAGGACCAAGAACCTCCTCCATCCCCACAGTTCTTACCCTTGACCTCCAGAGAATCTGGGAGCAGCAAATCTCCAGCTGGGTGATGTTCCTTCTGCCCCCTGCAGCAACTGTCCGCTCTGCTCTTGGGACCTAGCCTTCTACCCAAGCTCGCAACCTCTTCACCAATCAGGTGGCTTCCTGCCTAACATGTGACCACCTGACTGGGTCTGCGTCCACCAGCAGGCTGCTTGCCACCTGCTCAGCCCCCTTAAAGTGGCAGGCAAAACCTGTGTTCTGCCGCAGAAGCACACTACACAAAAATGGAATTTTGAGTAACTGAGAGGGAGATTAATCAGATGAGTTAAAACTCTTTGGCCATGTCTAGACATGCAGAGGTGAGCATTTGTAGCAGCACAAATTGCCAGAGTGCACATTCCTGCATGTGCCTTTGTTATGGGACAAATTGCTCTTGCAGCCAGGGAGAGTCCTACCTGCTGGCCTGGAGCAGCAGAGGCACAGGTCTGGCAGCACAGAGGCCTGGCCAGATGGCCTGACCTCTGCATGTGCTGTGGCACTTCTTCTGCCTGTTTTTATTTATTTATTGCTACTGGGAAATCCCTGTAACATGTTTTAAAGCTTGCTGCATACAGTTTGCACTGCTACAAAAAGGATGGTGGCACCACAAACCGCATGTGCCTGCACATTTTGCTGCAACCATTAGGTGTTGTTAGCTTTTACCTATTTAATTCAAACACATTGTGAAAGATGTAATCACTGAGGCTGAAGGTTTTTTTTAGGGTAGAGAAGACTTTTTCACTCTAACAACTTTGCAACAACAAAATTCAAGGCATGGCTATTTCTCAGCTGTATTTAAGCCTTCAGTCCTCTGGAAGCTGACAGTCTTTTGGTGCTGGGTTTGTATGGGGTCTAGCAAAATGAGGACCTAATTTCGCAGAGATGATGTTTCTAAAACTCTTGGCTTACACTACACTTGAGACATGATTAACCAATTAATCATGCCTTGAGTAGTAACCCAGCCATACACTAATACAATTAATGGCACCACAAAACAAGGAATAAGCTGCAAAGTTATGACACAAAATATGGTTTGTGTAAACATTGTGGCTGGTTCTCATCAGACCTTAAATTGCATGTATGACCTGGCATAAGCTGACGGGCTCCCATCCCTGGGAGTGCATGAAGTTCCTTAATTCCCAAGCGCTCCTGAAATTGGGAATGATGATCAGCTGACTGCCACTCCCAGTCTCAGAGGTGCATCAGAGCCCTTGACTCTGATGCACGCCTGTAAAGGTGAGAAGCCCCAATCAGCTACCACTCTCAGCCTCCAATGGCATATCAGATCCAAGGATTCTGCCAAGGGCTCCGCTGTGCCCTAGGGACTGAGAGCTCTGATCAGTTGCCATTCCCAAGAGCAGCTGATCAGGGCTCCTACCCATGGGGGCACATAGAGATAAGGGTTCTGATGTGCCACCAAGGTTGGGAGCCCCGATCAGCTAACAAGCTTGCTACTCGCTGTTATAAGGGATGTCCACGATCATGGTCCTGGGCTCACTCTGCACCAACAATGTGCTGCGAACGGGATCTGATGCCTGATCCCACAATTGCCCCTCCTACCATGCATGTGTACCACAGTATGATGCCTTTAACTGAATGTCTGCCAAGGGCCTAAAGTATAAAAACCACTTACGAAAACCCTTGTTCAAGCAGAAAAGGTGATGGGATCAGAACTTTTTTTTACACAACATAAAAAGCCAGAAACAAGGCAAACAAATATTTCCCCCTTGTATGCCCATTTTTAATAATGCAGAGTGAATCCCTTTAACACAAACAAATAAATCTATAACTTCAAGAATAAAGTGTTTGTGTCAATGATTTATATTAAGGAAATCTTGGTATCACAGTGGCACATCTGAATGTAAGAAAGACAACTGAGTGGCTGGAGCAGCAGAATGGGATTGGACTGAAAGGTAAAAGTGCATAAATGATTACTATATTTAAATTTAAGCCAGAAGTTGCTTCCTGTTAGAAAAATTTCTACAGAAAATTAAGAAAATAAATACTATATGCAAAAGTTTCAGGCTATGCATGTGTTGTGTAGACATTGATTTAATAATTTCGAGATACTTCTTAAATCTATCTTTTTATATTTATTGCAATAAGTATTAAAGAGGCAACAAGAATTAATACCATTCTCATGTTTTTGTTATATAAGCTTTGCATTGGAAGCCTCCTAAAAACATGCAGAAAGAAGGGACTATAATGTTCTTCATATAAGTGAATCTTTTATTGTGTACCACCACCCATTCTTTCAAGGTGTGCTGGTTTGAATTATTGCCTACAATGAATCACATATGATATAGATAAATGAGAAAGAATGTGACTGTGTATATTATTCCGGAAAAAACCCCCCCACTGAGTTTCGCTAGGGAAACCAAGAGAGATGCTGGGATGAAAATTCATCTAAATGGTAATAAATGGTAATAACCTTATTCAAAAAAGGGGAGGGAAGAACTACTATTGTCCTGAGAAAACATTAAACTACCCTTAGATGTTTAACTGTGTGCCAGTGAAACAGTATTTATGTAACTCTGATCCTTACTGTTCAACAAGAGGGAGAAAGTGCCCATGATCTGCTGAACTGAAAGAGGAAAAACTCCTTCCCCTTAGCCACACTTACGCACACATTTTCTACCTCTCCTTTTGTGTTCAGGGCCCTTCTTTTCCCTACCTAACTGGTCCTGGAAACCACACCATGTTGACTCACAAAACAGATCTGAAATCAAGCCACAAGTCCGTGCTTACTTTCTGGCTGTTCTTGGCTTGCTCTGGTCAGACCTGATAAAGAATGTCTTACATTGGAAAACTTGTCTAACTGTCCCATCTGTGCAGCTGGTCCAGTAAAAGATTTCACCCTAAGAAATCCTTGCCTCTCACACAATTCCTGGTCCATCATGGCTACAACATGACTATTATACTACTTTCTAGCTGTGCATTTGTCATTTGTCAGTTTACTGGAGTTCAGGGAAGAACCATCTGACAAAACAGCCAGGCACCTGTGGCCACTGCAATGCACAAAGGGCAGCTGTGACTTCCAGCTGTTGCTGTGCCTCCAGCATCTCTTCTGGGAAACTGCATCCTTACTTCAAGGTAGTAAGTGTATGTGGTCGGCCCTAAACTACCTACTCTTTAGGTGAACCCAGACCCACAGATTTTAGGAGCCACAGAGAGAGGTGCTCTTGTGGGCAGTGGTGGTCAGGGAAGGGGTAGGAGGCACACAGTAAAGTGCAAGAATCTACAACACTTTGGACTGACAAGTCAGGATTTCACTCCACTGGTTGGGCAGCCTGGCGCCATCCTTGGGGAAGTTGGTAGACGGAAGCGTGGAATCCTCATAAGGATTCCTCTGAGGAAGGAGCCAAGGCTGGACAGAAACCTCATGGAGGTCTCCCAAGTTCCTTCCATCCTGATGAAGTTTTCCAAAACAATAGAAAATCTTGTGTTCTCAAGGTTGGGGCTCACACCACGGAAGTCGTGTGTCCTGATTTCATTTTCTTCAATTGTTAAAATTGCTTCTGGAAGGTTTGTTGCTCCCTGCCTGGCATTTATCTGGTGGTTGGGACTGAGCCAGCATGTTCACAGACAGGTGTGCAAGGGGATCTTACAGAACAGCAAATGTACCCCACTTGACTCTGGATGTGAGGTTCAGGCCATTGTGCTTAACCTCACATAAGTCTCATGGGGTGGTCACTGTGGTGGCCAACCCACCAGGGACTCACCCAGACCCCCAAGTACATATTACACTTCTTTTTCCTGGAGACCGAGATGGAAGGGTAAGATGCACCTGCTCGAGAGCTCCTTCCTCTGAAGTATTGTCGGGCTTGGGCAAAATATTTTAGGCCTCCCTCAGGAACTGGAGCTAGGAGGAAAGGCTGGTGGCACCTTTTGGCAATTCCTTGGGACCCGCCTCCCCAGGGGAGAAAGGTCAGAGAAGCCAGGCGGCCCTCCGGGTACACTACGCCTCACAGCACCAGGGGGTCGCTTGCAAAGGACCCACGAGCGGCTCCCAGGCACCACAGGACGGAGGAGCTGCAGGGTCTGAGCGCGGCGCTGGCGGGCCCGCGGCAGGCCGCGCGGGCGCGGAGGTGACGGGGCCCGGGGCGGTGCCGGCTGGGCCTTCCCAGCGCCGGAGCGAAGCAGCGCCGGCTTCCCGCGGCGGTAAGGGGGAGTGGGCTAGAGAGGTCCCTTTTCAGCCCAGACGCCGCAGCTGCAGGCCTCAGAGAGGCCCTGCCAGCGCCGCGGTAGGGCCTGCGACCCGGGCCCCGCCCCACCTGAGCCCTGCGGCAGCGCGGGCCGGGCTGGTCGCGCCGTGTCCCGCGCGGGGGGTGGGGGGACGAGGCCTTGCCCCTCCTGGAAGGCGCTTGGGGCCTTCGCAGGACGAGAGGACGTTCGTGTCATTTTTGGAAAAAGGAACCGAGCTACCTGTGTCTTGTTATGAGCACGAACTTAGGGCCTTGTTTTGCCAGACCCCGCACGAGCACAGCACCAAAAGATTGTCTGTGCTTGCAAAGGGCTGAAGGTCTGAAACGATTAACAGCCCTGCCTTTTAGTGAAAGAACAGTGTTGTTCTTGCCAGGGCTTCGAGTAGGGAGGCAGTAGTGAACCCCGAACAAATACAGATACTTTTGTTTCGGGAAATAAGGGTCATTTGAAGTGTGCAGGTAAATAACCGTGTGATCTGCCCCTCCTTTACACGATGGTAGAATTAGATGCCCGGTTCTGAATATCTGCCTTGGTTAAAACAAGCAGCTGTAAATGCCGAGGTTGGGGTTTTCCAGAGAGCTGTGGGAGATCAGGGTTCAGTGGTTGGTTGGGTCCTAAACCACTGAACTCCAGGTTTAAACTATTTATTGTTTGGTCAGCCATTTGCAAGGAAATTGGTTAACCTGAGTAGGTAAAATATTTTATGTACTGTAGATGTGCCACAAAAAGGAGTTTTAATACTCTCCAGGTCTCTGATCATGTCTAGGTATCATTCACTGGCAGAAATTCTAATCAGATAGGTTTATTACCATGAAGAAACAACAGAGTTTAAGCCTGAGTTTATAACTCATTTCCTTAAACAGCACACTTGTACAAAACACTCAGTCTTAGCTGGGAAACTGTTTGTAAATCAATGCCTTTTTATGTCTCTTCATTCAGTTTTGATTACCTAAGTCTTTATGGCAAGTATCTCATTAGTTATGAAGTTTGCTACTTTTGGCATCAACTCAACATATTTGAATTTTGTTTAAAATAGCAACATTATATATATATATTCAATGTGAGCATGGATTTCTGAATCATCTGTTTGCCTGAGGCAGCAACAAATACATGAAGCTTGACAGGGAGATGAAAATGCATATGAAGCATGCAGTTGATTTTTCCATTTTTGTCCACGGTAGAAGAGTTTCTCCTGTAGTCATTGCAAGTGGCTAGCCTGTATCTTTTGAAATGCTAAAATGGTAAGTTTGCTTATGTGAATTTTTTTTTCATTCTATCTTGCTTCTTTATTTTAGTGGAAGATACATGATTAGGAAGCCACTGAGAAATGTGTTCATCATCCTTGTATACATTGACAAGAAGTAGTTTCTCCTAACAGGACAGGTAATTGTACTTTAGGATTACTTGGGGCTTTTTAAAGCTAATTCATTAGGTAAACTGATCTCTCATGCAGGGGTCAGTAGCCTTTTACTAACAGCAGGCCGCTGCTTCCAGCCCTGCTGCCACTGTGGGTTGCCACCCCATGGGTTGCTGTTTTACCCCTTTAATGTAGTCTCAGCCAAAAAACTGCTGAAAAAAGGGTGTCAAGCACTACTTTGGAGTGGCTAATTTGGCAGTGACTATGTAAGCAAAGGGTGTAGTATGCAGGAAGCATCAGGCACTTGACCTGCCCTTAGTAAAAAATGGACAGGTGCACTTAATAAAATGTGAACCGAACCAGAACTTCATGGGGCAGATTCCATCTGCAGGTTGCCAACTCCTGATGTAGTGCATTGCCGTCGTGTTTGCAGCACATGTAGGATCTTGAAAGTCAGACGTTGGAGAAAATGTCTGACTTCGTTTTTTCAGATACTTAATATTATCAGTAATTTGTATAAGTTGTAAAGTATGTTTCCCTTTCTGCAATTTCTGACACCAGAGCTAGTTAACTTATGTTCTTCGTAAGTAAGAAATGTAGAGAATAATTGAAGTATGAAAGAAATAATTAGCAATTAAAATATCTTGCTAATCAAAAACCCATAAATGTAAAAATGCGAGCAAACGCTTACCACTTTCTGAAATTAGGAAGTGAATGAAGAGAGCCTCATTCTACTTCAAAAGTTTTGGAATATAGAGTCACACACTAAAATGTGTTGGAAATCCGTCGCATGGCTGTGAGATTTATATGTTTACTAGGAGCTTATACAACACTTATATATAATGCAGTAATTCTTAACCAGCGTGCCACAGCACCCTGTGGTGCCTTGAGATACTTTTAAGGGTGCCGGGGGTGTCACACAATGTAATTAGTTCTTCTAGGTACACAACATGGTTCACAAGCTAAACCCAGAGATTTCAAATAGGAATCCATAGTTAAAAATGTTCTGCCCTGTTGTGGTCTTTCCAAGTTCTTTGCAACATAAAATTTGCTCTATTATTTTTCTGTAGTGAAAAATCAAGTGAAAATTAAGAGCTGGCATTTTCTGAGGGGTGCCTTGACACTAAAAAAATTGAGAACAAGTAATATAGTGTTATGGGGGGATATATTGGGTTAAGTATTTTGCAGTAGAAATTCCTGGTGATTGCATTAGTTTCCCTCTAATTGTAGCTAGGGTCCCATGCACAATTGCTATTAGGAGTACTTAAAAATAAATAAACAAACCCCACTTATTATTTGTATTCAGTTTGTGATTTTCTGATTAGCTTTGTTCTCAGCTCTACTTCATTTGATTTTGCTACATTTACTGATTCTGCTCAATTTTATTTTTACTAATTATAAATTAAGTTAACAGTTTAATTTACGATTTGACCATTTTAAAGGAGTGGTAGAGTATACTGAGTTGTAAGTGACAGTGTCTACTTAGACTATATCAGCAGATTGCATACCAAGAAATACTGATACTGCAGGTTTTTGTTACAAAGGTCACAGAATATTGCACAAAATATTGCATGCAACGAACAAATTTGTGTTTAGTACCCAAGACGGATCATCTTATTCATTATCTTCTATAGGGAAAGTTTTAGGCCTGCAGGATAAGGATCTTAGCGGAAGGATTAAAAAAAATCAACTGGGCATACCAGGAGTTGCTGCCTAGAGCTGCACTGGGTTGCATGCGAGACACCTCTGCTTGTTCCACAGTCCCCTTGACTTTGATGAGGCTCTATTAGCAATTCAGGAGCCTACATTCCTGCCAGTAAACATCAATTATGGTAAGGCCTTCATGGCCATCCTTGTTGACACATAGTTCAGACCTTAGAAATTACAGTTTGAAGGCAAACATGTGATGTGTTCTATTTCAATATTTTTTTACTGTAGAATCAACGGGGGAATATGGTGGAGGGGTAAGAGTTGCCCCGATAATGTAAGAAATATCAATACATTGGGACAAACAGTAGAGAATTCTAATAGAGAGCCCAAACAGCTAAGCACTTGCAAGCTTACGCTTATGCATGTAAACATTGAATTAAGTAGGGTTGTTCATGAAATAACCAGCCCACATGTACAGGATCAGGGCCCAAATCAGGAATCTAAATAATTACATCTACAATACTTTCCTTTGGAGCATCTGTGCAGACCCATTAATGGAATGCAGAGGTCCACACTAGCAAATCCCAGAGTAAAAATGGGATCTTAATATTGCATGCTCACAACCCTGAAAAATTGTGCATCAGCATCTTTCAATTCAGGGGGACTACTATTAAGTAAAACTACTCATGTAAATGTTTGTAACATCACTATATCAGTCCCTTGAAGGATTTGATTATTCAGTTTAGATATATTCTTTAATGAGATAATATTTGTGAAATAAAGTCGTTTTTAGAATGATTACAGGTAGAGGTGCACCTCTATACACAGATATATTGGTCACATATTGATTGGCACCAAAATAAGGAAAATTTACATTCTTGGCAATCGGCTTTTTTGGAGTGATGTGGCGAATTAATGTCACCAATAAATGCCACAGTGCAACACTCAGGCAGCCAGGAGCACAGCCCAGCAGTGTGGAGAACAGCCAGGTCCAGCTGGTAAGTCTGTTGGGAGGGAAGGGGCAGGGGGGAGGGAAGAGGTTTGGGGGGCAGATTGAGGCCCTGTGGTGAGGGCAGGACTGGGGCATGGGCAGGTGCTACACAGTTGGGGCGGAGCAGGGGACAGCTGCGAGTGGCTCATCCAAGGGGCACATGGTAGGGGTGGCAGCTTCTATCCCTGCATGCACTCTGGGAGGACATTGGGGGTGTGTGCCCCCGGATCTGTGCATGGGGTGAGGCAGCTGCTGCTGTGGGCTGGGGCTGGGCTGCATTTGGGGCAGGTGGCAGCAGCCATGGGAGCAGGGGACATGCCAAATTTTGGGGTGGCGGCTCTAGCCCTCCCCTCATAGCCACTTCCCAGCACCATCACCCCATCCCGAGTGCAGCCCCAGCCCAGCCCCCACTGGGAATAGCTTGGCGCCACCCCAGCCCTGCCCCACACGCAGATCTGGGGGCACACACACCCCCATGCCCTCCTAGGGTACACACAGTCCACCTCTCCCCCCTGTGACCCTCAGAGGAGCCACTTGTAGCTCTATGCCTTGCCCTGACTGTGCAACACCTGCCCCTGCCCCGCTTCCTTTCACCATGGGGACCTCGATCTGCCCCATGCCCCTTCCCTCCCCCTTTGCACCTTCCCCCACAACAGACTTACCAGCCGGATGCCACTCTCCATGCTACCTGGCAAATAATTTCATTACAACTGGATTGAAATAATATAAAGAGGTCTCTTTGATTCATATGGGAAGGGAAATTTACTTTGATGTAACTTGTAACAGAATAACCTGAAGAGCTAAACATAACAGTGTGATTTGAAGGGATGCCAGCTTCAGGAAAGGAGCAGACAGTTCCAAAGTGGCTAACTCCCTCTGTTAGCACCTCAGGCACTTGGAATTCATGGTAGAGAGACATATTGCAGCTTACCATCAAGGCATCAAGCCCATGGATATACTGTTGCCAGCTGCCATTTGCTGAGAAAATTGCTTCCTAGGCCAAATAGTAATTCTCAGCTTTAATAAAGACAGGCCCCAAATTAAGCTGAACTTCATCTAGTGTGCTCAGCAAGAGAAGTATTTACTTAACAAATTAATGTTAAAGATGTCAAAATTCATATCCTTACATCTGTAATTTTTTGTATATGTAGGTCAGGGTCAGTTGCAGCAAGTGAATGTCAAAAAGCCCAAATGATCCCTCATGTTCTTAGATAGTTGCTGCTTTGTAGAAGTCTAGAATTTGTCAGAATAACAAGCTCAGAGGTTTTGTAGGTGATTGGGGTGGGAGGTGGAGGAAGAAAAAAACCCACGTGTGAATGGATTGTTATGTGCTCTGAGTATAAGCTCTGGAGGTAGAGACTGGCTTGTATTTTGATATGCTAGAATTGATAACTATGGTGTTCTTTCATGTAGTCTTTTTAAGAGTTACGGTGTATAGCAAATGACATGATCAAATGAAAGCAAAAGCTGACGAGTATTTAAATCACTGAAATTTCAGAACAGTATGGTCATTTACATGACACTAGTGGCCATCTGTATGGGTACTTCTCACTCATGTTAGGCTGCATTTAAAATGTTTGTACCTGCCTTGTAAAATTCTAATGCCTGAAGTGGGTAGTTGGATTTTTTTTTTTAATGGGCAAATAAAATATGATTCTGTACCATTAAAATGATTTCTGTATTTACATTTTTCCAATTGCTGTGGTGGTCATTTGTCAAACACAAGTGAATTTCCAGGGTCCTTAGGCAGAAAGGATTTGAATATAACTGCACACTGACAGATCAGCTTAACTCTTTTGTTATAGATCAATAGTCTCTAACCTTTTTAAGCACAAGATCACTTTTTGAATTAAAGTGCAGCCCCAGGATCTAACCTCCAGACTAGGCTGAGACCACCATAGGTGGAGGGAGAAAAAATTATTTGGGGGGAGCAGAGTGTGTGTATGCGCGTGCACACCCCACTATGCCTTGCCCTGCCCAGCAGGTAAGTCTGTGGGGGAGAGGGTGGAGGGAGGGGTTAGGGCTGTGGCGGGGGGGTAGATCAAGGGCTCCCATGGTGAGGGAGGAAGGGAGGGGGGCAGAGTCAGGGTCAGGTGCTGCAGTGAATGGGACCCAGACTGGGTCATGTGGTGGGACAGTTGGAGTCTGGGTGGCTCGTCCAGGGGTGCCGTGGGGCTCCTGCCACTATGCATGCTCTGGGGGAGGCCAAGAGTACACATGCCCCCCTCTCCCCTGATATATGCACAGGATGGAGGTGGCTGCTGCTGTGCATTATGCTTTCAGCCCCACTGCTCCAGGAGTTGTGCAATGCCACGTGTGTCCCGCCACTAGGTGGGAGGGGGTGCAGCACGGCACAGCTCAGTGGTGGCAGGCACATGGCGTCTTGCCACTCCTGCGCCAGCTGCAGCAGGGCAAAGAACCCAGCGCAGAGTGGCAGCTGCCTCCACCCTGTACATAGATCTGCCAAGGTACGCGCAGCAATGGGAGCCCCCCAATACCACTGGACAAGCCGCCTGGGCTCCTATTGTCCCACCACCCAGCCTGGCCAGGGCCACATTCACCCCAGCCCCTGCTTGTGCCACACTCCCTCCCTTACTGCGGGGCGGGGCCTCAGTCTGCCCCCCAGAGCCCCTTCCCCTTCACAGAATAGATTGGTACTTGCCTGCCGTGCTGGGCAGCCAGTGATCCACATGCCGGGCTGCGTGCATGTCTCTTTCCACCCGTGCTGCAGCTGTTTGAAGCCTGTGGCTGGGCTGCCTTGTGGCCCAACCCACTGCCCTGTGTTTGTGGGGACTGAGCCCATTAGCTCTGGCCTTCTGCAGCCTATGGCTCTGCCCTGGCTCTGGAGCAAGCTGCCCCCGTCCCAAGTTCCCAACAGCTCTGCCACGTGCGCTGCCAGCGCAGCTCAGGCTGGTCTCCATGGCAGCCCCAGCCTGAGCTTTCCCATGCAGGTGTGGCTGGGGTCTCCATGGAGACTAGCCCGAGCCATGAGGGCAGGGGCTGCTGGGAAATGGAGTTTGGCTGCTGGCCGGATCAGCCATTTTGCCCACCCCTGTTTTATGCCTAACTCTAGCTTGGAAAAAAAACGAGAGTGAGATCGACTGTCAGGGGCTCCACGATTGACCAGTCGATCGTAATCTACCGGTTGGTGACTATGGTAGACTGTTGTAGATGGTCCCAGTGCTAATATTGTTAGAATGGATTGATTGTTGACTATATTTTTGAGAGGGTTTGGTGTACTGGGGTCTCTGCCTAAGTTTTCTGCCAGGCTGTGAGGGTCAATAAGATGTTAATTGCTTATTTCGTGATTTATAACATATGCTGTTTTATCTTTAGGTCCTATTGTATGCTAATGCAAACTGGTACAACTGAAATGGCTTCTGTGTAACTAAACCAGTAGTTCCCAACATTGTTAGACTTGAGACAGCTGGTATTTTCTGAGGATCTTAGTTTTCACTGTTTAACTACAGAAAAATAAAGCAGTTCTTCTGTTGCAACAAATTCAGAAAGAACACAACAGGTTAGTGTGTTATCGACACTATACATTCTGATTTGAAATCTCTGGGTTTATCTTCTGCATCACATTTGCACACTTGAAAGCAATAATACTGTGCAGCACTCTGTAGCACCCTGGTTGAGAATCACTGAACTAGACTCATGAAAGTGTATGGGTTAGTTATAAATCTAATTTCAGGTTAGTTACTCCAAATTTACTCTCAACCCCTCTCTTCCCAGTTACAAAGATCACACTTGTCCTGTGTTTCTAAAATTAACTTTCTGGGCTTGTCCCCTACATTAAAATATTAATGTAAATGGCCTATCTGGCCCTCAGTGTACAAGTGTCACTGTCTTATCCGTTAGTTTACTAATTTTGTAGTATGTATGGAACTTCATAAATAAAACTGCACTGCTCAGCACTATGTGGTGTGTTCTAGTAATTAATCAGAAATGGCTCCAATTACTAGCTGTTTCAGCAGAACATACTGTGGTCATCTGTAACATCATCTATTATTGATGTATTGTAGCAATATAAGCAATAAAAAAAGAACTTGCAGGGATTCCCTAATGAAAATAATGATTTTGTTTTCTTCCTAAATATTTTCTATTATGGATCAAAAGTAACTTCCATATTTTTAAAAGTGTTTACTATCTGGTTTGTGAACCACGTGCTGTATTGTACTGTTCAGAGTAGCCCTCTTCGTCTGTTTCTGTAGTTCTGGTTCAGACCCGATGCTTTGACTAATTCATTCCCCCTATACTTAAAAGAGAGTGTGCAAAAACCATGTCTTTGGTTTGGCTGATTAGAAGTACTGCAGAAGGCAGTATCTCTGCACCTATAAGTAGAGGGAACCAAATTAGCTGGGAAATTAATTTGTAACATGCAAAACTTTGTTTTAAAGTTGAACTTACTTGAAGAAAATAACACTAGTCCCAACTTTCTCTTTTTAATAAATGAACATATAACAGTTAAAAATGTAGTTTGTTGATACCAAATGCCTCTGATGTGCCTTGTACCAAGACCTCTGTCTTGCACCAATGCTTTTTTTCCCCTGCTTTGTTCTTGGCATAATTCAGCTTGCCTACTTTGAGTAACTATTTTGATGAGCATGCAAAATATTACTGTTATTACTATCCTGCTATGAGTGGGCAAACAGGTCTTGTGTTTGGGCTGGTGAATTTTCTGTGATTATTTTGCAAGGCTGCTGAAAGTGCAATATAGTCCAAAGGATTTATTGGTTGAGGTTAACTCTAAGCATATCTGATCATCTTGAAATGATTATTTTAATATCAGAATTAGAAAATCCTGAAAAAGCCATTTAGTTTTAGGATTAAATAAAAAGCTTTTCACTGTAATGGTACAATAGAATCTGGATCATTCATATCTGGTCAATTTGCAAACTGCTTAATTCACAGTGGGTTGCTGAATCAAGTATGTGTCAGTGTGTAGCTGATCAGAAAAGTGGTGCCCTGTGAAATAAAAGCTGAAGCAATGAGCTGGAGCAACTCAGTGTTCCTGCATAGCCATTTGCTACAGGTCTGCACACCCCCACTTACTTCACAAACCCTTATCTTGTGGGGGAGGGCAGTTAGGAACCTAATCCTGCAAAGTATATGGGTTCTACAGTACTAGAGTCTGCATAGCATATTAATTTTAACAGTATTGTTGCTCTCAACCTTGTATCCCCTGTTTTGTGAGGGTACTTAAATACAAATGTGTTTTCTTATTATATAGAACCGCCATGAGCAAATTATCAAAGCTATGTTTTGATCTGGGAGTATAAAATCTTTTTAAAATCACTAACCTCATCTTTTGTTGCTTTAATAATCCTTATTTCACAAGTACAATAGAAGTATTCTTTTTTATGCTGAAATTCCTAAGGCTAGAACCTTTATTTTAAATGGGGGTTTCTTTTAATAGGATTTCAAGCTCCTAGACTTCAGTTTGGTGCTGTAAGGCAGATGTGTCTCCTATGTAAGGTACCTGTGCAGTAAATAGAAGAGTGTGCTTGTTGTCTGCCATCTTGTACTCTTTAAGCAATGTAGCAGCAAATCACTTTAAGCATCTGAAGAGAGTTTTGAAACACAGTAGTTATGTGGAAAAAGAACTGTCCGGAAATGTAATGATTCCCTGCCATTTTTGTCAGGCTGCAGAGCAGACTTGAAAATGGTTTGCCATGTGGTAAGTGCTCAATCAATATAAAATGCTACCATGCCACTTAATATTTTTGTTTCTTATTGAAGAAAATAGTTCATCTGACCCCAACAATAAAATACACAGCTGCAGGTTTCTGGTTGATGTTACCTCTCTCACCTTTCAGGACCAAAGCTTTAAAAAAAAATAAGTGCATTTTTCCATTGACAGGCCATAATAAGAAAATGGACATATCATAAAATACAGCAGCTAGATTTTTTTTAATGAAAAGTTTGAGAAGTTCTCTTCCAAACTGTGTTTGAGTAAGCTTGTAGCAGTACATCATAGTTCCTTTGCCATACCTCTTTGTGCTGTGAACCTGTTAGCTGTACTGGGTGCATCTTTGGATAGGGAAACCAAGTACCACACAAACTTGTTGAGGGGTGTTCACTAGGTGGCATTCTTTATTCTGAGTTAGTACTTTTCCACAGGTCCAGTGCATAGATATGGAGTGGTGCTATTGAATGAGATATATAAATTGAGGGTCCTAACCCCTTCACACTCTAAGATCATGTGGCACTTCAATGAGCAGTTTGGTTGGTACTTGAATTGGAATGTATAATGTAATTACATTCTGCTTATTTATATTTTCCTGGCTCTCTTCCTTCATTTCCTGTGTTAATGATATACAGTAATACTGTATACTATTGCAAAAGTGGTAACATTAAAGTGTGGAGTAAAAACAATTTCTGCATACCTTCAGTGTCCCACAAAGGGGTACTGGGATAATCACTTAAAGAAATGTTAAGCAGTAGAAGTTCTGAGATATAAAGAAACATTTACTTACTTACACTTGATATTATATCCTTTATATATGATATAACGTGAGTATGTGTAAATGCTTCCATATATATGCATTACACACACGCACACACACACACGTGCGCATATATATGGAAGCATTTACGGGGGTAGGCAACTCCCAGCACATGTACTAGAGTATGGTATGCAAAGGCATTTTGCTTGGCACGTGTGCCTCGGCGTGGATGGCAAGGAAGGACTCAGGCTGCACTGGCACAAGAAGGGTCAGACCCCTCATGGCTCCCCCCCCATTTTTTTTTTTTAAAGAAACCCCCCCCCTTCTGACTATACTCAGTTTTAGCCACAGAACTATGCATCCCACATTTTTGTATTGCCTGTTTCCTATAGAATGCTCTCCATTCTTATTAGTGCGCCAAGTGTATGTGCCTAGTTCAATATCTCCTTTTTAAAGTGAACCAGTAGTTAAAAACACTGAATTATTAGAGTGCAACTTCTTCTGAGACATAAATATGTAGGAGAGGGGGATGCAAATTGTACCTTTTACTCAAAACCATTAATGGCACACCCATTAAAACAGGGGCAGTTGCTAGGAAACAAATTCAGCATGGTTGATTTCACTTACTAACAATGTATAGATGTGGCACCTGGTGCTATTTGCAAGTTTATATACAGTGACACTAACAGGTGCAAATTGGTGTTTGTTGGTCTGCATTTAAATAGGTGTAGGTATTTTTCTAACTTAATGCTACTTTGCTGCTTGTAAAGCATTAAACAAGTGAAAAAACTAATGCAGTATTCAGAAGGGTTTTAATGGTTTATAGAGTGTTTATTTTTATGCAACTCATGATATGAAAGTGGCAGCCTTTTGGCACAATGTGCTCCTACAGCAGAAGTATCTGATACCCAGTGTGATTACTTTAATTGGCAAGTTTATTTCTAGACAGTGTGACTTGGTAAGAGAATTCTACTCCACATGCCTGCAAGTAAGATGCCTATAACTTCATATTTATTGAATGCTTGGAGAAGTTTGCAGGCAGAACAACAATAGAACTCAGTAATATTTAAAAGAAGATGTAGCTATGCTGGGATTACATTATGTTGATCACTTAAGAGAAATGTATAGTGTTTAAACTTCTTGGTGAAAGGAACTGGGAAGGGGGTTTTGGTGGAGGGTGGGGTTTATTTTTGCATTTGTTCTAGAGTCAGTACTCCCTGTCGTTGTCCCCCCCCCCCCGAGACAGGTCTTTAGCTAGTGGCTTTACAGCTTGAACAGCTTTTGTAGAGTTCTACGTCCATTAGGCCTAATGTCTATGTCCATTCAGGCCTAAATCTTTCTAAGTTCCTGCTAAAATGAACAGGTTTATTTATGAATGTTTTAACTCCATCAGTTCAGCTGAAATAGTCCCCCTTGAAGAAAAGGTAGGTTGGCCAGAATCACCCTGAGTCTGAGAGATCAAAGCCCTCCTTTTATAAGAATTTTTAACATCATTTTTTTTTTTACTTGATTTTTTGGGCACTTATTTAGATCCTAAATTGTCTTATCCTGTTCTCTTGGCTTGATTTCAAATCTTTAATTGGCTATTAGATAAAAGCACCAAAAAGTCCTGCTGAAGCACGTGAGCTATATAGATGCTGAGCGAGCTGGGTCAAACTGACATGGGTGTGCGCTGCGCTTGGCGTGGGGGCACACTGAGCTGAAAGTGAAGTGCTGGGTTTTTTTTTCCCCCACATCTGTAAGCAGTTTTTGTTAATATATCACCTTGGAAGGCTATGTGAATACTTGTGTTCTATCTACTCTTGAGGACAGTTGCTAATAAGCAGTTGAGGTAGCTGCATTGGTGCCGGTTTGTAAGCACAAACCACAGTAAGAAAGAGGTAAACCCTGATTAACCCAGTTGGTACAAATCCCCAATATGCCTTATTTTGGGTTTAATGACAGTACTTGGTTATCTACACTGACTTCTGAATCAGGGCTGTTTCCTGAGGAATTGGTTTACTTGGAGCATTTTTTCTTCCTCCTATGTGGGACTTTGGCATACTTATCTGGGGTCAAACAAGTGCTAGGTCATGTTAGGAGGCTAGAGATCTCCATTTCACTTTGACATAAAACATAGTGCCACAAGATGCTGGATTTGAAATCTTTGTGCATTTAAGTTACAGAAAAGCTGCAATGTGGTTTGGTACTGAATTTTATCTAGACCAGGACTTCAGTAGGGGGAATAAGCAGGAGATGTTTTTTAACCAATTCCCACATTTGGGGGAAGAATTTTTTATTTTGTAATGACCTGCTATCCAAAGGTCTAATATTTGAGGGTTGGGGGAAGTTGAAATCCTAGAATAATGAGCTCATCCGATCACAGGTGAAGGACAGGGAAAGAAGAAAATGGATGTAGTCAGTCGTGCCATTCTACTGGACTCCTCCATCTGGGTACAAAACAAGACAGGTGTTTTTCCCTTTCCCTAGCATGAAAGAGCCTGAGTCACCTGATCTTCCAGGTGTGCTGTAAAGCTTCTCCTTGTGAGTGTGCAATCAAGCAATACCAGAACGGTTTTTTGCTTGAGGCTGAGGTGAAATGAGAGTTCAAGTTTTGATCTGGCTTGCTAAATATGGAGTAGGATGCTGAGTGTGGTGTGGTGGGAGGAGAATCACTACTGCTTTGATTAACAAAGGAAGCACTACAAAGCAAAAATAATTTGTTTTAAAATTTATGTTGGGAGCTTAGAGGGTCGTCTTTTGTGTGGAGCTTTTAAGTAAAAGATAAATACATGGTTTGTATCAGGAGTACTGCCTGGTTATTGCTAATAGAAGTAGAAATTTGGAGCTTTCCCTGAGAGTTTTCAAAGTATAAATATGTAAAGGGATGTATTGAACAATCGTAAGTATATAGGACTGTCTCTGAGGTGGAAACCGCCAACTGCAGTGGAATCTAAGCCTTCATTAAAAATAAATTATTTATAGCCTTCACAGTGGCAAAAGATGTATATAAATGAAATATAACTAATATCGTAATCTCTAAACCTACAGAGATTACTACTGCCGCTCATGGCAAAGGAGAGTTGACGTGTCTGTTGCTATTTGGAATAGGGAGACCCGAAAGAAATCTGTAGCAGCAGGCAACTGAGTGGAAGCCAGGATGTGAAGCTGATATTACCTTGCCATCTAAGCATGGGAATGGTGCTGTTTTCTGTGTTTTGGAGGCTGGTGAAAGACAGGAGCAACATAAACCAAATAAGACCAGGCCAAGAGCTCATTTATTAATGGTGCAAGATTAATTGAACTTAAGTCAACGTAGGCAATTTTAGTAGAGTTCATCCAGCAAGAACTTGGGCCAAATATGAGTGCTTAGTCTGGCAACATGTTTTCCCTTGGGACAAGTACTTAGGTTAATGCGGTGGTTATGTTTTTGGGCTGAAAAAAGCCATCACGAGTAAATTAAAAAGTCCCTGGTGAATCATTTATTGCATGAAGGAGAATGCTGTGGCCTTCAGTTTTTCAAAGGAAGGAACACATTAAGTATACACCTAACTCTGAAAAAAATTAATCTGAGAATGGTAGCTGTGGAGGGAGAATAAACTGGAATCAGAAGAGGTAAAAGTTCTAGGAAACATAACATATAGCAGCAATCTCCTTTTCAAGTGTGGGCCATGAAATTGCTAATAACATTAAAGGATTTTCTAAAATGGGTCGGCAGTCCCGGCATGAGTGCAAAAGCATGGCACATGAGGCCATTTTGCTCGGCATGCCAGCACCCACTTGGGCTCTGGGCAGCTGCTGCCAGCTGCTGGCACGAAGCTTGGGCTACTCACAGTAGGCAGCAAGGAGGCTGCAAGCGCTGCTGCAAGCAGCCTGACCTCCTTGGTTGGCAGCAGCTACTCAAAACCTGGGCCAACGTCTTCCCAGAGGGGGAACTGCACTGTGGGTAGGATCAGGGTGGGCTCAGCTGCACAGGGTGGGCTGTGCAGCCCAGGCAGTGCTGGAAGGGGTGGGCTCAAGTGTGGCAGGCAGCGGCCCAGGTGGTGCTGGAGGGGTGGGTACGAGGGTGGGGGCTAAGGTGAACTTGGGGTGACTACAGCCCTGCCCCCCAAGATCTCCCTCCTAGCATTGCCCCTGTGCTCCAGGCTTTGTGCTAGTGGTGGCTGCGCACACACCCCTCTGGGCAGATGGCAGGGGAGGGGCCTGAGGCAGTACAGCCCCAGGCCCCTCCCCCGCCATCTGCTTTTAGGTGCATGTGCAGCTGCCACCAGCACAGAACTGGTGCCAGAGCTTCAGCTTTCCAGCATCAGCTCCGTACTGGCGGCAACTGCACATGCACCTAACAGCAGATGGTGGGGGAGGGGCCTGAGGCAGCACACACATGCATGCCTCCAGGTGGCTGGTGGTGGAGGAGCCAGGGTGGCACTGCCCCAGCCCCTTTCCTGCCCTGCACCCCCCGTGCCTGAGAGCAGATGGCAGGGGGAGGGACCTGGGTTTGCACTGCCTCAGGCCCTTCCCCCATGATTCACCCAGAGGGGTGCATGCAGGCACTGCTGACACAATGCCCAGCTGGGGCTCGAGCCCAGTGCACAGGGACAATGCCTTGGGGGGGGGGGCGGCGGGGAGGCTATAGCCACCCCAGAATTCACCTTAGCCCCTCTTGTCCCCATAGCCATCCCTCCAGCACTGCCCGGGCCACCACCACTCACCCTACAAAGCTGAGCCCTCCCGTCCCAGTGCCACCCAGGATGTGCAGCCTGTCCCACACAGCTGAGCCCACCCTGCTCCCGCCCAGGTGGTTAGTGCTTTTCTCTTCCCTTTTTTTCCCCTCTCTTCTTCTTCTATTGCTTCTCTTTTTTTCTTTCTCTTCTCCTTTTTTCTTTTCCTTTTTTCTCTCTCCTCTCCTTTTCTCTCTCTCTCTTCTTTTTCTCTCCTTTCTCTCTCTCTTTTTTTTTTTTTTTGATCACAGCATGCTTAACAAAAAAGGTACACAACAACAGAGGTAGCATATGAAGTTTTACTTATTGTCACATGGTTTAGACTTTCTAGAAAACCTGGAATGTACTGAAAAAAGCAACATTTATGATTATTAACTATATTAATATTTTTTGGCACTCTGGCCTAAAATGTTGCCTACCCCGTTTCCTGTATGTAATCTGATTAGGGAAAGCAATAAGGAGGCATTTTACTTTTATTTCTGCTGCCATTTGACCGAAACAAGTCATTTGATTAGCAGTCTGCAAATGCCTACATTTTATTAGGTAAGGTATTTAAAAATTAGTGCAAAGCAGGCTTTACAGTAGAAAGTAGATATATAACTGAGCAGAAATACCCATCTTATAGAGAATACATGCTGATGGGCTGACTTTTGTTAGTCTGAAATGTCAACCCTATCATTGCCTTTACATTAATATTTAAGCTATTGTAAGTAAAAGTAGGTAGCAAAGAAGAAAAGATGGGTCCATTATGGATCATTTGAAAATATCTCCTGTCAGAGTGGGTTAACATTTAAGATTTGCTATTTAAAAATGTAATTTTTTTCTTTTTAAAAACAATCCTATTCAAACTTAATTGAAGTTGGGGCAACCTATATTAAGGTCTAAACTTTCAATTACATATTAATCTTAATGAAAAGTACTTGTGCAGTACATGTTTACTAGTGAAGGTTTAAGGAAAGTTAAACCACAAAACTTCTGTAAGTCCCAGGCTAAGCACCTATGATTAGGAGTTCACTGAATTGCTACAGCAGCTTTGGACAGCAGTGGCCTCTTGCAGGTACACAGTGAATATTTTCTTTTCAGTTTATTAAGTGAGGGCCAGTTTTTATGGCTAGTTCATTCAAAATTTAGAAACAGACTGGGAATTGGAAAAAGCAGGAAACATTGTTTTCATCTTCTAGTCTTAGGAATATGAAAAATGAGGTGAGAGGGGATGAAATCTACCACTTCTAAATTCTGGAAGACTGTGGAGACAGTAAAAAGCAAATTTAGTTTTCCAACTACTTAGCACTTAGTTCTAAATTCAGAACATTATTTGATAAACTTTTTCCTTATATAGCCAGCAAATGAAAGGTAGTTTTATTTAAGTAATAATAAAACCAGTTGAAAATGCTGTTTTAGTGCCTCTTAATTGAATTCTAATTCCATCCCAAAGCAGTTTGACCAAACTCATGAGCAGAAATATGCATCATCTGGTAAATAAGGAATATAATTTTCTAGTTTCTGATATACAAACATAAAAAATTAAGGATCTGAATAAACATATGTAATGGTACATAATAGCATAAATACATGTGTATAGAGATGCCTTCCTAGTTTGCAACAAAAAGTACCATATTTAGTGAAAAGCCTGTAATTAGTTGCAAATCAGCTTGTCTTAATCATTACCAACTGATGAAAATCAACCTTTCTTTAGGAAAATAACAAACAGTACAGATGCAAAACAAGATTAAGATAGATTTTAATCAGAGTTGCCTGCTTACTGATTTAAACTGTGATTAAAATTGGTGATTTAATCCTCTGATTTTAACTAAATCTATCATGGCTATATTAGAACAATCACCTTACTGGAATACCTGAATGTACTTTTGACTGGTAATGTAAATGGGACCCAACTGTGGTGTTATTGTGCCCTTGAAGTATGCTACTACTCTGGTTTCTCCTGGCAGTTAAAATCCATTTAAGCCCTATGTAGGCTACAGAACAGAGCTGTTTTACTTGTCAGGGTGCCACCTCATTCTAATTAGGTTGTTCCTTGCATTGAGCTCAGTGTAGTGTAGATTACATTTACTTGTCATTGTACTGGATTTGTAATTGGTTTTGATGCAACAATTTCAGTATTGTTTATAATCTGTGATTTACCTGGAAAGGCCAGTACATATTCAGGTTTCCTTAGACTGGTGGCAGGCTGTCTTAGTGACATTAAAGTTAATTCTGCAAAAATCTTAAAACCAAGACTTGGATGATACAATTCAGTGCATGGCTAGGCAGATGGTATTGCCAGCAGGGCTTTGCCTTCTTTGGGTATGGGATGTTGTTCCAAGAAGAAGGAGTTCTAGGAAGGGATTAATACACCTGATGAAGAGAGGGAAGAACATTTTCAGACGGACTTTCTAACCTAGGGAGCAGAGCTTTAAACTAGGTTCACTGGAGGATGGAGACCAAAGCCCAGAGGTAAGTGGGGAAGTGGACATTCTAAAGGAAGCACAAGCAGGAAGGGGCAGCAGAGGAGGCATTCTCATTCTTCGTGAGAAAGTGGGGCAAGTGGTTAGTTACTTCAGTCTGTACACAAAGGCACAAAACCTGGAAAACTAGCAGGATGAATTGGAAGTTCTTAACAGACTTGGTGGGGAAGCTCAAATAATTTTAGTACTGTCATGGATGGCTACAAAATGTTGAGGAAGAACAGGCAGGGGAGAAGAAGAGGATTTGTGCTTTATGTAAAAGAGCCGAATGATTGCTCACAGCTCCAGCATAAAACTGGAGAGAGGCCTATTGAAAGTCTCTGAGTTAGGGTTAGAGAGGAGAGCAACAAGTGTGATATCATAGTGGATGTCTGCGATAGACCACCAGACGAGGAGGAAGCGGTGAATGAGGCTTTCTTCAAGCAGCTAGCAGAACATTTCTGATCACAGACCCTGGTTCTCATGGGGGGACTTCAGATCACTGTGACATCTGCTGGGAGGGCAATACAGCAGTGTACAGGAAATCCCAGAAGTTTTTGGAGAGTGTGGGGGACAGCTTCCTGGTGCAAGTATTGGAGAGGCCAACTTGGGGCCATGCTGTTCTTGACCTCCTGCTCACAAACCAGGAAGAACTGGTGGGGAATGTTCAAGGGGATAGAAACTTGGGAAGCAGTGACTGCTTGAGTTCATGATCCTGAGGAAAGGAAAAAAGGAGGGCAGTAGAGTAAGGACTCCAGACTTCAGAAAAGCAGCTTTTGACTCACTGGGGCAACAGATGGGCAGGATCCTCTGGGATGCCAGTCTGAAGAGAAAAGGATTCCAGGTCATCTGGTTGTATTTTAAAGAAACCTTATTGGCCATGTCCACATAAGCATGGATGTTTGTTTTTCCTGGGACAAGAAGCAATGGCATACCTTGTGGCAGTTGGTATTAAGTGGAGTGCCCCAGGGGTGTGTCCTGGGGCCAGTTTTCTTCAATATCTTCATCAATGCCCTAAAGATGGCATAGCGTGCACCCTCAGCAAGTTTGTAGTTGACACCAAGATGGAGGGAGTAGTAGATATGCTGAATGTTAGGGTTAGGATTCAGAGAGACTTCAACAAATTGGAGGATTGGACCAAAAGAAATTTCATGAGGTTCAACAAGGACAAGTGCCAAGTCCTCACTTAGGATAGAACAATCTTATGCACAGGTACAAGCTGGGGGCTGACTGGTTGGGCAGCAGCTCTGCAGAAAAAGACCCTGAAGGTTACAGCAGACAATAAGCTGAATATGAGTCAACAGTATGCTTTGTTGTGAAGAAGGATAACGGCATACTGGGCTGCATTAATAGGAGTCTTGTGAACAGATTGAGGGAAGTAATTCTTCCCCTCCTATATGGCATTAGTGAGGCAACATCTGGTGTAGTGTGTCCTGCTTTGGGTCTCCCACTATTGAAAGGATGTGGACAAATTAGAGTCCAGTGGAGGACAACAAAATTGTTGGGGTCTGGGGAACATAACTTATGGGGAGAGACTGAGGGAAACCTCCATCCTTGGAGACTTTTAAGACCTGGCTAGATAAAGCCTTGGCTGGGATGAGATGGTTGGAGACGGTCCTACCTTGAGCAGGGGGTTGGATTAGATAACCTCCTGAGGTCCTTTCCAACCGTTATTTTCTATGATAGCTGTCTACAGACCTGAAACAGCAGCCATTACTTTTTCTGTTTGCCTGTATTTTTCTACTTGTTACGGCTATCATAGAGCATAATTAGGGGTGTAATCATAACTTTTGCTGAAGTACAGGTTATATTTCTGATTTAATTACCTATCCTGTGTTCTTATTTTTGCTACATGCTGATCCCTTGGCATTTTCCTAATGCTTCAAGGATATACAGTCTGCAAAGTATGCTCCTTTATGTATTGTTTTGAGAAACTGATTTAGGAAACCTCTGTAATGCTGCTTATTTTATAAGGGTTGTACTTTCTTTAGGGAGAAGTGCTGATGTCAAGATGAAAAACCAGATACCTCTCATTCTCCTAGCTTGTGGCTCCTTTAATCCTATCACAAACATGCACATGCGTTTATTTGAGCTTGCCAGAGATCACCTCCATCAAACAGGTCAGTATGGTGAAACTGATGTGCATCTCTTAGGGGTGGGATATAATTTGTTAGAAGGGATTGGATTGAGGGTGTGTGCGCTGTCATTTTAAAACTTGCTCCTTTTAAAAAGCATTTTTATTGCTAATTGGGATGTTGATTACACATTTAATGCCAAACTTAATACAGAAATTCTACTGTTGTTACCTCTTTTTGAGTCTAATTGCACAAAATGGAGATTTTATAGCAAGGTGTTCACACAGTTGCATTTAAAGTTTGGGAACAGTTTTAAGATTAGATTTTTAGGGGAAAACTGCTGCAGCTGAACCTGGTAAAAAGGTACCCGTAACTTCTTTGGAGCAGTGAAAAAACATTTATTTTGAAATGTCATGCTTTTGTGATGATGTAATTTAATATGAAGAAGTGGTACGGTTTGCAGTTTTGACTGTCAGGTGAAACTGGGGAAAATATAGTGGTACGGTTTGCAGTTTTGACTGTCAGGTGAAACTGGGGAAAATATAGTGGTACGGTTTGCAGTTTTGACTGTCAGGTGAAACTGGGGAAAATATAGTGGTACGGTTTGCAGTTTTGACTGTCAGGTGAAACTGGGGAAAATATATTTGTTATTCATTATGAACTAGGACTTCTAGCATATGAACTTCTAGCATTATGAACTAGAATCTTCTAGCATATTCTAAACAACAGAAAGGAGCTCAAAAGAACTAAATCACAGCAAGCTAGAAAGTAAGAGCAACAAAGGAAAACACCAAGTGGCCTAGCAGCATCAAGTGCCCAAAAGAAGCAAAAATCTAAAGCAGCACAAAGGATCATATTCTACTTTTGCTTAATTCTTTAATTCCGGAGTCACTTCTTTAATGGACATCAAGCTGGCATCCAAAATAAAGAACAACAAAAAGTCCTTCTACAGGTACATGAGGAGCAAGAAAAAAAAAAGCTTCACTGTGGGATCCCTGCTGAATATGGAGGGGCAGCCCACAGCTGATCCCAAAGAAAAGGCAAAGCTCCTAAATGAATACTTCACATCGGTATTCCAGAAAGCTAACAGGAGCTGTACACTTGTCCAGAGGCCCAGAGAACATGGGGAAGTCATCATGAAGTCAGTCATGACAGACATCATGAAGTGAGTCCCAAACAGGTGAGGGTCCTCTTAGAACAACTGAACATTTTCAAGTCTGCAGGGCCAGATGACCTGCTACATCCAAGAGCCCTGAAAGAACTGGCTGAAATCATAGCAGGGCCTTTGGTGAAGATATTCGAAAAGTCATGGAACTTGAGGGTGGTCCGGGATGACTGGAAGAGGACCAATGTGATGCCCATCTTTAAGAAAGGGATGACCCTGCAAACTGTAGACTGATCAGTCTGACTTTGGTACTTAGGAAAAACTTTTGAAAAAATTGTTAATGAGGCCACAATCACAAGCTTATAACTGTCAGGGTATTAAGAAAAACCAGCACATCTTTGTGGAGGGTAGCTCATGCCTGACAAACCTGGTGTCCTTTTACGACCAGGTAACTAACCAGCTAGACAAGGGATGTGAGGCAGTGTAGCAAAAAACTTTTTTTTGCTTGCACCCCACTCCAATGTGAAGCCCCTCCATATGGCAAAAGCCCCTTTTGCAGTATTTGCCCCCTTTTGGGGATGCTTTCTCTTCTCTACTTCTTCTTCCTTCCTCCCTCTTCTTTGTTTATTATTATTATTGTTATAGAATATAAGGTGTACTTGTAATAAAAATATAGTTTGTAGATGCTATTATGGGTATAAAACAGTATTCTGCATCAGTATGTCCCCCCCATTGTATTTGGTCTATTTGTTGTATGTGCCATGGCATTTCACCCTTTTATGTTTTATATTCTATGCTTTTTAACTTCATAACAAATTTACTTTAAGTTTAAAAGTAAGTTGTACCATGTAACGATGTTAGCAAAGGCAAGAATCGAATCGCAGTTTCTCTGTATTGAGCAAGTCCCTGAATGAATCATGACTGATTGTGTAACACAGTAGCTAGCCAGGATAACAAGTTAACAAGTGGCAATTTAACACCTATGAAACCACAGACTAATGAGAGGAAAGGATCAAGATAGAGCCAGGAACTCCCTGAAACTTCCCTGTTAAAGGTACAGAAGACACAGTTTGAACTAATCAATGCCAAAGACCAACTTTTGGGACTGAATACCACTCCTCCCCCAGTCAACCGCTCCCAGAGCCCTAATAATCATGGCAGTGAATTAATCAAACTTCATCAAGGGACTCCTGAGATTGCATGTACCTGTGGATGTGACCTCTGGGGCTGAGAGATGCCATCTAGCAACCACCAAGGGGGACGTCCCACGAGGTCAATAACCCTTGGATTAGGCAAGTCTGAAAATTGGGGAGTCACCAAATTCTGCCAAAGAGGGATAAAAGGCAGTGAAGAATGGCTCCCAATGGCACCCTCTTTGACCTGACCAGCACCCTGCCTTTCCAGCCCGAAGGACCAGCCAGCGACCCCCTTCTGAAGCAACATTGCACTGAAAGAAGCCTTTACTGGCCACTGATGGCAGACTCCAGAGCTTAGGGATAAGTAAATCTTGACACTGGTGCTTAGTGTTCATAGCTAGCTACTGTGAGTATGTGTGTGTTTGAGGGGATCAGCCCCAAGGTTTATGATCTGATTTTTGCATCCTTCTGATAAACCAGAATTTTATGACGATCCTGCAACTTGGTCCTTTGTAGCCAACAGTAGATATGATTTACTTAGACTTCAGTAAGGCCTTTGATTCTGTCCCATTAAGTTATCTCAGTTAAACTGGAGGGTACTGGCCTGGACCAGCCTACAGTGAAGTGGATGGATAACTGACTTAGAGGCTGGTCCCAGCAAGTTGTAATTGATGGGACGGCCTCATCCTGGAGGGCTGTCTAATGGTGTCCCACACGTATCGATGCTTGGCCCCATGCTTTTTAACATATTTATTAATGACTTGGATGCAGGGGTGGAATGCTCTATGATTAAATCTGCAGACAGTACCAAGCTGTGAGAAAATGTGGGCGCACCAGAGGACAGGGTAAGGATCCAGGATGACCTTGACAGACTGGTTCTAGGAGCTGATTGAAATCAGATATGGTTCAACAGGGAAAAGTACCGGGTCCTTCATCTGGGTAGGAAGAACCTTCACCACAATTACAGGTAGACCACTGACTGGCACAGCTGAATGGGACCTGGGTGTCACAATCGACCAGAAGATGAATATGAGCCAACGGTGTGAGGAATTTGCCAGCAAGGCAAACAGAACTCTGGCATGCATCAGCCGGTGTGTTGCCAGCAGATCCAGGGAGGTGCTTCTCCTTCTACTCAGCGTTGGTGAGGCCACAACTGGAGTACTGTGTTCAGTTTTGGGCACTGCACTTCAAGAAGGATGTGGATAAGCTTGAGAGGGTACAGAGAAGGGCCACCTGCATGATTAAGAGCCTGGAGGATAGGCCATGTGAAGAGAGACTCTGGGAGCTGGGCTTGTTCAGTCTGGGTAAGAGGAGGCTGAGAGGTGACTTGATAGTTGCCTACAAGTATGTCAGCGGGGAACACCAAGATCTGGGGGAGCAACTCTTCAGGAAGGCACCCCTTGAGAGGACAAGGACCAGTGGTCACAGACTAGTAGAGGGAAGATTTAGGCTGGACATGAGGAAGAACTTATCTGTTAGGGTAACTTGAACCTGAAACTCACTCCTGGCAGAGGTGGTGTGGTTGCCATCCTTGGAGATGTTCAAGAGGAAGTTGGATAACCACCTCGAGCTAGTTTGAGCTCATTAACCTCTTGCCTATGGTGGGGGACTGGACTCAATCTAACAGGTCCCTTCCAGTCCATTGATTCTGTGATTCCAGAAATTAATTAGCAGCCATACCCTGCCTCATACTTAAGGCAGATTGTTAAAATCACAGTCTGGCCCAAATTTTAGGATAACAGGAAAGTAGTTTTGGAAGATACCTCACAAGATCATCTAGTCCAGCTCCCTGCTGAAGGCTGGATTCCACATCCCAGACTAAGTCATTCCAGCTAAGTGCCTGTCTAGTCTGTTCTTGAAGATTTCCAGGGATAGAGATTCCACAACTTTATTTCTAATGCTTTATCCCTAAGCTGATTTTTCTGTGCTGCAGCTTGAGGCCATTGGTCTTGGTCCTGTTCCTTACAGCCACAGAAAAAAGTATACCTCCATCCTCTCTCTAATTTCCATTCAGGTATTTGAAGCCTGATACCAAATCCCACATCAGTCTTCTCATTGCCAGACTAAATAACCCTAGTTCTTTTAGTTTTCTTCATAAACCTTTCTTCCTAGGACCGTAATCCTTTTCTGTAACTCTATACTTGCCTGTCTCCAAACTCTTTACATCCTTCTTGAAGTGAGGGGCCCAAAACTAGACGTAGTACTCCAGGTGAGGCTTCACCAGTCCTGAATAGAGTAGAAGATTTACTTCCCTTGATTTCCAGATGCAACTCCTGTTAATACAGGGGTGGACAAAACATGGCCAACAGGCTGGATTTAGCTCACCAGTTGATTTTTATCTAGCTCAGTCAGGCACCATAGGTGGTGACACTGTGGCAGGCCCTAGGCAAGTCGTGCTCAGGCCTCCACCTCCTCTGGTTAGTGGCATGGGCGGCAATTGTGGGTCCAGCCTTTGTTGGTGTCACAGGGGACACTGGGTGGAAGCAGCCTGCCTGCCTACCTTCCTGGCACCACACGGCAGCCTGGGAAATAGTCTGGCCCTCCCTGGGCCTATGGAGCTTGACTGCATTTCGCAGGCACCACAGGGGATGCTGGGTAGAAGCACTATGCAACACCAGCAGAGGCGGAAGCACTATGCAGCACCAGCAGAGGCGGGGGCCCAAAAGTGGCTCAGCAGGACCTGCTGTGTGGTCCCAGGTGGATGGGGCTGCTTGTTTGTGTATAATGCACTTGCTTTGACTTTGTCATTGAATTAGTGTCAACATAGGTAAGTGTAATGCATGCTGTACAGTAGATCTCTACAGATCTTTCTAAACAGACTTGCTTTATCACTGTAATGCTGATCACCTAAATGTATCGTATAATAATGAAAATTTTACCCGTCAACCCAGAAGGCTTGTTAGATAGTTTTTTCAGGCTTCAGGTATACTACTTGGGCTTTTTCTGTAGCACCATCACTCTGCTTTCTAAGTGCTTACCAAAAACCTCTTTGCTGTAGGAGTTAAAAAAAATCTTCAGTTTAATTTTTGCAATAAATTATGGGTGCTTATAGATGATGGGGAAAAAAAATAATGCTTTACTTTTAGCTTGGAGTGTCTCCACCCCAAGCACATGCCAGAAAGAGGCATCACATTAGCTTGACCCAGCTCACGCAATGTCTGTATAGATCATGCACATCAGCTGATTCAGTTGGCTATTAGATAAAAGTCCTGCTGAACCACCTGATCTATACAGATGCTAGGGAGCTAGATTAAACTGATGGATTAAAGCAGCCATTAAGTGTAGATCTTTTATCAAAATGTTTTTCATTGAATGCACAGCAAGACAGAAATATGAGGAAGTGGCAGGGATCAAACATGCAGGAGCTGTTCACTGTACATACAATAAATACTAACAAGCACTATTAAAACTAATTGTGCTAAAACTAAGATGAGTAAGTCCTGTGTCTTGTATTAAGAGCCATAGATAGATTAAAATGCATTTTCCTAAAAAATATGGCACTATATGTTTTAAATTTACTGGGCTGCATCATTGAAAGATATATGAAAGCAGGGATTGGTATGCTCTTGGCATCTACAGGCGATTAAACTGACAGAGCGTACTTCATAGTTGGTTCAGAGTCAAACACTGGTGCAAATCAAAGCAGATAAACCATACACCTGGCAGATTGCTAAAGAAATTGTTCCTAGTCTATAAAACTAAATTCCCTGAAATTGCCCAGAGCTGCCTTGAACAGCTTTATTAGTGCATACAATTCAGCTCTGCTTTCTTCTTGATGAATACCAAAAAGCAACAAGAGCCACCCCCCCTTTTTTAAAAAAAGTGGCAGAGATATCAAGTGCTCCACTTTCTGCATTTGGAAATTCCAGTTGTAGTCCAAAACACAGTGGCACCTATATATGTACCTGACACCTACTCTGACGTGTTCTAATTAGAACGCTTCAGCAGCCTTAGTGTCACGTAGTCAGTGTCCCCACGTTTCAAAATTGTATCAGGGCACTTTAACTAAAGTTCACTGAACAGGCTTTAGTTAAAGTGCCCCTGCCACCATTTTGAAGCATGAGACCCTGAATACACAAGACACTGCGGGCGTTTTAATTAAAGTGGCTCCCGAGAGCCCCTCTAATTAAAATGCCCCTCCAGCCCTGGAGCACGTGTAAAGCTGCCCAGTGATATCAGTGGAAGGACTGTATTGTCTTCAGTGGTATTTCTGTCATGCCCTGTATTTGGTATAGAAGTTTTTATCAGCTGCTTCCTTCATATATTGTATCAAATCATTCTACTTTTAGCCAAATTGGTGTTCCTGCATAATGGTCAGTTCAGCCAGGAAAGAATGGAGTCTTGTAAATTGTAAAAATCCTGGTCAAGCTTTTTGAGAAAATTATTCTGGCGCATATCCACGAGGGGCCAGCAGGGGAGATTATGCTTAGGGGCAACCAACACGGGTTCATTAGCGGCAGGTCCTGTCAGACCAACCTGGTGGCCTTCTATGACCAGATCACCAAATCCTTAGATGCAAGGGTAGCAGTGGACGTAGTCTTCCTGGACTTTCGGAAGGCCTTCGACACTGTCTCTCACC
>NW_017728910.1:43391558-43402051 GCF_001723895.1 Crocodylus porosus
CCCCCAAGCACTACCAGGAGTGACCAGGAACAACGGTCACAAGCTGGCAGAGGGTAGATTTAGGCTAGATATCAGGAAGTGCTACTTCATGGTCAGGGCGGCCAGGATCTGGAGCCAACCTCCAAGAGAAGTGATGCAGGCTCCTACCCTGGGGGTCTTTAAGAGGAGGCTGGATGTACACCTTGCTGGTGTCATTTGACCCTAGTACTCTTTCCTGCCATGGCAGGGGGTCGGACTCGATGATCTGCTCAGGTCCCTTCCAACCCCAGAAACTATGAAATTATTTTTTATATTGTTGCTAGGATGGAGGCTTTATTCCTTGTTTCCAAACAGAGAAGTAATTGAACTCAATTCCTAATTGGCTGAAGGAAAGGAGGCTTCCAAAACTGTTAGATGGATTAAAGCATGAGCAGAGAAGAGGAAGGCTTCTATGACTCTCAACCAGGTCAGGGGTTGATTTATGCCTGCCAGTCTGACAGGGTTCTTCCACAGAGCTTATCACCATGGCATTCACATGCCCCATGTAGGTTAATGATTTTTCCTTTTCTTCTCTCCTGTGAAGAAAATGAAAACCCATCCTGTGAAAAGCTGCTAGTGGTACCTCCATAAACTCTTTCACTGATGCCTCAGTAGATCACTGCCTCTTCCAAAATGTACAAGTTGTAGCTGTCTCTGAGTTGGTGTTCCTTCCGTTTCATTCTTATCACTTCCTAGAGGATTAACAGAAACAAAAGCAAAAAACATTTTTCTTGTCTATTGTTGTGGTTTTTTTTCTCTTGACATTCTCTGTTTGTTGTGGGAGTGAAACATGAGAGATTATCCCTCTGTAATATTCTTTAACTTGTAGATTGTTTTTTGAAAACTGAAATAGAATTGGGCTCATACATGTGTACATGCATGCAAAATTTCAGGTAATTAGAAAAGTTTAAAATGTAATTATTTAATTAAAATTTTTAAATGACATGTATCTAGAATTCTGCAACTGTATGTGGGCTCACTGCAGCAGTGTGCTGTGTGCCTGATGCACTGTGAATACACTCATTGAAGTAGAAAAAATACTGAGGCCTGGCCTCAGCCTCCCTTCTCCCCAAACCTGACTTCTGTCCATCATGTTCATACATAACTTTGCATTAGCACGAATGACCCACACAGTCTCAGATGGCTTTTACATGAACAGGATGACTTTGTAACCCCCCAAAATCAAGCATGTCCCTGGTTCAATCCCAGAAGAACATATAGAAAATGATGTTTTGGCCTGATTTTGTAAACCCCAGCAGACTGGCCAGCTGAGCTGGAAACAGTGACAACAGTCAGGAGGAGCTTGCATGTGCTTCGGGGACCACCACTCTTAGATAGGTCGCACATTAGAATGCAGAGACTTTTTCTGGTAAGCTTCTTTCCGCAGCATGCAGCTTTACAACTTCCACTGTCCCTCATCTCTTCTTGGTGTGTCACCAAGTGATATAATGGCATCTGAAGAGTATGAGAAGACCTCACTCGGCTGCTTCTTCTCCCATTCAGCTTCGGTCCTATCCAACACCCTGGCAGAAGGCATCTGAAGCCCTTTTCAGTTTCAAAACCAAGGAAACAAGAACTTGTCCCTAATGCCCACTGTCTGATACTGGAACTATAGAGGAGATACCTGGGACAGAATGTAGGCTGAAAGGACACATGCTGCTTAACAAAGATTAGTCTGTGAGTTATAATGCATATAAACCAACAGCCACATTTCAGTAAAGAAAATGTCTGTACTCCCAAGTGTCTGGTCAGTGTCAGATTTAATTAATGTCATAGTAGTTACTGCTGTGAGTTTGACTTTGATTTTCTATTTCAAAGTGTAAGTTGGAAAAATTAAATATTGCATGATAAGGTGTTTCGGTGTAATCTACAGACAAGGTTGGAGTGTAATCTGTAATAATTCTATTTAAGACTGCAGCAGTGCCAGTTTCAAAGCTCTGGAGCTTGGGGGGGGGGTGCCAAGAGACATAAAATAAATATATAAACTCATTATGCTGCAATTTTTAATCTTGGTCTAGTTCAGAAGATTTATTAATCAAATGAAACCATTTGAACAGAAGTAAATTTTCCACATGTTGAGCTAGGAATAGAACATACAACTTTTGGTATTGGTAATATTCGCATATTTCCATTGGACATATACACTGACGTGTTTAATCTAAGCTCCATAGCATTATTGAGAAATTCTGTTTTTGACAGTTAATATGGCTTAAAGATGGCAGGGCCTAATTCATTACAGTACAGAAGTGAAACTGCAGAAAATGTGTAGACATTGCATTATTTTTGTCAGCAATTAATTAGGATCCTAGAGACTAAACTAGATGCTACTAAAATAATACCAGTATTTAGTAGTTACAAAACATTTTGTACTTACGAAGTAATACAAATATTAAGAGAATGAAAAAAAAGACTGTAGTGAGAAAATTGATTGTAATGAGGGGACAAAGGCAAAACAATTTAAAAACAGTGACCAGGGGAAAAGGAACAGGGCAGTTTCAAGCAGTTTGCTGGGAGCAAAAGGAGGAAGGAGAAGAGGAACCAGACACTAGATCCTGTTCTGGGAAGGTTAGTGAGCCAGTTGCCTGTGTGTGCAGACAGAAGTCACAGTTTTCACCTAGTCTGGCCACAGAAAGGAGTCTGTAGCTGTGACCAGACACAAGTGCAGGGCTGCAGACAGCTTCAAAAGTGGCTGATTGGGTGAAAAACTGACCTCTCATTGCATGAGGTGTCAATCAGATAAAGATGTTTAAAAATGTAGTGTATTCTGTAACTTTTTTTTCTGTAGAGCTCCCAGCCTGTTGCTGTTTTCAGAATGGGAGAGGGAAAGGGAACAGAGGGAGTTTAGTCTGGGGTTTTTTAAGCGTGCCCCCCTCCGCCAATTCCAATTCACCCACTTCACTCTTCAGCACCAGCTGGGGAGCCCTCCACTGCCTTTCCCCCCTCCCATTCTGAAAACAGTGAGCACTGACTGTTGCTATGGGAACCTGGCTGCAGGCTCCAGCTAGCAGCTAGATTCCTCTCCACTCTGGAATCAACAGTGAACTTCTGTTTGGTCTGGGGTAAGGCTGTAACTCAGAACACTGCAGAAATTGTTCCGAGTTATGCCTGGGAACTGCCCTTCTGTCTGCACCCTGTGTGTTTGGCTTGCTGAGGGCTGTTTGGTGGGTTTGTGCACTTGGGGGTGTGCTCAGAGCAGTTGAGTGGGCTGATTGATTACTTCCTGGGTGTGAAAAAGGCCCTAGCCAGTTCAGGCCCAGGAGATGTATACAAGGAGACAGTCCAAGCGACCATAGGAGCAGCAAACAGGACAGTTGGCAAGAAGTTCACTAGTCAGTTCACAAGTTGGTTTGCCACCCTTCCCCTCTTTGAAGGGGAGCCTGTAAAATAAGATTTTTTTAATATATATGTAATTAGGACTGACTAATCTACACAGTTTTATTTTAAGCAGCTAAAACTCAGCACCTAGACCAGGGGTAGGCAACGTTTTTTGGCCAGAGTGCTGAAAAAACCCAGAATGCCTACCTTGGAAGGTGCCGGAGTGCCGGCATGCCAGAAAAACAAAATGAGGGCAGGGGATACATGGCAGGATGCCCTTGCCCCCCATTCCTGCTCATGGCCTTTGCCTCCTAGCCCTGTTGCCTCCTGTCCCACACCAAAATCCCTCTGCCCCCCAGCCCTGCTGCCCCTTGCCCCCCCACCCAAAGCCTCTGCCCTCTAGCCCAGGCTCTGTGGCTGTCAGCAGCTACCCAGAACTTGAGCCAGCTGCAAACATCTGCTGCCTCTCCACCCTAGCCCCAGCTGCCTCCCAGCCTCAGACCTGCCCCCAGGCTCTGGGGAGGCAGCACATACCGGCAGTGCTTCCTGCTGTGCTGCCCTTGACACTTCTGCAAAGCAGTGTTGGAACCTGGTGCAGTAGGGCATAGCGGGAGGTGCAGAAAGCTGCCTGCTCCCCGCTGCCCTGCCACACTTCCCCTGCAGGTGGGGGCAGCAGCAAGAGGCACAACCCTGTGCTGCTGCCCACGCTGCTTCTGTGCACACGGGAAGCATTGCCGGTATGTGCTGCCTACCTGGGGCCGGATCTGGGGCTGTGGGAGGCAGCTGGGGCCGAGATCGGGGCTGGGGCAGAGAGGCAGCAGATGTTTGCAGCTGGCCAAGGTTCTGGGTAGCTGCTGACAGGCACATAGCCCAGGCTGCTTGCAGCAGGGCTTCCATGGGAGCAGTCTGGGCTCCATGGCTATGAGCAGTTACCCAGCTGGCAGGCTACAAACAGCTGCTGCCCTCCCTACCTGGCCCCAGATGTCTAGTGGCCCTGGGCTCCGGGGAAGGCAACAGGTGCCGGCACTGCGCCTGTTGGGGTCGGGGGTGGGAGGCAGCAGCTGTTTGTAGCCTCCTGGCTGCAGCTGGCCCTGGCTCTGGGTAGCTGCTCATAGCCATGGAGCCTGGGCTACTCCCAGCAAGGCTCGCAGCGTCTCAGTTGCCTACTGCGGCTGGCCAATGCGTGCTAGGACTGAGGAGAATGGCCTTGTGTGCCATGCTTGGCATGAGTGCCATGCTTGGCACGTGTGCCGGGGGTTGCCGACCACTGAGCTAGACCAAGACTTAAGCCCCTTGTTTAACTGGAGTCCATGGGGAGGAGAGTGGAGGCGGGGGGCGGTGCAGAATTTGAGAGAACCTCAGAGTGAAGCTCATATCCTGGCTGAATGCATTTGGACACCCCTAGGATTGGTAGCTATATAATTGCTTGTATTACTTTTTTTCTGTTATTACTGTGTATCAATATATTTGCCTATTACCAAATGGAAAGGTCATGGTCAGTCTGAGGGTTTTGAGTTCCCTTGAAACAAGGCATCTGGGTTAGTTGCAATCCCAGAGCCACTGCCACTTCCAGCTCTTCTTCTGCTTCTGCCTGTGAGGTGTCTGTCCAGGCAGACTGCACACCATCAAAGCTTCCACCCAGGTACAGATTTGGTGCTGTGAAGACTGTGGCTTGCAGGTTCCTTCTAGTGTCAGCCAGGTCAGGGAGTGTCTGCGATGTGACCCGTGCCTTCTAGGGGTGTCTCTCAGGGAGAAAGCAAGAGAGACAAGAGGAGGTAGCAAGGCTCCAAAGTATCTTCCATCCTGAGGACTTCATTGATTCCATGCTAGAGGAAACCTCTAGGACTGTGAAGGGAGGGCTGCCAAAGGCGGCTCTAGAAAAAGAAAAGGGGATGGACTCCCAGGAAGGTGGACGCTGGAAGCTTGTGACCTTTGGCAGCAGAAAGAAGTCATCATCCCCACTTGCAGTGGTTTGCCTGGAGAACATATATGGAGAGCTAGCAACATAGGAGAAGGAGCACATTCCATTGGTGGAAGAGGCCAAGTCAGGAATCCCCAAGGTGGGGAGGATTGATACCACTGTCATGAAAAGAGTGATGGGTCATAGTGGTTGTGGGGGACAAAGGGATCCATCTCTCTTCTGTGGGGGACAAAGGAATCCATCTTCTGGCCCGACCTGTTGTCCCAGGAGGTCTGCTGCTTGCCTGGAGCCAGATGTCACAGCAGGATAATTGAGACTCCAGCCCTCTGACTACTACCCCATGCTGCTAATACATGTAGGTATGAGCAATATTTCTGGAGGTGACCCTGATCAGGTCAAGAAGTGACTACAGGGCTCTTGGTGCAAGGGTCCAGGAATCCCCAAGGTGGGGAGGACTGATACCACTGCCATGAAAAGAGAGTGATGGGTCATAGGGGGTCCCGAAAGAATTGGTGGGTAATGTAGTAGGGGATGGTAATTTGGACAGCAGTGACCACGAGAAGAAGAAAGGAGAGCAGCAGAGTATGGACCCTGGACTTCAGAAAAGCAGACTGACTCTCTCAAGGAACCGAGAGGCAGGATCCCCTGGGAGGCCAGTCTGAGGGGGAAAGGAGTCCAGAACAGCCGGTTTTATCTTAAAGGAACATTACAGAGGGTGCAGGAGCAGCCATACAGATATACAGGAAGACTAACAAGTATGATAGAAGACCAGCTTGGCTTAGCAGAGAATTCTTCATTGAGCTTAAACACAACAAGGAAGCTTACAAGAAGTGGAAGCTTAGACACATGACTGGGGAGGAGTATAAGAATATTGCTCAGTTATGCAGGGAGGATGAAATCAGGAAGGTTAAAGTGCAACTGGAGTTGCAGCTAGTAAGCGATGTGAAGGGTAACAAGGATTTCGACAAGTATGTCAGCAACAAGAGAAAGGTCGGGGAAAGTGTGAGTCCCTTACTGAATGGGGAAAACAACCTAGTGACAAATGTTGAGGAAAAAGCTGAAGTTTTTTCATTGCCTTTTTTACCTCAGTCTTCATGGGCAAGGTCTGCTCCCAGACTACTGCACCAGAGAAAACAGTTTGGAGAGGGGAGAGGTGAGCAACCAACAGTGGCAAAATAACAGGTTAGGAACTATTTAGCAAAGCTGCACATATACAAGTCCATGGGGCCAGATGCAATGCATCTGAGGATGCTGAGAGAGTTGGCTGATGTGATTGCAGAGTCGCTGTCCATTATCTTTGAAAACTCATGGTGATCGGGGCAGGTCCCAGACAACTGGAAAAGGGCAAATATAGTGGCCATCTTTAAGAAAGGGAAGAAGGAGGATCCAAGGAACTATATACTAGTCAGCCTCACCTCAGAACCCCAGAAAAAATTGTGGAGCAGGTCCTCAAGGAATCCATGTCTAGACACTTGGAGGAGAAGAACGTGATCAGGAACAGCCAGGATGGATTCACCAAGGGTAAGTCATGCCTGACCAACCTGATTGCCTTCTGTGATGAGATAACTGGCTCTCCAGATGTGGGGAAAGCAGTGGATATGGTATACCTTGACTGTAGCAAGGCTTTTGTTATGGTGTCCCACAGCATTCTTGCAAGCAAGCTGAGGAAGTATGGGTTGAATGAATGGACTGTAAGGTGGATAGAAAGCTGGCTGGATCGTTGGGCTCAACAGGTAGTGATCAATGGCTTGAGGTCCATTTGGGAGCTGGTATCAAGTGGAGTGCCTCAGGGATTTGTCTGGGGCTGGTTTTGTTCAGTATCTTTATTAATGATCTGGAAGATGGGATGGATAGCACCATAAGCAAGCTTGTGGATGACGCCAAACTGGGGGGTGGGGTGTAGTAGATACGCTGGAGGGTAGGGCTAGGATTCAGAATGACCTAGACAAATTGGAGGATTGGGCCAAAAGAAAACTAATGCAATTCAACTATGACAAGTTAAAATTCTGCACTTAGGATGGAACAATCCAATGCATCGCTACAGGCTTGGGACTGACTGGCTCAGCAGCAGCTCTGTAGAAAAGGACCTGGGGGGTACAATAGATTATAAGCTGGATATTAGTCAGCAGTGTGTCGTTAAGGTGCCAGTAAGGCTAACAGCATACTGGGTTTCATTAGTAGGAATGTTACCAGCAGATCAAAGGTGTTAATTGTTCCCCTCTATTCAGCACTGGTGAGGCCACAATGAATTTATTGTATATTCATTCTTAATACTTCAATCTCTTCTCTCTGTAAAAAACATCTATTTGTAAAACATTTTAATGTTTTTTTGAGGAGTCTTCTGAGCTCTACTACTTTTAGAAAATTAAAACTTGCTCATGTTCATGAGTAGTTCTTATAGGATATAAAGGATATAAGTAAATAATATTCTGTTTCAGTAGGACTTTCAAGTACTAGGTGCATGTTAAAAATCAAGCCATTTACATAGATGCCTAAAAGATTTTACCACATGCTTTAGGAGGCCAACTTAAAAAAATCTGACCTATATGAACATAACATAAAGAGATGAATGCATTTGGCTAAGAGAAAAAATCTGAAACATAATTTTAACAAATACCCTTAAATTTAAAAAAAAAAAAATTCTGATCAGGCAAAAGGAAAATTCAGGTGTGAATTTTATCAGAAAGTCTTTGTTTGGATAAGAATCAAAAGATGGAGTAATAACCTTTGGAGTGCAATACTACTCTGAAAAGTGACTACATGACTACATAAAATTGACTCATTCTTGATTGTAAGTGCCCAGTGGAGATCAGGGTCTGTTCGTATTAGACGTTCTCAAAAAAGCATTAGGATATGAGTAGATATGACAGACAGAGTTTTCTTCTTAAACCTGTTTAACACCTGTGTAGCTGAGATGCAAAGAAATTTAAACCATTGGCTCAGAATCACACAGGATATTTGTGGGACATCTGGGAACTGAAGCATGGTTTAGTTCTCAGTTGAACTCTGATAAGAAGACCATCCTTCTGTCTGTGCCTTAGTGAGCTGTTATATGCATGTAGTCAGATTTGCAACCACTTGTGTTGGCTGCCATTAGTTGCTCTATAGAGATAAGAGAAAGTGAGATGGTTCTGTTCTTATGCACTGTCAGCAGAACTGTTTGATAAATTTAAATGACTGTGCTAGTCATTTACATCTGCTTTAATCAGTGAGGGCAGGTGTTGAAGCATGTGGAGGTGAGAGCCCAGATCTATTCTTGTGTCCCTGGTCTAGCATTACAGAACCCTTTTTATTTTTAAGCTGAATAATAGCAACAGACAATAAATGTGGCCAATTCTACAGTGTGACTTTAGATTTGTATTTCAGTTCTGAGAGCGATCTAATTTAAAACTGTTAGTTTGGAGACAAAACTAAGGGAATCGGGTATCCTATTGTTAGAGAAATCATTGAGTTTTGTATGATATATTCCCAACTGGGAACAACAGTTCTTCTAAACAGTGGAAGAATTTAAAACCAGATAAATTATAACAGGATGAGATCTCAATTATTGGTCAAACTGAAGCTGGAAAGGGGATAAAAAGACTAGGCAATACCTGAAAAAAGCAGAAAATGAATAAGCATTACTGTGCTTACTAAATAGTTGTAGGAAATGAACAGCTATCACAAAGACTTCTTCTCTCTTGCTTATATCAGCCATCACCATATGTTAGAGCAGACAGCTTTACATAATGCCTGTTATATAGAAGCATTATAGTCAGATAAATCAGATTATACTCTCAGGTCATGCCCAAGTAGTAATAAAGAAAAAAATGGTTAGACTGCTGGGGCAGAGGTCCCAGAAAATCAACCACTGCTTATTGAAATATGCCCTAGTAATGAACTCAGATGAGAAACCAAACAATTTTATAAAATCACAATGTGAGGGGCACACAAGTGAAGATAGTACACGCTACAGTTTACTGTAAACGAGGGTGGACGGAAAGACAGAGAAGCTGAAAGAACTTCAGGGAAACAAAATGGTACAATCTAATAAAATTCCGAGTTAATCTTTGGTTCTGAGCATCCAATTAGACACAATCTTGTCTGAAAAAGCCAGAACCATCAATTGGCCAGCACAAGACTATTTGTAGGAGGGAGACAAAGCCAATTAATCCTATCTGAGTGTGGAATGAGAAGGTACTTGTACACATAACAAATTGTCCTTTTTTTGCGATTGAATTGCATCCATTCACAAAAGAAAAAACATGGAGGGATAAAGTCCAAACTCCATCCCCCCCCCTTCTCTCCCCCCACCCCATGGTGGTGACAGCATGGCCTGGGGCATGGAAGCCTGCAGATCATGGCTCTGCCTCAGCAACAGGCCATGCTGTCACCGCAGCAAGATGCCGGGGGGCTGCAGTGCAGCTCCGCACCATGCTGCATGCCCTGCCAGCAGGGCCAGTGCTAAAGTGGGGGGGGGCTATAGCTACCCCAAAATTGCATATAGCCACACATCTGTGCCAGTATGCATGGAAACCCTAGAGCCACACTATCACAGGGCAGCTGCTGCAGGGGTCTCCATGGAAACTGGACCAAGCTGTCCAGGCAGGAGCTGCTGGGAAATCCATTCACAAAACAAAAACATGGAGGGACAAAACCCAAACTCCCCCCACCCCACCCCTCCACCTTTGTGCCACTTGTATTGACCTACCCATGGTCCTGGTGATCCATAGACTACCTGCCAGTACTTACATTATCCCCCACTCCCCTCTGCACCCCTGAGCCTGGACCAGCAGCTGCAAATCAAGAAGAGGTTCTGCAGCTGGAGCAGCAGCAGCTGCCTGGTGCCAGGCCGGGTCAAGCTCCTGCCCAGGACCCTACTTGGCCCAGCCCCCCAGGGAACCATGCGACTGGAGCCACGTGAACAGGCTGCGTAAACAGGCGCTCGAGTTAGCGCGGAGTTCGCGCAGGAGAGGGCGTGGGAGGGCACGAGACCCTGCCTGCGACCCCCCCAGAGTAGTCAGCCCCAGCCATAGCCAGCCTACCAGAGGCGTGACACAGATGGGCATGCGCTGCACCCCAACGGTCCCCTCGGGCTCTGCGGCCCCCCCATCGGGCACCTCAGAGATGGCTGCCCAGACGGAGCCCATGGTCCCAGGCTCCACGCTATGGGACAGGGAGATCCGGGTGATGGGGATCCCCTACCCTCCATAAATGCTGACCTTGTGAAGGAACACCTTGAGAAGCTGGATACCTTCAA
>NW_017728910.1:43402151-43424586 GCF_001723895.1 Crocodylus porosus
TTCCTGCCCTTTGGGCAGGGGGCTGGACTCGATGATCTCCCGAGGTCCCTTCCAGCCCTAATGTCTATGAAATCTATGAAATCTATGAATGGTAAGTTTGCAATTGAGGACCTTGGCACCTTTTCTTAATACTTTAATATTTCAGGGTAACATTCATCTTACTTATTGTTGCCTTCCAAAAACCCGTCACACAGCAGATCCCCCCCCCCCTCCAAAGCTACACAGCATCCTGGGTAATATTTAGGTAATGACAGAAATCTCCCACAGATTTTGTAGCCTGTAGTGGGGAAGCCAAGAAGTTGGTTTTGGGAGTATTGGCCAAAACTCATCTTTATTCCCATGCAGGACTCTTAGAAGAGCAGAAATAGAAGAACAGAATGAAGAATGAAGACATTGATAGAAGATAAAAGATTATAGAATACATTATAGAATACAAATATAATAAAAATATATTAGAATAGAATATAGATAGACTAGTATGGAAAGAATATTGAATAAATATAGATAGCATAGAGTGTAAAGAATAGACATCTGCTTATTTGCAGTTATTTATTAAACATTTATGTAAGTAAGGAAGCAATGGAGAGTTTTATATTTGTATACTGTATTTTCTTATTATGTTTTATATGGGGTGTTTTTTCTTTTTAAGGTAAATGCTTTTAATTTTTTTTATTATTTATTTTTCTTAAAGTTATTTATTTTTAAGACCTATTTCTTTTTTTAACTGTGTTTTATAATGAGGTTTTTTTCTTTTTAAGAAACATAATAATCATGTCATGGAAAAAAAAAATTAAAGTTGAAATAAAGGTTTCAATATATACAGTTTCTTCCAGATGTGTCATGTTTCCTTTCATAGGCGGATTGGTGTGGGTGGGAGTCCATGTGGTTTGGGAATGTGGGGGGGGCGGGGAGGGGGGAATGAACATGGCTCGGCATGGGGGTCCCTGTGGCCAGCTATAGTTTTGTGGGGAAGAAGAGGGAGAAGGGAATGCATTTTGGGAGAGGGGATTACTGGTTTGCCAGCGCCCCCTGCTGTAACTGAGTACCAAAAGAGATCAGCAGGGGGTGGATTGGTATGTGGCTCTCCCTGCTGTAATTTACTGTGAATTGTGCACTGAGCTTAATTTGATTTAAAGTTTGTCACCTGTAAACGTTGATGCATCATTTTTATTTTAATAAACTTATTTAATTTAATGAGAATTAAGCCCTGTCATGTATACAAGCACCCAGAGAGTGCATGAATCCTTTAGGGAAGGGGTGACTAACCTTAAGTAGCATGGGCAGCCTCTGTGTGTGGCACATGGCAGATCAGGGAAGAGAGAAGCGGCACAGTGGCAGATAGGGTAAAAAGAAAACAAAGCACAGGGAAGGAAGCAGCTTGGGCAGGGGAAGGGGATTGGAGTGGTAATGGCCTGCTTTAGAGGAAGCCAGCAATCCTACCTCTGGAATATGTTACTTTATAGTTATCTAAATGTTAGTTTAAGAAAAAAAGAATGAATAAAAAGCCAGTGTTACATACAAATATAAGGACAAACTTGCTGTAAAACGTCAGGCTGACCATAGGTGGCACCTAGAGGTGGATCTTAAAACTATAATATAAAGCTGAATTCTTGTTTGGATGAGGAGATGCTGAAAAGAAATAGGCTCTAGGTATTTTAGGAATAATTATTATCAGTAAATGGTATCTTACTGCACGTAGAATTTAAGGAGAATTGTCGATGCAAACAGGAGTGTCATGAATAGTTGACACATTAAATTGAGAATGGGACTGCAGTTAAGTTACAGGAGGTTTAGATTCTGAGAAAGATACACAATTTCAAATGGAAATTTAAAGGGGGGAGGAGGGTCTCAGAGTTTAATATAAGCTTGTAATCTAAACACATGAGTGTATGGTACAGTGGAAAGTCGGATGTATTCAAGTGTATGAACATTCATTTAACTGCATCGGGTACAAGCAACAGTGGTATAGCTAATAATGGCGATTCCTTTGTGTCAAGTAGCAGATGTCTTGTGTTTTAAAGACCACCTTATTACTTTCATTCCACTTCAGTTCTGCCTTAAAACGTGCTGGTATCACATTGCAACCTCTGAGCTAACCCAAATGCAAACCTAGTCCTGACTTGAAACTGGTTTGTGGGTTTAGCAAGCATATAGACTATGTCTGTGGAATAGAAATACCCTTTCAGGCCAAGAGATGGATTTAATTACCCTAACATACATCTCATCTTTCCCTATTCCTGAAATATTTTTCTGTTATGTAGAATACTTTGTTTGTAAGAGAAGCATTAGGCTGGGACTTTCAAAGGAGACAGGCAGGTGTATTCTATTGAAATTTTAATTGGATATAGGTATCTAAATTTCTGTGTCCTGAATTTCACCCTTAACATAAAGTGAAGATGCAAGCTGTCAAGTTACAATGTCCTGTTCAACTAGAGAGTAATGATGAAACCCTGAGATTCATTTTCTTTGCAAAATAAAGAACGTTTGCCAAAGTCGTCAAAGTAATTTCTTTATTATTTTAATTCCTTAAAAAGTTCAATTATAATTCATTCTGTTTTAGGTGGGAAATTTTATATCAGAGATATTGGAAAGTACCTGTGTTTAAGGTCAGAAATATCTCAACTTCATGATTCGTATTTGTTTGAAACAGCTTTATTCTGCACTCAGTTCCTGTTTGTTCAACGGAAGTAGATCTCATGTTGTTGCTGCCTTTTCCTGTTGTTTAATTGGATAAATGTTACAGCTTTCATAAGAAGATTTTTATCTAGGTTTATTTCCTGATTTGAATTTGGGACTGCAAAGTCTGACTACAAGAGCTTATTGCGTTAATGATTTCATCACATTATAGGAGTTGAAAAATATGGGCATATTGTCACATTTAATTAACATGATCAACCAGATGGAAAGTGAACTTCATGGCAGATAAGCTGAGCAAGGATGTTTTGCCCATGGTGTTTTAAGTCTTGTTTTAAAATGCCTTCATTATCTAACCCAGTTCTTGCACCTACAGATTTGCTTGGCTTGAGCTATTAAATAGAACAGAAGAAAACTGCTTCAGAAACATGGTGTAATTCTTGCATTAGCATGATGAGAAGGCTCGATAATGTTGTTAAATGGTATGCATCAGATGCTTAGAAATAAACAGTGGTCAATTAAAATATTCATCATCTTGGTTATCAAGAAGCCGTACTGGTACAGTTACTTGAACTAAAAATTCATTAACCTTATCTTCAGTGAGCTTTATCATCTACATTATAAATGATAAATGTTTCTATTTGCAGGAAGTTCTATACTCAGCCAGCTTTCTTTTTAATGTTGTCTAATGGATAAATACTTCAATAACAGAACTTTGAACAGCATAATCACTGAAGAAGAGGAACATTGCTTTTCAGTGTGTACATAAATTATGATTTCCTTTTTATTGTCATGAAAAAAGATATAAAATACTGATTTTCTTTATTGCCTTCCAAAGGAAGATACCACGTGATTGAAGGCATAATTTCTCCAGTCAGTGACAACTACAGAAAGAAAGGTCTAGCTTCTGCAAAGCACCGGATAGCAATGGCTCAGCTCGCAGTGGAGACATCAGACTGGCTTCGAGTGGATCCATGGGAAAGTGAGCAGGAGACATGGACAGAGACAGTAAAAGTGCTGAGGTAATTATGCAGGTTTTGTTTGTTTAATGGAGTTGCCAGAGGCTGCAGCAGCTCACTAGCAGCAGCACCTGTCGTACCTGAACTTGAACAGAAATAAGGCCAAGGAGCTGGTGAGCAGTTTGGTATAAGATAATGTATGAGTTGGATAGACCTTTCAGGCAGTCCTCGGTGAACTGAATCTTTTCTGCTGTGTCCCTTCCCATTCTTTTTGTTGATTAGGATCTTTTTTATCCCAGGAGTGATCTCAGGTCCTTAAAAAGATTTTTTTTTTTCATTTAGTATAGATTTGCTAGACAATCTCAACACAAACATGCTGCAGTAGCATTCCAGATGCATTTTACATTGCTATGCTGGGCTGGCCTAATGCTTGAGAGCAATATCAAGACTCATTTTATCTGAAGTAGAAGGGCTTTCCATCTTTGCTTTAGGAGTGTTTTCATCTTGGGCATAAATAAAGGAGTGTCTCCTCACTGCGTAGATTTACAAAGCACTGCTACTTGAATGCAGCCTCTCTAATGAAGAATCCTACTGTGCTCTTATTCCTGTGGAACCTTTTATGAAGCAGAGCAATCCAAACATTCCCACACATCTTAAAGTATCAAAAGTTGGAGGGCTTTGGCATGTATCTTCCTCCATATTTTATCTCATTGTATAGGCCTTGCTTTTGTTGCCTATTGCAGTTGTTCTGGTTTCTCTTTTTTTCTTTCATCCACCTCCAAGAGGTAGACACTCTCTCAGGTGCAGATTACCTTATAATTCTACTTCTCTGAAGATTGTTTTCTGGCAAGGTTTTCTCTCTCAGACACCTATCCATCTACCTGTCTCTCTCCTTGGTCTTTGAAAGGGCTCTATCTTGAAGTGGTGTTTTATACTTATTTTCATTGTTCTCTTTAAGCCATCAACTCTCTACTTTGTTTTTGTGATTGGCTGATATTTTCTTTTCATCTGGTCAAAGATTACTTGGAAGGTTCCAAGTGAAACAGATAAGGCATGTATGTGTTTGAGAAAAACGGAGAGGGAATTATATGAGCCCACCAGTACTGAAGTGATATGCCCTATGTGCTGATCTTGGGGAGTTGTGTGCGCTAAGAACAAGCAGCAAGAACTAACCAGAGTGACGTGTTGAGAGAAACAAAACTACCATTTAAATAAGTACAAGGAGCAATGGTCCCAAGTTGCAGCAAGAGCAGTTTAGGTTAGATACTACCCTCTCACTAGGAGGGTAATAAAGCATGGGAACAGGTTATCTAGAGATGTTGCAGAACTTCCATCCTGGGAGGTTTTTAAGACCTGGCTACACACAGCCTTGGCTGGAATAGTCTGTCTTTAAGGGGTGGTCCTGCTTTGAGAAAAGGGTTATACTAAATCACTTCCTGAGGCCCCTTCCAACCTTAATTTTCTATGATCCTATGGTTCCTTATGAAACTTGATAATAGTTCCATCACCTTGGCATATTGGAAATATCTCTAGACTGTTTATCTGCATTCAATTCAGTGGTGGCAGGAGGAAGAGAAGCCAACCTTAAATCTAGAAATGTATTTTTAAAGAGGACTTTTATAGTGCACAGAAGCAAGGAACACATTTGCTGCCACGGTCTCTTCGTTTTCACATGCAGAGATGTGGCCCAACACCCTTTATGCATATGGGCCTGATTAAAAAAAATGGAGATCCAAATTGAGGTTAACTGAAAGCTAGAATGCTTAACCTTTCATCATGTAGGTTCTGCATGACTCTGGCATGCACTTGTCTGCATGAAGTTAAGACTCCTTAGAGATTTATGTATCCCCTAACATCAAATACTAGGGCTTGCATAGTCATATAGCTGGAGCATTTATTCTGAATGGCCTGCCAAGCCTATACGTTAGTCCTACGTTTCCAAAATCAAACTAGTAATTTTATTTGCTTCAGTTCTGTGTTGCCTGACTTGAAAACACTATTGGAGGGTTTTTTGTTTTTTTTAATTTTTAGGTGAGTTCTCAGCCCTCAAATTAGGCAGTCAGAGATTGAGACGCCCAGAATCTTGTCATTCTTGAAAACTAAAATATTTAGGTTCTATGTGTAAGTTTGAGAAATTAAGTAATATTAGGCATTGGAAGTTTGATGAGCTTTGTGCTGGAAATGTCCTCTCTCCCACACACATCCTTACTAAGAAATACATTCTAGTGGATGCTGTCACAGCACAGTTTTGCCTTTTATTCTTTTATTGTTTGAGGGCAAAGAAATTGTGGAATGAATATGTTGACAGCCACATCTTCTTAGGTAGGATCAGTTTTAGCCTGTATTTGGATGGGAGTGCTCCAAGGAAAACTAATGCTAGGGCGTGAGAACTTTCTCCCTTTGACTGGAACCAGTAATTTAACCTGTTATACGTTTTTCAGACACATTATTGCTCCTAGGCATTGCCCAAAACCTCCTCTTGTTTCCAAGCCTTTAAAATAGGACAGACTTCAGAGCTATTATTTTACAAAGCAAACCTGTGGTATCCACAGATATTTTGGTTACAAAGAAACAAGTACAGATTTTTAATCCCTCCATTCTTTGGCTTAAACTTTCAACATCTGAGTTTCTGTTCTCCTGCATCCTTCCCCATATGCAGCAGAATAATAAATACAGTAAAAAAGCTAAAGGACTGGAAAATGCCTTGCACTTACCTCCTTCAGCCACGCCCTGAAGGGAGCTCTCTGCCCTATCTTCACAAAACTGTTATTTTATCTTGCTCCCATTCCAATATGGGGAATTACATTGTTGGTCCCACAGTGTCAGCTGAGTGAGGTATTATTCAAATCTAGTGCCAAACTAGATTGTTATTCCTTAAACAACTGCCTTGTTCCTCCAGAGAAACAGCTGGATTTGGTGAAGGGATTATAAAGGATTTCGTTTTGCAAACTTTCTGTATGCAGTTTTCACTGAAGTCCATGCTGTTCATTAGATTGGGCCTTTAGTTTTTAAGGCACATTGCGATCTTTCAGGATAAAAGGCACTGTATAAATGTAGAGGATGCATGTATGTATTGTCTCCATATGCTGCAAACAACTCTGTGCATTTCTGCCAGGACAGTGCCCCTCCAAGCTACCTCTAGGTGGAATTATGGAGAAACTTCACCAGTTATTCAGGTGGAGACATCACTTCTTCAAGGCAAAATGGGCTCATTTTGGTTTCCTTTTACCCATCTCAAAGTTTATAGAACGTTAATAAGTAAACATTTATTGTGCCAGTATCTCAAACTTTATAAGTAAATATTTGTTAAATGCTAAAATGTAAGCCTGTTAATAAAATGAAAAAGCAAAAAAGGCATAAAATCAAGAATGACAGTAGCACACTTCATCTCAAAGCAGTCACTTAGCTTTCTCCTCCTTAGCTGAACTGAGCAACAATAATTGATGACAACTTTATGTTAAATCCTGTCCTTTGCACATGGAGGTGGTGTTTCAAGGAATGTTATGTCTAAATATTTTACTAATATTTTAAATACCAGAGTCTTTTTTTAATTAAGACATAGTGAGCACCTATACATGTGCCTGACTCCTGCTCTGATGTGTTCTAATTAGATCTAATAAGCATGCTTCAGCAGCCTTGGCATCACATGTGTTCAGCAGCCCCCACCACCATTTGAAGCATGGGACACTAAATACATGAGATGCTGAGGGTGCTTTAATTAGAGCAGCTCTTGGGAGCCACTTTAATTAAAGTGCTGTTCCCCCACCCCAGAGCACATATAAACATGCCCAGTAATAATAAAGCTGCATCGGTTTACATCTGACCTGTACTATTATCCTGTTGCATTTTGTATTATTATCCTTATCACTAAATGAAAAACTGCTTGCTTTCCTTATTGAAAATCTTTCTAGAGCTCCAGAAGCAAACTGAAAGGTATTCTAATATAATGAAGGTATAGGTCAAAAAAAGGCACAGCATTATTGTACTGTGATGTTTCTTCTCATCAACATTTTGAACTACATATTTTACTATGCTGGTGTACTGTGTGGTATAAAGGAGCCCATAAAAGGCTCTTGATATCATATCATTTTTTTTCTTAACCTGATTAAATAGTCATTTTTCATCAGAAGCTGTAGATACTGCATAAGTTTCCCAATAGATGTGGCATGCCTGAATTTTAAGGAGAGATCCTTGTGGCAATATTGTTAGTTGTCAGTTACAGATAGATCTGATCATATTTAGTTTTTAAATTTGGCAAAGGTTACAGACCTTTTGGTGAAATCTTTTTTCTCTCCCCCTAATTAAAAGTAGTAGGAAATGAAAATTTAAATGTAATATATTTAATTAATGTTTATTTTTATTTCTCTAATTTGCATATGCTGATGTTTGGCAAGTAATTTAGACTTCCCTGAGTTTTTTTGGGCTGTGTCCCTGAAACTTTTGCATAGGGATTTAGAAGTTCAAAAAGGTAAATTCTTGATCATATTCTTTCTTTATTATGGATTTGTTTTGATGAAATAGCCCCCTGACTTCTGTGCTGCACAAAGGCTTCAGCAGCTTTACGTTGCTTGGTATAATTAAAAAGAGTAATAAAACTTATTTCCCTCTCTGAGCTACTAAATTCTGTGCGCTTTGTTAGATGTGGATCCAAGTAAAGGCATTTTCTGTGAATTGCTACCTACTTTTAGTTGTGAAATAAATTCTGAGGAAAGTAGCATTCATTGCAATACATAAAAAAAATAAGATTTATTCTCTGTGAGTTTAGGATTCTGCACAGACGTGCCATAGGTTCCTTTACACAATGACTGCATCCACACATGCAGGGACATTGGCTTGTAGCAGCACAAATAGTAGCAACACAAGTTTTTGTCAGTAATTTGTGCATAAGCGTGTATGCCTAAATGTACACTTAACTGCAGGACAAACTGTGCTACTTTGGGCAAACCACCCTTGCCCAGCTCCTCCCAGCTCTTCAGCAAGGGAGAGCTGGAGGCTGGGGCTAGCACCTTTGCTAGCCCCAGCAGTATCAACTGGTGGCCTGGTGAGCAGCTCACGGCTACTTTCCGTCGGAGCTTCTCAAGCCCAATGCGTTGGTGTTTGGGGATTCTAGGCCATTGTGCCAGCTGGACTGCTGCAGCAGCACTGACCTAGAGTGGCCCCTGTACTCTGTACCAGCTACAACAATCGATCCCCTCAGCACCATAGTTGCATCCAGCCATGCATGTATCACGGTGCATCCAGTGACAGTGGCAGTAGAGGTGGCCAGCCAGGAACATTGTTGTAGATGAGGACCACCCCCTATGATGGCAGTACACAGGAGCCAGGGCGCATGAGGCCATCATCACCCATCTGCAGGCCTGTTACCTGGAATATGGCACCAGCCTTCATACCGCCTGTGCCAGACCACCAGCCCAAGGGCCTCCATCCCTGCACACGGCAAGGATTGTAGCAACATAGGCAGTGGGGTTATTGTGAAAACAAAAGCAACTTTATTCCCCCTTCCTCTCCCCAAAACTTCCCCAATGCCAAGAGTTCAGTATTCCAACAACACCCCACATGAGATTCTCCACAACCCTACCACCAGTCACCCAGCCCCCCCATGCACAAACACCTTCAAACCAGAAATAAATGAAAATTCTTTACGCAACCACCAGGGGGAAGAGAGAGGGTCCTTAGGGACAGGGGAAACACCAGGGAAACACCACAAGGAGGAGGGAATCAGGTTGGCAGCCTCTCAACCCTGCCTACCACCACCCTGCGTGCAAAGGCTATGCCAACTTGACCTCTGCAGAGGAGGGTGGGTGTTTCCCCTTAGGGGCAGCCAATACAGCTAGGCTTGGGACTATGAAGGCAGGAGTGGCACCCCTTGATGGCCATGGTGGGCCCATGGTCCCTGCTGGAATGCCAGCTGAGCCATCACCCAGGCAAAATGCTACCAGGCATGTCCCCAGGTCCCTGGGTAGACTCCTGTGACTGGGTCCCCCCCATCTGCCTCACCACAGTTGCTCATGCTGCCCAGAGTGGACACTTGTGCCTCCTGAAGTTCAGTGGTGCCTGCAGTTATGACCTAGGTGACCCTCACACAGAGGTCCTGGGGCTGGTAGCTCAGGCCCAGGCCTCAGTGGCCAGGCCTGTGGAGCAGTGGCATGGCTGCTTCAAGGAGCCCAGCTGGCTCTGGGTGCCTCTGCGGGTGCCAGGACAGCCCTGGATGCCCAGCAGGCTCAACAGCAGGCAGCTGTGAGCCCTGCTGCACTTCTGTTTGCTCTCAGTATGCCACATAACATACTGTAGCAGCAGGGGCACAAACAAAGCAATAGAGATACCTAGCCAGCAGCCAGAGCATCACACTGGAGGACCAGGCCTCTTCCCGGCATACACTTTTTACACATGCTCTGCACTGCGTTTTTTTCCGGCATTTTTTTATTTTTGGTACTGGGAAATCCCAGTAGCAAATGTTGACACTGCACTGCAAATTACCAGTGTGGTACACATTTTAATATTCAATGCTTACAGTTTGTGGTGCCATAAACCAACACATGCCTTCATGTGTGGATGTGGCCCACAAGTCAGGAGACAAGTATGATTTATTTGGATGATTAGTTAATTATATATGACTATTAGTCTGTGCTAGTGAACACACTGAACTACGTTCACCCCTTTTATGACTCAGTGTTGTCTGCAGTACAGGTCCACCACGATTTAATTTAGGACAATTAAATCAGCTTTACAGTGAAAGATGGAAGCCATAACATAAATTGTCCTGGTAATTACAGGAATCATATTTTCCTTTCTTGGAGGTTGAATACATAATAATCCTGTCTAGTTATCCAACCATATACCATAGTGTGTGTACATTTGTGTACATTTTTATTTACCTACTGTTAGGCATAAGAATCTTGAGAAATTATCAGATTATAATCTATGTTGTTTTCAAAATGAAAAACTCAGAATATTTAAATGTTCTGTACAGACACAGTATTTTGTAATACACAAGCCCTCAGGGGGCCTGGAAAGAAATCTTATTGTGGAAGCAAAACCCAAGAAGCACTATGTTATAGCTTTATACTGTGGATTGACACCTGCCTGACAAGCTATGTTGCCACACTTTATAGAAAACCAGATTGATTTTTAAGTGTAGTGTAAAATACCAACAGACGTTACTAGAAACGTACTTGTAAAATTTCCAGGGTTTTATTTTAAGCCACAAAATTCTGCATATTAACAATCAAAGTGAAAACAGTCCTCAGATCCTTATGCCATGTACAGAGGTTTCAGAGTTCACCAAGAATGTACATCTATATAATCAACAAACTATTTGAAGCTCTGCAAGTGGTTTACTTATTTTCTCTGAATATTTTCTCATTGGCGCACAGAGATCAGATTGTCAATGGTACTTGTTGCCACGTTCAAAACTATAATGCGGTAGCAGTACTTGTGCTAGAGGCAGGTCTAAAGCCAAGCTTAGGAGTAGAGAAAGAAATAAGGGTAAGGAGGCAAAAACTACAGATAGAGTGATAAAAGACTTTAAACAATTAAGGTAGTTCCCTACCTCCCACCAGAAAAGTTTTACCTGTGGCTTTATTAAAATGTTGTGAATGGCAAAAACTACTTTTGGCACATCAGACAATTGGGGAGGGAGAGAGTTAATTGAAAGCTAAGAGGCCAAAGGAAAGCTCTGTGACCTAGCTGTTCATGCCCTTATCTTCTCTATAATCATTGGGTGTGCTCCGAGATGCAGGGGGGGGGTGCATTAATTAGAAAGGCTCCCAGAGCCACTCTGATTAAAGTGCTTGTTTGACAAACTTTAGTTCAAGTGTCCCACCACCATTTTGAAGTGGGGGTGGGGATGCTGATACATGTGACTCTGCAAGCACTTAAATTAAAGCACCCTCCCTGCCCCCAAGTATGTGTATAGGTGCCCAATGATTACAGAGAAGATAAGGGTATGGACATCTGGGTCACAGAGCTTTCCTTTAGCTCCCTAGCTTTCAATTAACACGGTCCCTCTCCCTAATTGTCTGATGTGCTAAAAGTAATTTTTGCCATTCACAACATTTCGGTGTTCAGTGAGCTGTAGTTCAAGCACCCCTGCAGCCATTTTGAAGGGACACTGGATAGATGCGACGCGAAGGCTGCTAGAGTATGTTAAGTACCACACTCCAGCAGACTCAGTTAATTGAGCCTGCTCTGACGTGCTAATTAGCACATATTGGAGTAGAATTCTGGCACTTACATGGGTGCACTTAAGGCTTTCCCCATCCAACAGGGAAACAAAAGAGGTCTCTGTGTAGCATCAACAACTATGTTTTACTTGATGAATAATCTGCCTTCTCAGGCAACTGTCTAAGACACTATCCCTCTCGTTTGGTAACAGCACTGGGGATGTAGTGGAGAAGAGGATACTCACAGGCAAAGATATTAGGGAACAGAGGTCTACAGCTCTATAAAAGCAATTTTTGGTGCAAACTCACTGTGAATATGTAAGATATAAATCAGTGCATTTGGACTTGGATTACTACTACTAAGGATAATCCAGTTGCAGGGAGGCTGGCAGCAGGAAGCATGTAACCATGGAGGCCTGTTGCCAGGAACCATGGAGGGAGCCAAGGGAGGATATCTGGTGAAGCAGTGATGGAGATTGGAAGTTACTGGTGAATGCTGGCACCTATGACAGTCTATCTAGATACAGTAAAATCTGAAAAGTAGCAATGTCTGAAATATGAGAGAATTGTGTACTTGGAATTTATCTGGACTGTGGTCCCTTAAATAAAGGAAAGGCAAAAGCAGGCTTTTGGAGAGTAAACTTTGGAGACATCTCCTTTCCAAGACTGAGTATTTTAACAAACACATTATTGAAATGTCTGGGTCCTCTGAGAAGTTATGTTTAATCCAGAAGGTAAATGCAATGATTAAAGCATGAAATAGATTTTAATCCTGCTTTTAGTAAATCTCAAGTGATGCTTTAAAATATAGAGTGCTACTAGCACCAATACAACTAATAAAGAGGCTATTTCAAAGGTAATTTACAAATGATAAGCCAGTGCACAAAGTGTTTGTGACTTGGCAAGAGTGTTAACTATAACTGATACTAATCTTTTAGAGGGTAGAGCATGAATATGGTGAATTCTTAACATGGCTTATTAAATCCAAACTGCATAAAAGCAGATCATTTTCTCAAAGCCAAATGCACTAGGTAATCACTTTGTGTATCTCTAAAAGGATTACCTTACGGAGAAGCCTTTTTTTTTTTTTTAAACAGGTACCATTACAATGAATCCCTTGGGCCGCTTGATTTCAGGAAGGGACTCATGAGAAACAATAGCCCTGTACAAAGAGCTAGTGATGATTCCCTTTCTTCGCGGCACACAGGTTTGTTCATTTGTTCATTACTGTAAACAGTGCTCCTTGTTGGGTAGTGTAGACACTTTATCATTACCTAATTGGGATTGCAAGGTTGAACAGAGGAGCAATAATTTTGATGGGTAGAGTTATCCGCTAGAAAAACTAGTCATATTGCTAGTAGTACTGCAGCTGCAACTTGGATTGAAGTGACTGGCACTGAGATAAAATGTGATTCCCCTTTGGGCTGGCTTTATACATTCTTGGTTTGTAATTCCTGATTGGCCTTTATGAAATAAATGTTTTAAAGCTGTACTCACAGCATAAGTTACTTTCTTGTTAACTGTGCCAGGTAAGGATGAGAATACAAAGAATGGTTTAAAACAGTGAAGAATATAAAAATGACTTCTAGTTGTTCAGTGTTAATAGGCAAGAGAGGTTCAGAAAGTGGTACTCCTGTAATAGATTAAACATATGACCATTAATAGAGGATTAGTATTTTCCAACTGAGAGCGTAATAACGTTGACATTAAGAACAAAAGAATATTGTAGGCATATTGGAATATCCTATACTTGTAGATTTTCTATTTCATGATTATACTCCCTAATGGCATGGTTTGTTGGCATACTACCAAATTTGATAGGATTTTTTCCCCTTCCCAAAACATTGTAATCTGTCCTCCCTTGCATTAAATTTTCTCATAGTTGCATAGGAATTTTAATACTTCTCACTTCCAAAAGGTGGTGCCCTACAGGGTTGAGTTAAATTTTGTAGATTACACAGAAAAAAAGTCACGGTGTATCTGCGTCTTGAGCTATGTACTGAATTTGCATCCTTCTCAGCTTGTGTAGCATAGTTAAAAGAACTCATTATTCCTATTTTAAAACTGAATAAATATTTGGCTCTTTCAGATAACTTTTCATGCTTCCAAGAGTTCCCAGAGATGCATCGTCAGGGGAAGGGGTGCTTTATCTGACTTTAAATTTGAATCATTTTTACTTACGAAGATAGTAACGCCACATGGCAAGATTCACAACTTCCTGGTTATCACATCCATCCACTGACTATACTTCTCTTACCTAACCCATGGGGCTTTAATTTTCCATTGTGTAGGAACATCTTTTGGGAGCCATTTTCCATATTTGAAGTTATCTTGTTTCTAATCACCACTTCATAAAGTGTCTCATTTGTGACAAACTTCAACATGCCAGGCTCTCTCGTGCAGCCAAAGTCTTCTTGGTTCAGCACAGTAGGGCTGCTTTCTTAACACATCTACAAATGCAGTTCAGAGTTTTGGGGATTTCTCAAATCTATGCCAGTTGGCAACCCTCCCGAGGGAACCGTCTAATGGCTGAGGATAGTGAAAGCAAGGTCTTGTCTGGTTACTCATTTTCTCTGCCCCTTACACTAGGTTATGGCCAGGGATTTGGTATGGACTGTATACTTCCTGAGTAGATGTGGGCAGTTTCTGTGTGTTTTGTGCCATAAAAATGGTGCGAGGGGAATGGAACATAATGGGACCCTTGACCATTGCTACTACAACATCCAACATTTTTTAACAGATACCAGTGTAGAATAAAGAATTATGGCAATATCTCAGTAACCCTCAGAAAAGCACTATTGTGAAATGCTGACTTTTTAGGGCAAGCCATTATAAATGCAGAAGTAGTCCAGGTAGCAGAAAATCTGTTCAATTTGGACTTTTTTACCACCTTTCCAAAAAAACAAAACAAAACAAGGATCGGTAATCAGGATAGTTGGTAAAATATAATGTTAAGTATAACTCCTATATTTAATTTTATATAGTGAAAAAATAAAAAAGCAAATTCTATAAAATAATGTTTTTTCTGCAAAATGTATACAAAGTAAAACCTAGGTTTTCTGTACAGCTTTAGTTACCATAATTAAGTCCCTCGTTAGTCACTTCTTTACCTGATATGACTGGCTGCTGTTGTTTGCAATATTATAAGCACAGCCATTTAGATTTTAGGCCAAGTGGCTGCAATTTTATTAATTTTCTTCATTGGGCCCATCCTGGCAGTAGTGAAAAGAAGAAAAGCTTCCCTTTAGATGCTGCATTCCTCTTTTCAGTGTTCAAATCAGTGCATCACAGTCCCTCAGTTTACCAGCTAGCTAAAACTAGTGCTCTTTCAGAGCGTGTATTATTCTCAAAGCCTGTTCTACCTTGTGACCCATAGTAGCCTGGGAAAACCCCGATGGTGTTACAGTTCTTCCACACCCAAATCTAATCTCTTGGTCAGAGGTTTTTTTGATGTCAGAGTTTGATTATCGTGTACAGAGAAGTTGATATATATTCAGTGCAGAAATACTCTAGCAGCCCTAGCTTTCTCTAAATTGTTTGCTTTGAAATGACTTCCAAATTATTTACAGTATCTGATGTCACTTTTATACTCCCCTCAGTCGCTCTTGTGATGTTTTAATGGGGTTTTGCAATCCTGCTGCAGTCGCTGAATTTAGTTTTGCGTGTGGTATTTCTTTTCCTGTGGATAGGAGACACTTGTGCTTTGTTTCATTTGAAATTGAATTCTCTGTATTTCAAGTTTCTGTGTTGCCTTACATGAATATCTTTGTTGTCACTTTTCAAATGCTTTTACCTGGCTTAGTCTAGCAGCAGCCTCTCTTAATTAGACCTTCCTGGTTCCTAAATCTAGCTACCTTCTTTGTATTAATGGTTGTTTCTCCCTCTCCTTCCCAGAATGACATTGCAGAATATTGCAGTTCATTTCTGTCTACCATCATTGACTCAGACTCACCAATCAAACATTTACCAGTATTTTCCCAGTCTTGCTTTTGGTTTAGAGACATGGCGAGAAATAAAAACTATTGTACTCATCAAAAACTGGAGCAGTAGTGTGAAGATTTTGGCTTTAGATCCGTTATCAATTTTGGACACTGTAGGTCATTATTTAGCAGGGTGCCCTAGAAAAGTCCAGGGACATTTTTTTTCTTGATTGTCTTTAGGCAGAACAACTGTGTTGGTTTTAGTGGCAGGCTTTCTGTAAAACCTGTGATTTGTTAATAAATTTGGACTCTAGTCCAAGGTATGCTTCCTCTTTTTAAAAATGCCTTAGCTGTTTGGATTTTTCATTTCTCATGATGGATTATGTGTTGTCTGGAGCTTGAACTTGTAGCAGACTTGGTTGTTTAAAGCAATCTGTCAAAGTGCATTGGAAGTACATTCAAAGTAAGATAGCCATCTAAAGCTATAAAAGGTCCCCTGCTGTTATATTATATCTAATAAAGCCTGGGACACAGTAAAATTGCTGCCTTATTTTTCTTTTTAAGAAAAGTGATCAGCAGTTGTTTTAAAGAGAAAAATGTTGCTGCTTTAGAATGACTAGCACAATAGGATATCCATAAAATCTATTAAATATGCTATTAAAATGATATGCAACAGTTGCCCCTTTCTGACCTAAGCAGTTAAAGAAAATTTGGGATCCTGGCAGTTGGTTCAATTAGAAGCGCATGATAGAGCCAGGTGTTTTTCTTAAGTAGTCCTGTCTTTATAATGAATGTAAAAAGTCCTGTTTCCCTGAAAATTGGAGGATTCGCACAAGTGATTTTTTTTTTTGCTTGCAGGTCTGAGCCTGAGCCTAGGGATCAAAATTACACATAAACCAGTATAACTAGTCAGAAACCGGTTCAAATCTAATCCAACATGAGTTCAGTACACATAAACCACTTTCAAAATAGTTAAAACAGGTTTGAGATAAATCTGCATGGGTGTAGTATCAGACTTAACTGATTTAGGTTAAATTGGTTTACTGAACTTGTCCCAGATCCCCTCCAGATTCAAGTTAACTCACAGTCCCCTGGTATACCAGGATGCTTTGCATCTCCCCTGCAAACTCCACCTCACACGGTAACCAAGCTAGCCTTGGTCCAAGCTGTCTGCTTCAGCTGAACAGGAAGGTATGCTCTAGTGCCTCCTGGCTTCTGGCCTGGGCTACTCCAGGCATTCAGCTACATTTCCTGAACCAAAAGTGAATGTCTGTTCACTTGCTTATTGGTTCAATCTACACAGTTTAGACTAACCTGTGATGATTGAATTGATTCAGCCTTGACTGTCTCTTTAACTGACTGTACTTAGCCTGACAGCCACAACTGATTCTACAAAGCATGCTCTAGGTTTTTTCCTCAGGCTTGCTGTTTTCTGTTTCTTTTGTTTGCATCTTTGTAGGGTTTCTCACTGCTTTGCCTTCGCATACAGAGATACAGTGCTTTAAATCCAGCAATTCCACTGTCCTTCAGTTTCAGGTTACAGCAGGACTTCCCCTTGAGCCACATGGCTAGCTACTACTCCAATTATGCATGCTGCTTTGAGCTTGGTGGAGGTCCCTATTGCTCCATAAAGGAGTTCAATTGATTTTCACATTTATCCTGAATGACAAAGTTGCAATACCATGAGGGTCAAGGATGTTTAACCCAACTCATAAAAACTTCCCCTGCCTTCATGCCATCCATCATCCTGACAGAATCTGAAATGGTGACACCCTAAAAAAACCCTATGAGACAGAAAAGCAAGCATTTAACACATTACAAATGATGCATTCCTAATTGTTTACATAGTGCCTGTTAGAGTATTTGCCTATCAGCTACCAGGTTTCCTCTGAGGAAGGCCTGTCTCTGAAATCTGTTGTGTGAAGTGGACCCTGCCTATTTGGATCTATTAGGGAAATAATTCATTTTAACCTTAGCTTCTGCAGCCTATTCTAAGTTTTTGGGAACAGCCCAAATAAAATTCTGTCCACTGACACCTGTTCTGAGGCCCCTTATGGATACTGTTATGAAAGACCTGGTCAGAAACGTAGGAATTTAAAAATTACGTTTATAAATGGCAGGAGTTTGTCCTTCTTGCAGCCTGGTTTTGATTAGCTGGAGCACATTGAGACGTGGGTCCAAGTCCTAAAGAAACAGGCAGCAGTACTGCCAAGCAGTCTCCTTTTGAGTGCTTGTGGGGAGGGAGGGAGAGGGGCAGATGTGACTGTGGGATCCAGCATGAGAACCAATCATGCCTTATTTCCAGTGCAGGGGGAGCCTAGGATCGTGATCCCAGGCTCTTCCTGCACTGGCATGTAGCAGACTCCCATGGCTGCGAATCCCGCAACTGAAGATGCTCACAGCTAGGAGTGCACCAATAGCTGATTTTTAAGGAGGCTTATCAGCCAGTACTGATCTGATTAATGATATGCAGCCCAGCAGCTTGGAGAGCAGTGTCCAGCTGATAAGTCTGTTGTGGTGGAAGGGGAGGAAAGAGGCATGGGGGCAGGGTCAGATAGAGTCCCCTGCGGTGAAGGAGGGAGTTAGGTTGGGGTAGGCACTGCCCAGCTGGGGAGGGCCAGGGTGCCCGACAGAGCCGCGACTCATTCAGGGGGCATCTCCCGCTGCTGCGCACGCACCAGGAAGGCATGGGGGGCGTGTACCTGCCGGTCTGCGTGGGGATCTGCAGGCAGGGACTCAGGCAGGCTGTGCTTGGGGCAGGCAGAGGTGGCACTGGGAGGGGGACTCCAGGGGTGAGGGGGGCTGCAACCACCCCAAATTCATCGTAGCCTCAAGCACAGCCTGGACCAGCCCTTGCCAGGAAGAGCCCAGCACAGCCTGCCTCACCCCACATAGATCCAGGGGCACACACCCACATCTTCCCATGGTGTGCACATTGGCAGGAGCCACGCTTCCCTCTCTGCACCCCCCCAAATGGTCCACGGCTCTGTCCCATGCCCTGCCCTGTCCCAGTTGTGCATCCCATGCCCTGCCTCACCACAGGGGCCTTGGTCTGCACCCCCCATGCCCCTTCCCTCCCCACACCCCTTCTCCCATAACAGACTTACCAGCTGGATGCAGCTCTCCAAGATGCCGAGCTGTGCTCCTCTCCATCTATGTGTTGCGTTGTAGTTGCGTGCATGGACGAAGCATTCATCAGCCACATAATCGGCCACATCAGGCAAAAAAAGCTGCCCCCAATTTCTGATCCAGTCTATTTTCTTTATATCAGTGCCAATCTGATATTGGACCGACGTATTGGTGCCCCATCATCTGCAGGACTCACTGCCACAGCAGCGTGTGACGCACCCCAGGAGCTGAGAACCCAGTCAGCTGATGGGGTTCCCAGCCACACCGGATCATCTGGCTGCACGTTCAGTTAATGGCGTGATAAGAACAAGTCACAATGTTATTCTCACATTTATGTGGAATAACTTTGTAGCTTATTCCTTGTTTTACTACATAATTAATTGATTGAATGTACATCTGGGTCATGTCTGGTTTATCTGGTTTATCACGTCTTAAGTGTAACATGTAGATGGGGCCTCAGAGAACTGAAGTTGTAGGTCTCTCAGATTCAGCAACAAAATCAGTGAATACTTTTGATCTTAATGTCTGTTTCTACTAACCAAAGTATATACATAGCACAGTTTTTCAAGCAGCAGACTACAAAAGTCCTAGTCACTGACACACCAGTCTACCACATCATCATTGGACTGAGTCCCGGCTCTGGCATTAGAGTCCTGGCTCTGGTGCAAGACCCACAGGTGTAAGCCCACTGAGCTCCCATGAGCCCAGGGACCCCAGCAGCGACCCCAGGACCCCCAACAAGCCCTAGCCTGCCAGCAGGTAAGCAGAAGTCCGTGGAGGGAGGGAACTAGTCAGCTGAGAGCAGGCTAAGTGGGCCAAAGAGGGTCACACCCCCACCTGGCTCCTACTTGGCCCAGCCCCCCAGGGAGCTGTGCAGCCCTCCTGCAGGCACGTGTGCCAGGTTAGGGGGGAGTTACTCACCTGTTCCTTCCCTCGGTGGAGGGACCCCCCCTTAGCCCCCCAAAAAGCACTGGGGCATCGGCCGGCCCTTCTGCACACGCACGCAGTTTAAAAAGGGCCTGGCAATGGCGTAAGCCTCATTAAAGTCCCAGCTCTGGTGCAAGACGCATGGGTGTAAGCCCACTGCAACCCTGTGAGCCCAGGGACCCCAGCAGCGACCGCAGGACCCCCAATGAGCCCTGGCCTCCCAGTAGGTAAGCAGGGGCCCGTGGAGGGAGGGACCTAGTCAGCTGGGAGTGGGCTAAGTGGGCCAAGGAGTGTCACCCCCACCCCCGGCTCCTACTTTGCCCAGTCCCCCAGGGAGCCACGTGACCGGAGCCTCGTGAACAGGCCACACAAACAGGCATGCTCCTGGGCCCAGCACGTGAGTTAGCACAGGAGTTTGTGCAAGAGGGTCCGAGGCCCCCAGAGTAAGGAGAGCCCTCCAGAGTAAGCAGTCCCTGCTGTAGCCATCCTACCAGCAGCATGACATGGATGGGCACACGCTGCACCCCAAGGGTCCCCTCGGGGTCTGTGGTCCCCCACCAGGCACCTCAGAGATGGCCACCCAGATGGAGCCCATGGTTCCGAGCTCCACGCAGATGGAGCCTCTGCTCTCAGCTGCAGGGGCTGCCTGTCCCTTTTTCAGGCTCTGGGGCCCGGGAGCATGGCTACCCGCCCTTGTGAGGTCTGCTCCCTTTTGGGGTCTCTGGCGTGCCAGATGGAGGAGCTCCAGCCCACAGTCCAGAGACTGCGTGCCATCAGGGACTGTGAGTAGGAGATCGACTCCTACTGCCACGCCCTTCTCTCCCGGGAGGCAGAGGGTAGACCACGGTCTTTCTCCAGGACAAGGGAGGACTCGGGGACCTCCTTTACTGTCCAGCCCAGGGCTTGGACCAAGGTGGCGAGGGGCCCCAAGGCCCACCACACCAAGGTCCCTGCCCCACTGGAGCTTTGCAACAGGTACAAACCTCTTGCAGCCCCAGCAGAGCCTGCTGAGTTGCCAGCTTTCACAGGCAACACAGATGACACTGTAGCTACTGTCCCCGCTCTCCCTAAGACCAAACACAAAGTGTTTGTCGTGGGAGACTCCATCCTGAGGGGGTAATCTGCCACCCCAACCCCTTAGCCCGGGAAGTTTGCTGCTTCCCAGGAGCCCGCATCTGAGACAGTGTGGAGAAGATCCCAAAGCTCCTCCAGCCCACTGACCACTATCCCATGCTCCTCATCCATGTGGGCACCAATGACATGGCTCAGAGTGCTCCCCGCCTGGTCATGAGGCACTACAGGGATTTGGGTGCGGGGCTAAAGGGTCAGGGGCCACAGGTGGTGTTTTCTTTGATTCTCCCAGTCTCAGGCTATGGGCTGAGGAGGGAGAGGAGGATCCACGCAGTGAACCAAAGACTGCAGCACTGGTGTCATCAGGAAAACTTTGGCTTCCATGACCACATTCCGCTCTTTGGAGAGAGAGGCAGCGAACTGCTGGGAAGAGACGGCCTCCACCTCTCTTCTGCTGGGGAGGAGGCTCTTCTCAGCCAGACTGGCTGACCTGCTCCACCAGGCTTTAAACTAAGCCCGCTGGGGGGATGGGGGGACTACTGCCACTGCTGGCCCACTGAGCGGCCCCTGCAAAGCCAGCAGGTTAAGGCACTTAAGTGATCCCACCCCCACCCTGGAACAAAATGTAGGTAGGGCAAGGGCCCCCCAAGGGGACATTTGCTTGCCTATACACCAATACCAGGAGCCTGGGGAATAAACAGGAGGAACTTGTTCTCCTGCTAAATGCAAATAATATGATGTCATTAGGATAACGGAGACCTGGTAGGACTCCACCCATGACTGGACCACAGGTATAGATGGATATACAGAAGGGATCGAGTGGACAAAAGTGGCGGGGGCGTAGCTGTCTATGTCAAGAAAAGCTATGGGTCCCTCTGGGTTAAAATCCATGGGGAACACAATACAGGGGATACTATGGTGGGGGTCTGCTACAGACCCCCTACCCAGAGTCATAACCTTGATGAGGAGTTCACCAGAGAATTGGCTGAGGCTGCACGATTCCAGTGTATGGTTGTCATGGGAGACTTTAACTACTCAGACATCTCGTGGGAGGAGTGCTCAGCCAAATCCGAGCGGTCACAAAGCTTTCTCTCGTGTGGATGACCTCTATCTGACTCAAGAAGTCTTTGGGCTGACAAGAGGTAAAGTGCTGCTTGACCTCATACTGACAACCAGGGATGACCTAATCAGCAACCTAACGATTGAAGGGAAGCTGGGTGACAGTGACCATGAGTTGATCACCTTCACCATCTGCCGCAAAGCTGGCAAGTCAGTCAGTAATACAGAAGTCCTCGACTTCAGGAAAGCTGACTTTGACACGCTAAGGAGGCTTGTCAGAGGTACCCTAAAAGGTCACAACCCAATGGAGAAGAGAGTTCAGGACAAGTGGTTGCTCCTCAAGGGAGCATCCTGGATGCGCAAGCAAAGTCCATCCCGTCTTGAAGGAAAGGCAGCAAAAGGGCACAGCAGCCCCCTTGGCTTTTCAGGGAACTGGTGGACTTCCCACATCTTAAAAGCAAGACCTACAAAGGATGGAGGACTGGCACTGCCACCAAGGAGGAATACTCTGCTCTGGTCCAGACCTGCAGAGAGCAAATCAGGAAAGCCAAGGCTGTGATGGAACTCCAGCTAG
>NW_017728910.1:43424686-43426152 GCF_001723895.1 Crocodylus porosus
AATAAAAAGTCCTTTTATAGATATGTGGGGAGCCGGAGGAAAAGCAAGGGCAACATTGGACCCCTGCTAAACCAGATGGGGCAACTGACAACTGACGCCCAGAAAAAAGCAAACTTGCTAAATGGGTACTTTGCATCAGTTTTTCACCACTTCCATGGGACGGCCCTGCCCGCTGTGGGTCAGGGAGGCCCAGGTGAGGGAGCTTCCTTGCCCTCCTTTGAAGCTGACCTCGTGAAGAAACACCTTGACAGGCTGGATGCCTTCAAGTCAGCCGGCCCTAACGGGTTACACCCAAGGGTACTCAGGGAGCTGGTGAACATCATAGCTCAGCCCCTGGCACAGATCTTTAAGAGCTCTTGGCGCTCTGGTAAAGTGCCTGATGAAAGAGGGGCAACATTGTGCCTATCTTCAGGAAAGGGAGGAAAGTAGATCCGGCAAACTACAGGCCCATCAGCCTGACCTCTATCCTGGGGAAGGTCTTGGAAAAGATTATCAAAGAGGCCATCCTTAACAGACTAGCTGAAGGCAATATCCTGAGGGATACCCAGCATGGGTTTGTTGTGGGTAGGCCTTGCCTGACCAACCTCATTTCCTTTTATGACCAGGTAACTTATCACCTAGACAAGTGGGGAAGAGATTGACGTTGTATATCTTGACTTCAAAAAAGCCTTTGATCTGGTATCCCACGACCACCTCTTGGCTAAACTGGCTAACTGTGGCCTCGACCTCACCACAATCCACTGGCTGGGGAATTGGCTCTCTGGTAGGATCCAGAGGGTGGTGGTTGATGGGAGCCAATCATCTTGGTGCGCTTTGACCAGTGGGGTCCCGCAAGGCTCTGTCCTAGGGCCTATACTGTTTAACATCTTCATTAATGATGTGGACATTGGAGTCAGGAGTGGACTGGCCAAGTTCGCTGATGACACCAAACTCTGAGGTAAAGCATCCACACCTGAGGATAGGAGGGTGATCCAGGTGGAATTTGACAGACTCATGAAATGGGTGGACGAGAACCTGATGGTGTTCAACACCGAAAAATGCAAGGTTCTCCACCTTGGGAGGAAAACCCTGCAGCATCCTTATAAGCTCGGCAGTGCTACGCTGGTTAGCACTACAGATGAAAGGGACTTGGGGGTCATCACTGACCACAAGAGAAACATGAGCCTTCAGTGTGATGCTGCAGATAGTAATGTGTTCAAAACACTGGCTTGCATCCATAGATAGTTCTCAAGTAAATCCCAGGACATCATTCTCCCATTGTACTTGGCCTTGGTGAGGCCACAGCTGGAGTACTGTGTCCAGTTTTGGGCTCTGCAATTCAGAAAGGATGTGGAGAAGCTTGAGAGGGTGCAGGGGAGAGCCATGCACATGATCAGAAGTCAGGAAAACAGATCTTATGAGAGACTGAGAGCCATAGGGCTCTTCAGCCTGGAAAAGCTCAAGGGTGATCTAGTGGCCACCTATAA
>NW_017728910.1:43426734-43447062 GCF_001723895.1 Crocodylus porosus
AGCAATAAAGTATTTTTTAATTAAGGTATGTACATTGGTTTTTTAGACATAATGCTATTGCACACTTAATAGACTACAGTATAGTGTAAACATAACTTTTATATGCACTGGGAAACCAAAAAATTTGTGTGACTCGTTTTATTGCGATATTCGCTTTATTGTGGTGGTCTGGAACCGAACCCGCAATATCTCCGAGGTATGCCTGTACACCATCATGTTAACAATATCCCTCTGTTGTATACATTGGACAGATGAGGTAATTGGTGATATGTAGGGGGTGCACATGGGTATACATGCACCTCCTGAGTGTGGCAGTGCACTCCCTGTGGAAAGGTGCCACTGACACTGCCGGTGGCACCTGCGGGCAGATGCCACTCCCTCCTTCCCCCTCTGCTGCTGACAGCACCGTGGCCGCCTGTGGCAGCTCCTCAATTACTGCCACCATGCTCCTGTCATCAACAGTGCTGCAGCTGCCTGCGGGAGCATGCCATGCCCCACCCCCCAGCCTCCAGATTCATGGATGGGGTGATCCCTATGTGAAAGAATGAAAGAACAGTGATCTGACAGCTGCAGGCCTGTGGCAGAGCACTTTTAACCTCCTTGAACAGTCAGTCACTGACCTGAGGGTGACTGTTCTTAGGCAGCAACCATTTAAAAACTGACTGAATGGGAAACTGTGGAACAAGAAATCTTTCACAGACTGGTTTGTGTTAAGTAAGGTTTAAACAGAGACTATAGATTCTTATCCTATTACCTAGATTAGCTTTTGGTAACCCCTTTGTTCCTGTGGGTTTATTGCTTGCTTGTTTGCCTCTTCCAGTACTGCCCCCCACTTCACTTTCTCCCCCTCCATTCTACCTTTTGTATTCAAATTTCTTTCTCCTTATACACTGCTTCATGCACTTCCTTTCACAGCATCTGATCAAGTGAGCTTTAGTTTATGAAATCTTGTGTTATATACTTTTGTTACCCTATAAACAGGGGTGTCAGGGGGTGCATGCGGGTGCACGCAGGTGCACATGCACCCCCTGAGGATGGTGGTGGGCCCCCTACAGAAATGCGCTGCTTACATGTTCAGCAGCACCTGTGGGTGGTTGCCAGCCTGCCACTGGGAGCTCCCCTGCTTACCACTGCTGTGCTTCTGCAACCACGCTCCCACCACTGCCGTGCCCCCCCCCACCATCGTTCATGAGAGATGTGAAACTCACCTGGTCCCATGGGGCATATGAGTGGCATGGGGTCGGTCTATGGGCTGAATCAGGCCCACAGACCCCTGTTCCTTCTCCCCTGCCTGCTGGATCCAGTGCTGTAGGAACTGTGCTGCATGTGGTGCTCCCTCTGGCCAGTCCAGGATATGTGCCTCTCCCTTGGGCTAGTCCAGGACTGTGTCACATGTGGAGCAAGGGGAAGGGGCACTGTACCACCAGACTGGCTGGAATCAGGCTGGGTGTAGTGTGCTGGGACTGGTTCAGTGCACATCATGCAGCACATAGGTGAATCCAGACCTAGGGCAGTACTGGGAGCCAGATGAAGGGGCTCTGTGAGTTGGATCTTTGACACCTCTGGTCTATAAGGTGCAAATCTACCCTGCTTTCTACTTGACTTCAGATTAACATGACGAACTCTCTCTCTCTAACATGGAATATCCCAAGAGTAAATGAAGAATTCTGCAGTCAGGGAAGGATTTTAAATGTACAGCAAATATCATTTGTGACCCACACATTTCACAATCAGGAGAAACTACCATGTGATCATGTAATTAAATCAATGCATGTGCCCAAGGGGGCTGAATTAAATGCCACAAGCTGCCATGCTTTCAGTGCCCTAATAATACCTTCTGCCATGTTAACTCAGGAATCCCCTGATTTTTGAATGCTTAACTTTGCAACCTTAATAGTGTTCTTTTAATAACTTTTTTGCATGTAGTTCTTACACAAACTAGGCACAACACAGAGTACTTAGAACTTCCTCATTTTTATTATTTTTGTTGTTATTACTAGTTTATATCATTATAAAACAAAAGGAGGAACACTCACATTGCTGTAATTCTAATTTATTCTTCACTGACCTTTTCTTACCTAGTAACTGTATGAGCAAGGGCACATTATTCCCCTGCCCACTGTATGGGTGGATGCGTTTCTATACAATATTTTTCCATTATATTTTAGTGATTTAAAAAGTGTTTATTATGATTAGCATCTCTCAGTCTCAAGTCTGGGCCTTTGTTTATGAAGCAGTTCTGAGATGGAAGATTTGATTCAAGTTGTTAATGCTGCATCAGTTTTAATTGATCTGGAAAAAATATGATTACCTTCTCCTCCCTCAACCTGTGAGAAATCAGATGTAATGGGGATGTAAATGGTGTTCCAAATCAAATATATCACTGCACTGATATATTTGCTAAGAATGACAGTGGTAGCTGGTACATCCTATCTGCTCCTTCACAAGTAAAGGCAAGTTCTCCTATTAACTTCAGTTCAAAAAAATCAATCCCGTATTGAGCAGGGAATGGATATCATTAGGAAAATGCTAGTTTCTTAAAGTTTTTTCTACACAACCTAGTACCTTGTGAGCCAAAACCAGGCCTTTAAATATGTCTTGATAGTTTTCCACCTTGAATTACTATAGGTGGAGGTAAAGTAGATGGCGATAAAGTTGCCCCACTGAGTTTGTCTTGCATTGAGATACAAATTAAGATTATACAGTGGGGAATGCACTGTATACTCTATGTAAATTCTAAGCAGAATATTTTTCGTAAGTTTTGACAAGCTTGGGTAAAATAGTAGAAATTAGCATATTCGGTCCAACTTTTTTTTTTTTTTTTTTTTAAGATTTTAGTTAATCTTTAAGAATAACTTTCCTAAAACCCTCGTTTATGCTTGTTTTTGGTTCTACCAGAGTTAAAGCTGCTTTGTGGAGCTGATATCTTGAAGACATTTAAGACACCTAATCTCTGGAAGGAGGAACATATTAAAGAAATAGTAGAAACGTTTGGTCTGGTTTGCATTAGCCGTGCTGGCTGTGATCCAGTGCAGTACATCAATGAATCAGAGCTTTTAAGGAGATTCAAGCACAACATCCACCTGGTCAGAGAATGGATTCAGAATGAAATCAGTGCCACACAGATACGACATGCATTATGCAAAGGACTAAGTGTGAAGTATCTCATTCCAGACTCTGTCATTTCATATATTAAACACCATAATATCTACACAGAAGAGAGTGGGCAGAAAAATGATGGAGACTTGCTTCAACCTCTTAAACAGCACAATGTGACAGTCGATACACTAAAAGATTGACGTCTGTTCTATCAACAGGAAAGGAGATGCTAAAGGAGTCATTTTTTGCATGTACAAAGTAGTTATGGGGAGTTGTTGTGTTGTGACTGTTGCATTTCTTGAAAGCTTACAATTTTATACAGAAAAAGTTCAAATTAGAGAAGTTGTTTTGGATCCATGCTTTTCTAAGCTGTTAAGCACTAAGAATTTCAGTTAATTCGTTAAAGAACAAGATAATGGTTATTATCTCACTTTATTTGTGTTTTCAGAATAAGTATTAAAATCTTCAGTAACAGCAAGGGTTTTCTGTGCTGACTAAAATGGCTTCAGTGGCTGTGTTTAGTACTTTCTTCTACGGCAGTCTTCTCATGCCAGGGACTGTTCAAATGTGAAAGTGTCTCAGCTGTTCCCAGCAGTGAGAATAAAATTAGTCATATTTTTCAATGAACTGTGCTAAAAATATACGTTATCACAACATTTCTACTTCTCAGGATCCTACGTGACTTCATTAACTAGTACTGCCCAAAACATGTATGTGGATTGACAAACTTGGAAAGAAATCAGAAATAAAGGCCAGGTTCAGGCAAGCAATTAATTCTAGTCCTGTGCATAAGACGTTTAAGGGGAGTTTCCTGTAATCCATTAGATCAGTCTGCATTAATTTGGTCCTCTGATATAACTTACAGCAGCCAGTTGATATGTCAGTCAGGAATCATGAGATATAGGCAAGTCCCCTATGATAGCAGAAGGGAGAGTGATTGTGAACGTCTGTCTAGACACCCGCCTATTCCTTCTGTTCTAGCTCATTTTCCTTCCTACTGGGTTTCCCTGCAGAGATCTCTCAAAGCTGCTCAAGCCTTATAATGCCAGCCAACGTTTTGAAAGGTGGTTGAAAGGTGGTATTAGTCATGAATGGGAAGTGGTAAAATTTGTCTGCCACTTTGTCTACTAGTTTCCTAAACATAGACTGAGTTGGAAAGACTCTCAAATGTGTGTGTCAAGTAAGAAGTTGTTCAAAGGACTGTTTATGCTATTTTTGTCATGCAGTTCAGTTTTTACAATGAGATCACGCCATGCTTTGGCTTTTAAATTACATCCTTCATTCTATTTTCTATGTATCACTCAGAAATTACAATAAAAGCAGATGTTTCTGAAGATCCCTATTAGTCCGGCTGTATTTGTGCCTGAGGAGGGATTGCCTAACTCAGCAGTATCCTTTAGGTTACTGGATAACTCAAATGGAAAAGAATATGGGTTTTACGTCTAAAACAAAAGATTACTGCATACTATGACTGTATGCAACTCAGATGGTACTGCTCACATGAGAGGATAACTAAGAAGCTCATTTTGCACCTGTCAAGTTTTACCAGACATGCTAAGCCTCTACATGTCTGTTCCACCACATTCTTAGCTAACATCTTACTGATCCAGTAAAATTCATTGTACTGGATCATAGAATGAAAATGAGAGGTTAGTATGGGAGTAGGAGCAACTTGAAATGCAGGAGGAGTTATGGCTCTAATGAAAGAGGAGGAGTGAGGAAAGATTTATGCAGATGACTTATCTCCCCTTCCAGGCAGATATGCTAGGATGTACAGGGAGGACTGGAGCTCCAGGCACCACACCCACTATGTGGGTAGTCCTAATGTGTTCATGCAAGTGGGTAAGGAAATCTTTCCTCCTAGAATCACTTAGAAAGAATAGACTTCTGCCACTCTTACTCACAGTGAGTGGTCTCATGTGACACAATTGTTTGGCTGAAATAAATAGACCTGTTTGCATAGTATGCTTCTGCATATGATGAATATAGAATCTGGATCTAAATTACGACCTACTTAAATATTGCAAAATGACTTGCATTTTACTGTAATGTTTCATAGATTTCATAGACTTTAGGGCTGGTAGGGACCTCAGAATATCATCGAGTCCAGCCCTCTGCCCCAGGAAGTCAGCTGGGGTCACAGGATCCCAGCAAGATGCACATCCTCTCCCTCTGGCATTTCAGAGGGCCCCAGGAGGGAGGGGCTAGCATAGATCAAAGGGACTACATTATTCAGTACCAGGTATAGTTCATATTTAAGTGATGTCTTATACCAAATTAAAACTTCAAATGACCCTTTGGGCACTGATCCGCCCTGAGAGATTCAGTGCATTAAATATCTTGGTACGTGTATGCAATAGAGATCTGGCTGGGGGTGTCCAAAGGTAGCTATGAGAGAGGGTGAAGAAAACTTTGCCAGGTTGTGTGCATCTCCTTTCACATGCAGGAATTGCTTCACTTCAAAGTCCAATTGGCAGCACTGCCCTGAAGTCTCGGTGAGAAAAGGGGATGATTTTGGGAATACTGATCAAACTCTCATTTCAGGCTGTTAAGCTATTAAACTGTATATTGCATTTTCTCCTTTCTGAATACTGAAGTGTATGTTTATCAGTGATGACCAAATTGAAAAGCACCTTTAGGAATTCAGCTTTTCAAATGTTTAATGAATGGAGAGATGCCAACCTGGTTCTTCCTTCCCACTCCTGGACTTGGAACAGAAGACTGAAGGATTTGCAATGCTGTGTCATACTGTAGAGTCAAGCAGGAACCAACGTTTACATAAGTCTTTGCACTAGAATGAAATCTCACTATCATACTCCAGCCCAAACATATGTAGCTTATCTGGACATATAGGAATACTTTATAGATGCAAGCTATTTGTCATGCAATGACATATTGTTTTAGAATAATGCAGTAGTATCACTAGCTTCTCACTTAATCATTTCAACAAAAGTCAGTGGGTCTCTGTGATGTTCTACTTTGGCCTGTTGGAACATTGTTCATATTCCCTTAAGTGAAAGCATGCACTGGGTGCATCTACACATGTCCCCCATGGTGCAGTTCTTATTGCTTAAGAAAGTACTAAATGACAGTACAGTAACAGCCACTACTGCGCCATCCCAGTGATGCACGGGTATTTTTAAACACGTTGTCACTGTAGTGATGCACTACAGCAAAGCACCTTACTGCCATGGCAACAGCATTGGCATCACAGTTCGTGCCTGCCAACGCTACATCGCTGTAGCAATGAGCTGCATTGCTGTAGCGCATTACTGCAGTGATGAAGCATCACGTGTAGATGTGCCCACTGATTAATAAAAACATGCAACACTGATTAAGACTTTGGACAATAACTACAATTAGCCATCATTCCATAATGACAACCTCTGCTACTAATTACCCACTTTTTCTAAGCCTTCACCTAAGCAGTTAATACTTCAGCCTTTCCTCCAACCCTCTTTTCTGAGAGTTAAGCAGAGCATGTAGAGCAAATTAGATTGTTTAACATCACATGCACAATTATTTTCCTTGGTAGAACTTGTGTGAATCCTCTTCTGATGGGAAGGAGGTAAGGACAACACTGAAATGTTCTCAGATCAAAACGCCTGGATTTGTCTGCAAAAACCACCCAAATTGTCTACTACTGATAGCCACTCATTTTAACACCCATCCATGTGCCAAGGCCAGCTGACTTGTTTATTTGTAAGTAGTATGAGGGGGATGGAATATTACAGACAAAATGAATACCCAGATAACCAGTAGTCTTGCAGAAATAGTAGGGAAGGGAAAAAGAACATTTTCCATTTAAATCAAGCCATCCTGCTGTCATTAAAAATCTAAGTAGTTCAGCTTTGTGGAAGGATTTAATGGTAGCACTTCAGTCATAATCAGCTTAGAAGGACTCGCATGACTGTGGTCTGAAGAACAGAAAAAAGAAGCCAGAGTTCAAACTCACTGCAGAAACAGGCACTGAGCTGTGTGGTGCAGAATCAACACACTGTCCTGAAGGGTTGGTTTTTGGCTATTGTATGCACCAGAAATGCCTGTGGATTTCAGTGGTTACTGGAAAATGGTCAGCAATGAAAATTTTGAGGAGTATATGAAAGCATTAGGTAAGATTCCCTTCATATTTCTTTGATCGGTATTAGTAAAATGCCACCTTAGGACTGAGGTGAATCTTTTTCTTCTGTACAATCACAGCAGCATCTTTTTAGCGCTTTCTTTAAAAAAGAAAATACTTCCTTCACTAGGATTTGCTAACGAAAAATGTTTTGAAGGAACCTTTTTGCTTTTCACCATGCTAAAGCTGACCTCTCCAGAAATTATGCTGCAGAATATGAAGATTCAAAAAGCAGCTTTTCCGACTTCTAAAATCTTTGCAGAAGAGAAAGTGTTGTGTGAACTCAAAGGGTGCTTGGCGAGTAGACATGTAAAATGCTTATACTTCTATAGCAATTATAGTAAACTATTAATTATAGTAATTAATTACTAGTTGGATTTCATCTCATATTTATTTTCAGCTGCTGCTTAGTTTAGTAGCAAGTTTTAGCCAACAGTATTAAGTTGCAGTTCTTCCCTCCCCCCACACCACAGGATTCATTCAAGCAAATTCACTTACTATGAATTTTAGAGTTGTCAGTTAAACATTTATGTAGGTTGTAATTCATTTCAAGGTCTACAAAGTCTTGTATTATAGTAGATTCAAGATTTACAACTGAGCTATTTTTTTCCCCCTTTTTCAGATGTAAACATTGCTGTAAGAAAAATAGCAAACTTGCTAAAACCTGACAAAGACATCATTCAGAAAGGGGATCATATGATCATTAAAACGCTAAGTACTTTTAGAAACTACATCATGGAATTTGATATAGGAAAGGAGTTTGAGGAGGATTTGACTGGACTGGATGATCGCAAATGCATGGTAAGAATGAGAACTGTTACTAGTATGTGACAGAGAAAAAAGATAAGGAATAATTAATACTGATACTAAGTCTTGCAAGGAGTGCACTTGCAAGACATCTTGGAATGTTTTCTGTATTGCACAGCTTTACTGGGAGAGTACCACAAGGGCATTTTAACCTGCCTGTACAAAAAAGGTATGTGTTAAACTTGAACATGAATCTATTTCTTTTATTAAAGGAGAGACACTTAATTCACACTTTCTCTAGTATAAAGCAGCTGTACAGAGATATTTTCTGTTCAAAAAGTCATTTACAGACAAATTCTACCAGCGTTACACCGAGTAGCACTTTGCTACATAAACAGTCCATTGATTTCAGGGTCTGTCAGGTCTGCAAGAATAGCAGGAAGGTGGCCTCCTGTGCTTAGAAACTGCTGCTGCTCCTGTCCTCTGTCTCTCTCTCCCCTTCCTGCTTCCATGGAGATCTTGAATGGAGCACTAAAGAGAGCACACTTAGTTCCATCCATTTCAAAAAACAAAACCACAGTGAATGTTGCCGTCAGTAAATGGCAACATGAGCTCTCTTTTATGAGCTTTATCCTCTTGCCAAAGAGACTAATATTTTGGAACTTGTGACTAATAATGCCAATTAGCAGAAGAGACTCAAGAATATCAAGCTGCTTAGCTGAGTCAGAGCCCTGGATGTTTTCTTTCCCATTAGTCTGAGGGCATGACATTTCTGCAGTCTCCCAGAGTGAAGGAGTTGCTGACAAGCAAGAGAAAATTATTTTAGAAGCCGCTGCAGCAGGAAAAAAAAAAAAGAGTAGAAATGAAATAACAGGATCCCATTCTTAGAAAAACTGGCCATCTCTATGACTGATCAATACACTTTTCTAACACCAGGATATACAAGTCTACATTTGATCCTGTTATGGTATGAAAGGGCAGGATTTTGAGACCCAGTAAAGGGGACTCCACTAGAGCACAGAAAAAATATGTAAAAAGTTAAGAAAGTAAGGCCAAGGAAAACGGCTATTTGTTTGGAAAAAGTGGTACAGTACAAAGCTGTAGTTCTGGTTACTGGAAGCTTGAAGGCCTAGGTTCAGCAAAAGACTTATGCAGAATTTGGGGGCTTAAGTCCAGGACTGTGATGCCCAAAATCCTAGCACTTAAAGGCTATGGATGTGTACATTTTCACATAGAGGGTTCCCTGTACATCTACAAGTTTGCTTGCATGTGTTCCCTGAACTGCAACTGCCTTGGTATCCACCACTGCCAAAAGCTTGATTAGGATCCAAAAAATAAGTATTCCCCTAAGGCAGTGGTTCCCAATCTTTTTTTTTTTTCCTGTGGACCAACACAGGAGCAGGACAGGACACACGGAGCCGGCTGCCTCCCTCCCAGGGCTCCCCTGCCCCCCAGCTTTAACCCTGCACGTGACTGCCAGTGGCAGAAGCCACTTGACCTGGCAGATGGACAGTGGTTGGGTCCCTCTGCCCTAAGGGACCCAATCTGGGCCTAATACATCTGAAGCAGTAAGCTCCCACAACACAATGGGGTCCTGACCATATTCATTCAAAAAACACAGCTGAACGACATGGACGGGTTGCTGCCCTGCTTTCATACAGTATCTTAGTGCTCACTGGTTGAACTTCCTTCTCAGCCTCAAGTAAGGTCACAGATGCAGGGATGGGGAGAGGGGAAGTATTTTCTGTATCCTCCTATTGAACATGTACCACTTTGCCAGAAAGAATTCAAGTTTCATTGGGCTAGAGAGAGGCAACAAGAGAGCACAACTGTATGACCCAGGGATTGGGGCACTCCTCTGGGAAAGTGAGATGGCCTCTTAGGCATTTTATCCAGCAACAGTTTAATGTAAAAATAAATAACCCTGGAGGTGGAATTTGGAACCCCAAACTCCCCTTTCCCTGATGATCACCCCAATTCCTGAGTTCTTGTTTAAAAGGAGCAGCGGCTCCACTCCTTCTCCAACTAATACGAGATGGACTTAGGCACCCTATTTTAGAAAAGGATTGCACGCTGCAAATTCCTATCTGACAGCATGTCCCTGCAGCCAAGAGCTAGATGCCTAGGCCCCCAGACTCAACTTTTTAAGCATTTCAGCCTCAACTTTTTCCTCAAGGTTCCTACTGGCTATCTTATACAGTTCCCTGTTCAGCATAATGGTTCTTATGAATCTCATTCTGTGCACTTAACTCTGTGTGTGCTATGTGAGGAGCTCAGATACTTCCCAGCCTTACCTCAATCCATGGAAAAATCATGGAACAGATCCTCAAGGAATCTATTTCCAAGAAATTGGAATGAGGTAATCAGGAACAGTCCTGATCACCTTATCAGGCATGATGTGTCCATGGATTCACAAAGGACACGTCATGCCTGACCAACCTGATTGCCTTCTATGATGAGATGACTGCCTGTCTGGATATGGGGAGACCAGTGGATATGGTATACATTGATTTTAGCAAGGCTTTTGGTATGATCTCCAACAACATTCTCACAGGCAAGCTAAAGAAGTATGGGCTGGATGAATGGACTGCAAGGTAGATAGAAAACTGGCTACAGCATCGGGCTCAGAGAGTAGTAATCAGTGACTATGTCTAGTTGGTAGCAAGTATCAAGTGGAGTGCCCCAGGCATCTGTCCTGGGTTCAGTTTTATTCAATATAGAATCATATAATATATATCTTCATCAATGACCTGGGAGATGGCACAGAGTGCACCCTTAGCAAGCCTGCAGATGACACCAAGCTGGGAGGGGGAGGGGTGCGGGGAGTAGTAGATATGCTGGAGGGTAGGACTAGGATTTAAAGTGACCTAAGCAAATTGGGGGATTGGGCCAAAAGGGGTCTTATGAGGTTCAACAAGGACAAGTGCAAAGCCCTGCACTTAGGACGGAACAATCCCATGCCCTGATAAAGGCTGGGGGCTGACTGGCTGGGAAGCAGCTCTGCAGAAAAGGACCTGGGGGTTACACTGGACAATACGCTAAATATGAGCCAACAGTGTGCCTTTGTTGCCTAGAAGGCTAACAGCATACTGGGCTGCACTGGTATGAGTGTTGCCAGTAGGTCAAGGGAAGTGATTATTCCCCTCTATTCAGCACTGGTGAGGCCACATCTGGAGTACTGTGTTCAGTTTTGGGGCCCCTACTACAGAAAGGATATAGACAAATTGGAAAGTCCAGTGGAAGGCAATGAAAATGGTGATGGGGCTGTAGCACATGACTTCTAAGGAGAGGCTGAGGGAACTGGGATTATTTAGTCTAGAGAAGAAAAGACAGGGAATTTAAAGCAGCCTTCAACTACCTAAAGGGGGTTTCAAAAAAGGATGGAGCTAGACTGTTCTCAGTGATGGAGGATGACTGAACAAGGAGCAATGGTCTCAAATTGCAGCAAGATAAAAAGTTTAGGCTAGATATTAGGAAAAATTCTCCCATTAGGAGGAGTAGTAAAACACTGGAACGGGTTGTGGAATCTCCATTCTTGGAGGTTTAAAACCTGGCTAGACAAAACCTTGGCTGAGATGATCTAGTTGGAGATAGTCCTGCTATGAGCCCAGGGGTAAACTAAATGACCTCCTGAGGTCACTCCCAACTCTAATTTTCCACGATTCTCTCAGGATCATGAATTCCAGTATGTGGGCTAGGGCTTAAGTCCTTTTGTGGCTCTGGTCCTGAGTCTCGATAGTGATATATTTAGTCAGGGCACACATAGTCAAAGCTTAAACTCACAACATCTGATCTGGTAATTCAACCTTGCTGTAGAAACCTGCATTTGGTTTTATTCAGATGTTCCAAGGTTGTAGTCAGAAATTGCAAGGAATATATCCACTCTTTCATTGTGGCCATTAGCACAGCACCATAAGCACATAGTGAGCTGCAGATGTGCATTCTTAATGTAAGCCCTTAAAGTTTCGTATCATCAGTGGAAGTATAGTGCTTCATATAAAATTATAAATGGAGATTGAAGATCAGAGCCTGACTTTTCCCAAGAAAGACACCTGGCAGTCTGGAGCCATCTCCAGGATCCCTCCGTACAGTGATGTCTTTAGTTGCTAACTAACTAATAAAGGGAATTAAAATAGCATCTGTATCTGGCTCATGTGAAATGAAGGATGCAAGAGACACTGGAACTACTTCTGCCTGGCATTCCTAGAGGCAAGTTACTAAAAAGATGCAGAGGAAGATGAAGCTACAGTCCAAACGCTTCCTCTCTTTCACACTAGCTTGAGTTAGGAAAGTGAGCATGAAGAAACTGGTTTTTCATCCAAATGCTTCGCTGATAGTAAAAACCCCCAAAACTAGAGAAGGCTACAGGGATCAAGAAAGAAAAATTCTCAAAGCAATGCATGTTATTTAGATATACTGATCTCCTCCTGCTGTTCACAAGACCTGGGAGTTTAATGATGCCTGTTATAACTAAGTAGGCAGATACAGGGATTGTGAGCAGTTTGTATGTTTGTTGCTTTGTTTCCCAAATTTCTGCACTGTTGGTAACTCTTGCTATTTTCTTGTAAGTCATACCACAAATGTGTTTTTTTTCTTACAGAGTATGTGAGAATCTCTTTTAAAAAGCTGAGTTGCTGTTTCTTATGGCAACACTGAAAATCTTGAGATACCCAGAATCCCAAATTTTGTATTTTCTTAAAAGCCTTGCAGTTTTTAAGCTGAACCCATCATTTTTGAGCACTTCTGAACCCAACATTTTTTGAGCATTTGGCAAGTCTGCTCGAAGTCCTCTTCTGCAATGAGGCAACAAAGAAATTTATGCTAATAAGTTACTGATTCAGCATTTGATTTTCAGAGTTGCTAAGCTCCTGTTGATCTGACTTGAACCTGAGGAGATTATTCAGGTGCCTAAAATAAGACTGTGCTTAAGTCAGGCCTTGCTGAGACTGGGCCATAATGAAAAATTATATTCAAATTTAGAACCTTTTGAACTAGGTCAACAGTCAGGACACACGACTTAATGCAGACAAGACAATACATCTCAACACCAATGCTCGTCAAAGTAAGCAAAGCGGTCAGAAGACCTTTATTGTAGAAGTCTTTGAAGCCATTAGTCCATGGCATATAGTTTATGAAGAAGAGCAAGATGAATTCAGAGAGAACTCAGAACAAGTTATAGTGGAAGAGCATAGTAAGATAGTTAGGAAAAAAAGCTTGACTTTGAAGGGGTCTATAGGATTATTCCAAGTTTTAATAGCATCTGTGATGAGCAAAGGCTGAAAAGATCAGGTTGAGTCTTATTAGAGAACCAGTTCTTTGTTGGAGTGTAAAGATGGTCAAAATGAATGGGATGGTAAAACAAATAAGGCTGGATATTGCTGGGCAACATTTGTTACGGTTCCCTCCCCAACTTAGTTTCTGCTAAGCATCAAGACTTGGTTACTGCAAAAGGCAAAACTGATAGTGCTTTGAAACTGTTGAAAGATACTGTCACCAATTTCATCTTGCCTCTGGGGTTTTTTGATTTTTTGCACCAACCCCATTTCGCTATGCCAAGACAGCTTTATGGATCTAATTCCTGAGGATTTTCATCGTGACTGCAGTATCAGAACTTAGGAGCTGTCGTAGCTTGGCTTTCTCTACAACACAAAATGATCAGGAAATTCTTACTTGCCCAAGCATATGAATAATAAATGTCATGGCTGCCATTACTCTCCACTCCCCACAAGCCAGTTACCAGAACAGGTCTAATTTTATTGTATCCAGTATCAGTTTAGAACTTTTTTTTGGTTGAAAGATAGTGAGAACTTAAAAAAATATATATATCAAACTTACATAAAAAGTTTCTGTACCAGAGGTGCTTGTTACTGGAGTATTTCAAGCCAAGGTGATCACAGTTCATTTAAGATTTTCTGCTGCTGTTCAGAAGCATAGGACCTCAGAGAAATGCAAAGACCCTTCTGGTTAGGCTTCAAAGGCGTATTTGTACATTTTGTAAAACCAAAAGAGAAAGAGAGCTGCCTACAGGGACACATGGGAATGCAGGAGAGGACGGAGACTAATTAGAGCTCCAGGTATCTTCAAAAGCAAAAATCGGTCTTCCATATGTTTCAAGTATTACAGAAACTGACTGCGGAGCAAGCTCTAGGTCACACTGTGGTTCAGCACATCTTAATCCTTATGAAATGCTAGCAGAGCACCTACTTTTGCAGCCTAGCTGTTGCTTTTTTCTAGCATTTTTCCTTTCCATATTACCTGGATCTGAATTAACTTCTCTTAAGCACAGAAACTGTGCTTCTATTTATTATCCAGATTGATGAGAAAGGATGGATTTGTGAAAGGTGAACTTTAAAACAGTTTGTAACTGTTCAAGTAATTATAATAGATTAAGAAAGAAGATTGATTAATGTAAGATTGATTACTCCTTTGGGATGGGAGGTGGGGGTCGCTGCATTCACTATGTACCTTACAAGATAAAATGCCAGGTTCTAGAAAAGAATAAATGCATTGTATAAATAAATACAATAACATTATATAAGTTATGTATTTGAGAAATAATATGTACATACATACATTCATGACTATGACAGGGTCTGATGATTTTAAGACTAAGGGGAGCCTTTTTTTCTAAATGAGTCTTTTCAGCAGGTTATTGATCATTTGATCAGCTCTATAATGCTTATGCATAATGGGGCAGAGCCTGTGACTGTTCTAAGCTTGTGAATTATGCAATTCCAATACAATTCCCTTGATTTTTGATAAATCCATAATTTCCTTTTATAATTGGAGCAAGCATCACTGGAGAACATAAGGTATAGAGCTTGTTCTATTCACAACTTAAGATGCATGTTATTGGCTAGATACCATTCCCTTATACTGCATTGTGTATTAAACAGATCAAATTAAATAATCCAAATAAATGCTGACAGTGCACAAATAACTACTTGCTTGAAGCCCTGCCCCCCCCCACTCAAGCAGGGATTCCCCCCTCTCTCCCACAGCACAGACCGGATCATAGTCAGCATGTGGTATGCTAGCTAACGCTGAGAGGTGTCTGTGCAAGGCAGACAAGACAATGTCCACTTACAGCTTTTTGGAGCTAATCAACAGGTCAGCTGGTAATGTTCCTTCATCGCTTCCTTGGAAAAGGTTGTTTAAGAAGAACTTGAACTAATAAGAGAAGTTTTTGTTTTCCAGATGGGGTGTTAAATGCTGTGTTATCAACTCCTTGTTGCCTCCCTCACTGGTCAGAAGCAGCGAGTGTGGGGGGGAGACTCCTCTCTAATCAGAGCATCCTGCCGGGGCCTGGCCACACACTGCCTTAGCTCAGCACTGGAAGGGAAGGGAGGGCTGTTCTAGCACTTCTCAGCTTCTTGCATGTGCCTGCATTTCTTCAGTCCAGGGGGAATATTTTTACAGTTACAAACCAGTTCAGCCTAGCCAGGTTAGAGTAACCTGCAACTACTGAATCAATTCAAACTCAGGCTTTTTGAATGTCTGTCCCTAGCCATTAAGCATTCACAGTCTAACTAAGCAGTAGGAATAATGCAAATTAGGTGCAGGGCTCCTAGAGCATAAAAATGCCATTATGTGCAATGTGCAGTGTTGGAGGGTTTGAAATATGTTTTCCTACAGATGGTACAGAGTTATACAAACTTTTCGTGCTGAAAACTAAAGCTAATCTAAACATCAATTTAATGTGCAGGGGAAAACAGGAAAGTACTAAAACTGGGTAGACATAGTTTTGTCTGTGTTTTGTTCTGAGTTTCCATGAGTCCTAAAACCCAAGAAGTGGCAAGATGCATGTCATAAGGAAACTCAAACCAGGTCCTGCAGCAACTGAAGGGTATTTTTTATGACTGCACAAGACTGGGGTCTCACTAAAATTATAAATATTATATAGACAGTGATATATAAGGCAGGGGAAGATTACACAGAGCCTAAATTGTTATTACTGTAATTGTCAATTACTTGTCATACAGGTAAGTTTAAACAATAAAGGGCCAGATTCTATTCCACTTATCAGGCACATAAGTAGGCTCCTACGGATGATCTAATTCCACCCTGCTTATGTCCTGGAGAGTTAATTCAAGAAGTGGGTTGGTCTTCCTCACTGTTTTTTGTGACTTGGTCTTAATGGCAAGCTGATGGTGCTACAGATGGATTTACAGCACCTTGATTGGGGTGGAATAGAATTGCACAAGGGTGCCTAAATCCATTTATATGCCCAGTAGATAGACCAGAACCTGACCTATGTATTTTAGAAATGATCCTAATCCTTCCTTCATGTAAGCTGAAACTGCAATTTGGCACATTATTGCAACACAGCCTAAGTACCAGCCTTTCTGCCTTTTCAAAAGGTGCTTACTGTTTCACTTGAATAAGAAAAAATTGTTATGCAAGGAATGAAGAGTGAAAGGAAATAGCATTCCAGAGAATGGCTAATTTCAGGTAGCAGCACAAGCGGTTCTAGACTGTCATAATATATATTTTTTGATTATACAATGTATCCCTGATCTACCCCATGCATTTCAGTTCCTGCACCCTCTTCTGGACATTTGTCTCCAATCACTATTTTATCTCCTTGTCACTTTAAGCATGGATTTGAAAGAGAAAGCAATCTCAATACTTAAGGCCTGACCCAGTGTGGCAGCTACTTTACTCTTGGATGTAAAGCCTGGTAATCCAGTCACAAGATGCATTGTTGGCACTGGAGATGCTGACAATTGTGAAAGCACAATATTGTGTGAGGTGCCTCACCTTTTGAACCTTTCATAACTTGACTGCAGTGAGCTTATTAATCAAGTACAAAGAGCCCACATCCTGGCCAGTTTGTCTTTCAGCAGAAATGGGGGCAGGGCCCTAATTGCACAATCATGTTCCAGGGTCCTATGAGCAGCAGAACTCTGTTGCCAGATCCCAGACATGTCAACCAGACAGACTTCTGAGAAATGCATTGTGGTATACACTGCCATCCTTTTTTTGGAGAGTCAACTATGCGGTTTCCATGTTGCAGATGCCATGAAAACTAAGGCCAGACAGCAGGATCTATAGAGGTGTAAACATGGGGAAAAGTAACTTTTCCTATTCTACCTCTAGCACTACCATAATATGGCCAGGGAGAACGAGTTCTACCAGCGATATGCACTGGGAGTGGGGTCCTGGTCCCCTTTCCTCCATTCCTGGTACCATTTATTGCTAAATTCCTTGCAGGGGGAAGAATGAGACTTCTGTGCATGCTTCCCTGGAAAAAACACAACTCAGTATGGCTTCTTGTGTGACCCCCTCCTGCACAGGCTGCATCTTTCAGCCACATTCTAACTTAATGGCTCACTCTCTTATCCACATATGTATCATCTACAGTAGCCTGCACCTTCCAGGTGCACTAAGTTCCATAAACAGAATAAGTAATACATTCATAGCAATAGAAAACAATGCTCTCAGCATGCAATAAATGTTTTGATAGCATACATACAATTTCTCTTCAGACAGGAACAGCTGCAGCATCTCTTCTACATGCCCTTTCTGACTGACTTGGGTTGACTCCAAAATGAAGGGAGAAACCAAAATATTTTAGTTCTATGTATACTGAAAAATCTTCCTATAATTTGAGAGAGTCATATGTTAAAAACCTTGATTTCCTTGCATCAAACTTCAGTTTATCTTGGCCTTCAAAAGAAGGTCGTTATGGAGCTCAAGTTTCTCTTGTGCTTGGGATACAGCATAGTTCCATATCACCTGTAGATCCATTGTATTTTTAAGAGCCTTGCTAGAATCCTGTTTGGCATATTTTTTCCAGCTGCTTACGGACACTGTATTTACCTAGAACCTTGTCAAGATTCAGGATTGTAAAGAAAATTCACTGGCTTCTCAGGCAACTAGAAAAGAGAGAGAAGTAGATTTCCTTACTGAAAATTCAGTGAACTTCATATCTTCTTCTCCTCCTCCTCTCCTCTTCTAGCATTGCATAGGCAGGGCCTGTTAGCACTTCAGCACCTAACAGACATCTTGGCACTTCCATTAAGTAATGTAAATGTAGTGAAGTCAACTTCATGGTGTACCTTTGAAATAAATCATATTTGTAACTGCAGTAGGACACATATTTTGGACTCGGAGGATCTGAGAGGTCCTGCAGCAACTGAAGGGCAGACTGTTTTATATACACACAGAGTAACAGAGTAAACTCCATTACAAAGCCTTTGTGCTTAATTCACCAATTCATCTCCAAGATGCTTTAGTATTCATAGCACCAGAGCTGATGAGAATCAAATATTTTGTTGATTCATTCAGTTGCTATGGTGACATTTAAGCATTTGATATTGAAAGAGCTTTTGGATATTTTGAAGCTATCTTTGATATCCTGATTTTATGACTTTCCATGTCTCCAATATTATTGGACCTGATTTCACTTTAAACTAAACCTAAAACTGTCCACTAAACAGGAATATATTTATTTGAGGGCTGCAGACAGGCTTTTGGGTATAAAGTACCCTTTGTCAGCAAGATCTGGATTCCTGAGGAAGAAAACTTTGTACCTAAAAGCCTGTCTATAGCCTCCCAACTATATAATTGGTCCAGTAAAAGAGATCCCGCACAAAAATCTAGCCTTGGATACCGGGCACTCTTTACTTGAATTGATTTCATTAAGACGACAGATGCTGAACATCCACAAGAACAGGCCCTGATTTAAACCTATCTTCAGGAAGAATCTGTGACTGGAAAGACAAATATTTTCCATGTTGGGCATTTGCTTACTGTATCACAAATCATGAACTTCAGGCATTTTACAAAGCATAAATCCAACCTGAACCTGTATATAGGTTCAGACATCAATAACTCACTTCTGGACGCGTCTGTAATCAAACAATCCATCCTAAACAAGATAAACTCATTTAAGCAGAGTCTACCTTCATTTGTTCTGAGTATGAACAGAGATTGTATCTGAGTGAAACGTCTGAGGCAACATGGTAAGACTACTCATGGTGAGGTAGCTCCTATAAAATACCATACTTTTGTCTCTAGAGTAAGGCAAGTATAGGGCACCCCAAAACCCTAGCCTCCACTACCTTCTGGGTAACTCCTTGGTTAGAGAAAGGCTAAGAGGCATCACCCTGACAGAAACATGCCCTCACTGAGGCTTTAAGCAGTCAGCAGTTCTTATCTGTTGTTCTCTGGCAAAAATTACAACCATCGAGGCACTGACCGACCATTTAGTTCTGCCTCAATGGTTTGAAGGGTGGGGAGACAGTAGGTTTTGTGTAGCCTCCACTCCACCATACTCTTGCCTAAGCATATGTGTCAAAGGTTTTGGACCCCACTAGATCTCTTACATGTACACCATGGGCACAGACAAGTGACAATTTTTGCCCAATCTGGCCACAGGAAGTAGTTTATAGCTGTGACCAAACACAAGTACACAGCTGCAGACATCTTAAAAATGGCTGATCAGGTGAAAACCTGAATCCTCATCGCATGAGGTACAGGGTAAAGACGTTTCAAAATGTATGGTCTTCTGTAACTTCTGTCTGTAGAGCTCCCAGCCTGTTGCTGTTTTCAGAATGGGAAGGGGGAAAGAGAGCAGAGGACGTTCAGTTGGGTTTTTTTCAGCCCCTTCCCCCAAGGGTGGGGCAGGTAGGTGTATTGGAGCCCCCAAGGTGGGGGGGGGCTCCAATTCACCTACCCCACCCTTCAGCACTGGCTGCAGAACCCCAAAAATGAGTTCCCTCCTCTATCTTTCCACCTTCCCACCCTGAAAACAGCAAGCACTGGCTGAAAGCCATGGCTACTGCTATGGGAACCTGGCTGCAGGCTCCCCACCAAAGCTAGGTTCCCCTCCCCCATGGAAAACAACAGTGAACTTCTGTTTGGTCTGGGGTAAAGTTATAACACTTCGCAGAGATCATTCTGAGTTACAGCTGGGAGCTGCACTTGGCATTGATGCCTACACAGTCATATGGACTGCAGATGGCTGAAGGGTCGCACTCAGAGGGTGGTGGTGCACGGGTCATATTTGACCTGGGGGGAAGTGGGCAGCGGAGTCTCCCCAGGGCTTGGTCCTTGGGCCTGCACTGTTCAATTTCTTTATCAGCAATTTGGACGACAGGGTGAAAAGCAATCTGTTTAAATTTACTGATGATACCAAAATTTGGGGTGAGGTGAGCATGCTAGTAGGGAGGGAAAGACTGTAGCAAGACTTGGATAGGTCACAGGGCTGGGCTAACAAAAACAGGATGTGTTTCAATACTGAAAAGTGCAGGGTGCTGCACTTCAGCAGTAGTAACCAGCAGCACACTTATAAGATGGGAAACTCCCTTCTTGAGAGCACGGAGGCAGAAAGGGATCTTGGAGTCATTACTGACTCC
>NW_017728910.1:43447352-43502113 GCF_001723895.1 Crocodylus porosus
CGGCTAGGATCTGGAACCAGCTTCCAAGGGAAGTGGTGCTGGCTCCTACCCTGGGGGTCTTTAAGAAAAGGCTTGATGCCTACCTGGCTGGAGTCATTTGAGTCCAGTTTTTCTCCTGCCCAGGCAGGGGGTCCGACTTGAAGATCTACAAGGTCCCTTCCAACCTGACTTCTACGATTCTATCTGGACCCCATGATCCGAAGGATTGACAGTTGCCTACTACCTTCCTTAGTCCATCACAAGCTTTTCATGGGTTCATTTTATTGCACTGCCGAAGCTTAGTTAAAAGAATAATCAGCATCACACTCACAGCAAAGAATTCCATGGGCACTTTGGCTGATGGGAATTTCACCTGAAAAAATGATGTAACCATGATCCATATAACACTACTTAAGTTCCATCCTGAATTCATATGAAAACTTGCATTGTCTTAAGCAGTTTCTGTATCTGTTACAGGCTGTTTACTAAAGACCTGCATGGATATTTTGCTACATGCAGTCATGAATTCTATAATTTCTTGGGGCTTATTTGTCAATATGGTTTTGGACCACAGGCTAAAATTGTATTTTTCCAAGTCATTTACATGTTCTGAGTAATCAGCCAGCTTCCAGATACCAGCTTTGCATTTGCGGTGATTACTGCATAAAATTGCTGTTCATTCTAATGAACAAAGAATTATTGCATCAAAAAGCACCATTCTGTGGAATGTGGGTGTGTAGTCTTCAGTCGTTTGTTGTGCCATGAAATAAAGACAGTTATCTAAAAGTTAGTGAGGAGAAAAAGAGAGACCCACAGCAGCAGCACATCTAAGGCAGTGATTCTCAACGAGGGTGCCGTAGCACCCTGGGGTTCCTTGAGATCCTCTCAGGGATGCTGTGGGATACCATACAATGCTAGCACTGTTAGGTGTGCAAACATGATTCACAAGATGAATCAAGGCATTTCAAATAAGAATCCACCGGGTTAAAAATATTCTGCCCTGCTGTGGTCTTTCTGATTTCTTTGCAACAGAAGATTTGCTCTATTATTTTTTCCATAGTCAAAAAACGGTGAAAACTAGAAGCTGGCATTATCCAAGGTGTCCCCTGAGTCTAAAAAGGTTGAGAACCATTGCCCTAATAGAAGGGAAATCAATAAATTGTTGATGAAAGGTAGTAGCTACAATTCCTCTTTTTAAATAACATAACGTAAAATTCTACTTAAAAGTTCATTATTCTTCTTCACCAAGAAAAAAGAAAGTTTGATTAAATAATTCTTGTTCTTGTCTTTCATTCATCAGTTAAATATGCAAACAGCTTTTGACTGTATACTACAACATATCTGCAAGCAGAGGAGAGATAGTATGATGGGAAACATTCCACAGAGTTAGCATCAAAGGTTTTTGCTTTTAGGCCCCACAGAAAGATATATGGTTTTCTGATAAAACAGTTCCTCTCATGAATATCTAAGTAAATCATGGAAGCCAATATTTCTAACTTGGGTCAATACAACTTATCAGTGAAAGTTAGACGTAACCTCTGTTGTAATTCCTATAAGACTATTCTAGTGTTGTTACTACTGGGGAAAATGCAAAAAAGATAGTCAAAAGATTTGTTTTGTATTTACTAAATGTTCTATTTAATAAATGTGCATCATCTCACATTGGAAAACACTAGTGTTACTACTGTTCTAAATTTAATTTGGACCCACTTTTAGGAACATGGTGTTCCTCTGCATATCTATTTAAGCCTTAGAGCTCATAGCACCAGAGCTGATGAGAATCCAGTGTTTTGCTGGTGATTTAAATACCAAAGCAAAATTAAGATATCTGAACCCAAGAAAGCCAGTGACACCACACTGCTCATCTCTGTCATACAAGACAAAACGAGATTGAAAAAAAATATAAATGCATTGGCTGTCTAAACATTTAGACTTCATTGTTTCCTTCTAATGTCAAGGATACAAACCAATTGCCAGTGGATAAAGTACAATAATTACATTTTTGAAGGACCCCACTTCAAAGTGCTCAGCTATTGCAGCTCAAGATTTAAAAAGTAAATTAACAGTATTTGAGACCACTTTTTTGTAACTTGCATATAAAAAATTAGAGGTTTTATTACACCAAAAAAGGAAAATGTAATATAATAGATGAATAATTAATTATGGGAAGCTTTACATAGTGATTCCCATACTAAATAGGAGCCAAAGGCATGAACAGGTGTTAGAAGTTCTAGGCTGTGAATGAAGGAGGGGCGACGTGAACCAACATAGAAGGTCTTGTCAGAATTTATGGCATAAACTAAAGTAGATCTTGACTCAGTTTCTCTTCTGTCCTCCTGTCCTTGCGACTCTCTGGGAGATCAGGGGGAGGGGAAAGTCTTCCTGGGTTTCAATTACCGTTCTCAGGGCTGTTTATGCATTTTACAACAGCCCATTATTGGAGTTGGGACTTGCTTCTCCTAGTTAAGTGCTCTAACCACTAGATTTCAGTCAGGCTCCTTCCTTTGTCTCACCCTGACTCGTGCATTCTTGGCTTCGCTTAGGTGGAAGTTAGAGACCTAAAGAGCCTTTGCAGTTCAAAATTCAAGCATCAAAGTAATTAAATAACTAATGGTTTAGTGGATCCTGGACCATGGTTATTCTGGGTCACTTTTAGTGACCTGGGGGTTAGCGCTAACTACAACTACAGAAGAGTCAACAGTAAAATATTGCTGGAGGGAAAAAAGAAAAGGTAATAGCACAGCTGGATTTATAAACAGAAATACTGCACGCAAGTCAGAGGAAGTAAATCTTCCACTTTGCTCAGCACTGGTGAGGCCTTATCTGGAGTATGATATCCAGGGTTGGGCACTGTGCTTCAAGGAAGTTGTGGATAAAATCGAGTTTAAAAAAAAACAACAAGCCAACAAAAATGAAAAAGAGGGCTAGGCAACATGACATACAAGAAAAGGTTGGAATTTAGGGGATTATTTAATTTGCAGAAGAGAAAGACTAAGGGGCATTTGATAACCACGTTTGTATTCAAAGACTTTTAAAAGAGGATGGCAATCAACTATTCTCTGTGATCACATGCAACAGAACTGAAACTGAAACTCGGGTAGTTTGGACTGGATATTAGGAAGAACTTGCTAACTATGCGGGTGGTTAAAAGCACTGGAACAAATTGCCTGGAGACTGTGGAATCACTGTCACTGGAAGGCTTCAAATGCAGATTACACAAACTCTTGGCTAGAGTGATTTAGACATGAATGTTTCTGCCTTGAGCAGAATCTGCATTAGATGATCCCTTGAGATTCCTTCCAGCCCTATAATTCTACAATTTAGGTGCCTAATTCCACCTAAATCCTGTTTAGGTGATTAGTTTACCAGTCCAGATGTGACCAGCAGCAACTAGCCCAAACTCACACTGCAAGCAAGTGACAGTATCAGAAATAAGAAAGCAGTCCTGACTTAGAAATCTGCTCTAACTACTACACAATACCTCTTGAAATGACCTAAGGTTTAGTTATCTCAGCATACCATGCTCTTTTGTCCTTTCTGTTCCTTTTCAGGAGCTGCCAAAAGAAGGAAAAACTGCAAGACTAAAGTTAAAAAGAAAGTCTTGTACAATTTTCAGGATAGGTGTTATCCTCAGGTGAACACATGTTGCCTGCTAGGCAATTCTGTGGGCCTGCCGTGTGCATCTCTCTTGCCTGCTCTTCTTTTGCAGGCAATTATCTTTCCCTTCTGTTGTCAATGTTCTTTGCCTTGGTTAATGTTTACAATAAATTAAATGGGTATATTTTAAGCAAATGAAAAGTGGTAGGGAAGATATAGAAGGCTCATTCTCTATTTAAAGTAGAAGCAGCTCTAGCAGTTACAAACCTGAAAAGCTAAATTACATTCTTAGAATAACAGTGCAGCTCCCAGGCAGGAGTCACTGAACAAATATTCCAGTTATACAAAGAATAATTAAGTTTCTTGTGTAGAAAGAAGAGTGTTTATCTCACAAAGTAGACTCCAGCAGGGCCCTTTCTACTGCTTCCTCCTAAACATGTGATTCATAATAGGACTGAATACAGCCTTTTTCCCCCAGCTAGCTTAAGATTAAACTATACTAAAATGTCTATAATGTACTCAGCATTATGTTTTAAGTGCAGCACTTCTGCTTTAGTAGAATCTTTTATACTATTTGGTTTTTTTCACAGTGTATTTTTTTAAGATGTCACAATCACATGGAAAATGCCAAGTTTACAAGAACAGAGACTGAAGTCTGCCCCATAAGTAGTGTAGGATTCTCAAGGAAGCAGGGAGCCTTGTTTCAGTCCTGAAAAGATATTACATGATGAGCCTCAGATGACAGAGTATTAAAAGTCTCAGCAGTTACAAACTTCCTGGTTTCATATCTAACCTATTTCCTCTTGCAGTATTTTCTGCTATATATATGTGGCATCCACTAGATGGCATTATGCAGCAAGCATCTGAAATGGCAGTTCCTCAAGTAACATGCTGATGCAGATGGACTAAAGAGGAAGGGGCATGAATTTAATCTCTATGCTCACTCAGAGCATTGGTGGTGTGACTATCAAAGACACAGCACCCAATACTGTAGCAAATTTTGTGAAGTGTGTAAGATTTCTCATAAGTCTGCAGTCCATAAAAGCCTAACTGACTTCAGGAAAAGTGTTTTCGCCATATCAATTAGGGCATTAATCAGAGTTTCCTCTACATCATAACAAAGAAGAACTTTTCTCAATAATCTAGCTGTTATAGTGCCTAACTCCTACAAGAACATGTAATACTGGAAAAATTCAGATCTAGCCTGGAAAGAGATGATTGCTATTCACATACATGATGAAAAAGGCAGTATATATAAACAGCCCAGAGCAGTACTTTCTGAGATGTCACTGTTATGTTCCATTTTCAATATATTCTGTTTTCAAATTCACACTACATACTACTACACGGTAACTGTTGGTAAGTAATAGCTTTTTAGTGACAGCCACTAAACCATAGCTGGAAAAATATAGCATTAACTGTATTCATACACCAGTCACAGCTAAACTGCATGAATCAAGGGAAACAAAACTCAGGTTCCTGTGTCCCAAAATTATTGCCCTGTTCCATTTAGGTTAAAAGGGAACTGTCCACTAGTTCTCACTAGTATATTCTCAGTCCATTTTCTGTTACATCAGAAACAAGAGTCTGGTCTTTAAAAAAATTAACAAAAATATTTCCCAATATATAGGTCTCTCAGCTGGAGCCAAGACATCCATAACCGCTGGGGACTCAACCCTAGCAGCTGCAGTCTCTGGGTCCCAGCACCCTACAACTGCCAGGATCCAGAGTCCCACAGCTGGAAACACTGGGTCCTTACAGCATGTCTTCAGCAATAAAGCATGATGGGACCTAGTGTGTGATCCCACAGTCATGCTTCCTGTCATGCATGTGTAGAGGCAGCCTACAAAATTCCGTTGATTTGTGGAGTAGATCTAAAAACTATTACTGGCATGCTCTGCTGCAAAAACAAACCAGAACCAGGCTGAGCATGGTATTAGTTTGCCTCCAACGATTAACACTATCTAGGCAAAGTACATATGGAGAATAATTTATTTTATAAGTTTAGCCTTCAGTATTCAGGAATAATCTGTACATAAAAGGTTCTTTTTTAGATGTATGCTTTTTTCAGAATTGTTAAACAGTTTTGTCAACTTGTTTCACACTATGAATTACTGGGGAACTATTCACTTTAGAATCAGAGAATCATAGGGCTGGGAGGGACCCTGAAGGATCATCAGATCCAGCCCCCCGTGTGAGCAGGAAAGACATCTGGGGTCAGGTGACCCCAGCCAGGTGACCATCCGGTCTTCACTTGAAGACCTCTAGGGTAGATAATTGCACCACCTCTGTGGGGAGCTGGTTCCATAGTCTGGACACCCTAGTTGTAAAGAAGTTTTTCCTAATGTTCAGCCTGAAACTATCTTACATGGGTTTGTAGCTGTTGTTTCTAGTTTTCCCCCAGGGCGCCCTGGTGAACAGTTGTTCACCAAGCCCCTGATATAGCGGTAAGCCGCAATCAGGTCCCCTCTCAGCTTTCTTTTCTTTAGGCTGAAGAGTCCAAGATCCCTCAACCTCTCCTCATGTGGCTTGCCATGCAAGTCCCTGATCACACAGGTGGCCCTTTCTGGACCCTCTTGAGTTTTAGCACATCCTTGAAGTACAGCGTCCAGAACTGGATGCAATACTCCAGCTGTGGCCACATCAATGTTGAGTAAAGTGGGAGAATCACTTCTTTGGCTTTTCTGGAGATGCATCAATTGATGCATGCCAGAGCTTTATTGGCCCTAGCAGCTACTGTGTTGCATTGCCAGCTTTCATGCAGGGGTCTGTTGCTACTCCCAGATCTCTTTCATTCGTAGTTCTGGTCAGGTTAGCGATGCCCAGCCTGTAGGTGTGCTGGGGGTTCCTCCTGCCCAGATGCAGCACTTTGTATTTCCCTGTGTTGAAACTCATCTGATTCCGTTCTGCCCAACATACAAGCAGATCTAGACAGGCTGGCATCTGCAGCCTATCTGCAGGCGTGTCCACACAACCCCATATCTTGGTGCTGTCCGCAGACTTGGCCAATGGGCTTTTCACCCCCTCTTCCAGGTCATTGAGGAAGATATTGAACAGCACTTGGCCAAGTACCGACCCCTGGCATACACCACTGCCCACATCTTGTCAGGATGACACTGATCCATTCATTTGGACTCTATGTCCTAACCCACAACCAGTTTCGCACCCACTTGAGGGTCCCACAGTTGAGCCTGATATCTTCCAGTTTTCTGATCAGTATCTCATGGGATACCAGGTCAAAGGCTTTCTGGAAGTCAAAGTATATGATGTCAACCGCTTTTCTCTTGTCCAGGTGATGAGTCACCTGATCATAGAAAGAAATGAGGTTGGTCAGACAAGACCTGCCCACAATGAAGCTATGCTGGCTGTCATTCAGTATCATGCCTTCTGCAAGTTTGTCACATCGCCTCTTTGATGAATGATTCTAGGATTTTTCCTGGAATAGAAGTTAAGCTAATTGGCTTGTATTTTCCCAGGTCTTCACGCTTCCCCTTCTTGAAGATGAGTACAACACTGGCCCTCTTCCAGTCCTCTGGGATTTCTCCAGGGGCCCATAATTTTTGAAAGACCTTTGCCAGGGGCTCTGCAATTACTTCGGCCAACTTTTGCAGTACTCTTGGGTGGAATTCATCCAGTCCTGATGATTTATATACATCTAATTTCTTTAATTGATTGTGCACCAGTTCTACAGCAATGGTGGGAATGGTTTCAATCCCTCCCTGCTTGTTCTGTGCCCTACCTGGCATGTTGTTCCCCTCGGTCTTGTGAAAGACCCAGGCAAAGTAGTCATTCAGGAGTTCCATTTTTTCCTGAGTGGTAGTGACCAGGTATTCTGAGGCATTAAGCAGTGGCCCCACACTCCCATAAGCTTTCCTTTTACTCCCTATGTAGCTAAAGGACTTCTTGTCCTCAATTCTTATAGCTAGATGTAGTTCGGTTTCTGCCTTAGCTTGCCTAATCTGTTTTCTACAAGTGCGGGCCATTGTCAAGTAGTCTTCCTTGGAGGCTGTCCCAAGTTTCCATTGTTTGTATGCCTCTTTCTTTTTCTGTAGGAGGGCTGCAACTTCCCTGCTCAGGCAAGAGGGTTTTTTGACCCTTCTACTTTTTCTCCATAAGGGAATGGATTTTCTCTGAGCCTTAAGGGTTGTATCCTTGCGGAACAACCATTCTTCTCATGCTCCTTTTACCTGTGGTCCTTGGTCTCTCAGGGCATTCTCTACTAGTGACCAGAGCTTATTAAAATTTGTATTTTTGAAGTCTAAGACTTCAAGCTTGGTATCTGTTTTGTCAGCCTTGTGACAGATCATGAATGTAATGATTTCATGATGACTATTACCTAGGCTGCCCTCTATGTTTAAGTTGGTCACCAGCTCATCCCCTTTGGCCAGGACCAAATCAAGAACTGCATTGCCTCTAGTTGGCCTGTGCACCTCCCAAGTCAAGAAAAGCTGTTCGGTGCTGTTCAGGAAAGATCATAATCGATTTGAGCTAGCCAAACACTCCTCCCAGGAGATGTCTGGGTAGTTGAAGTCACCCAAGACAACCATGTCCCATGCACACGTGGCCTCCATTAGTTCACAGGCAAATGCTAAATCAAGTTCCTACTCTTGGTTAGGCGGCCTGTAATATATACCTACAGTCAGATCTCTCTCACCACGCCTCCCCTGGAGCTTGACCCAGAAGGTTTCAAGCTGTTCTTCTCTGGGGCCAACTTCAGCCTGTAGGGAGGTATACTGACCCTTCACATAGAGGGCAACATCCCCATCACTCTTCCCTACCCGATCGCTTCCGTGAAGGATGTAGCCCTTTATGGCTATGCTCCAGTCATGAGAGGAGTCCTGCCAGGTCTCCGTGATCCCTACTAGATCATAGTACCCAGTGGAAAGCAGGAGGACTAGTTCCCTCTTGCTTGTTCCCCATGCTTCTGGCATTGGTGTACAGGCACCTGAGTCCTTCTACTGAGGTCACTGGCTGCCTGTTGCATTTAAGGGGAGCTGTTTTCTCAGCTCCCGTAAGAGTGGCTTGCTTGGTTTCATTGTCGATAGAGCTTTCCTGTACATTGGTCCCCGGGTAAGCTCCAGTTAGCATTTCCCCATACCCCTGCCATCTTAGTTTAAAGCCCTTTGATTAGCTGCTATTTGTGAATTAAGTCATCAACTGCTGTTTGTACTCCTGGATTGAATGACTGAAGCATGTATGGAATTAAATACATTTCAAGATATAGACTCCATGGAAAAATGTTGCACGTGAAAATATTTTTCAGTCAGATAAAAATATATTAAACAGTAAAAGGAGTGTAATGTGCTAGCAGGTTCAGTATGGCTTATTTCAGATGCTAGATGCATAAAAAGTTTTTAATGCACCATAAAAAAAAAAAAAGAGAAACTTTGAACAAGGACATTTGAATAGTATGTCTTTAGAGACCCTGTACAGTGCAGACAACGTATACTACCTATGATTATCTACCCTAGACCTCTTTCTAGCAGTTCATTTTTCATGCCTGCTTAGTCTAAAGTTTCCCCTGGGTAGAGACAGCCTGCTGTACCCGATTATAGATGGCAGATATTATGGTTATCATTTAAGAATTAATTGTTTGTAACATACACATATTTCAAAAAAAAGAAGAAAAAGAGAATAGGGATGTGGAGTACTGAAAACCAATTCTGCATTCAACTCCTGAGCTTGGCAAATGTAGGCTGACTTTTTTTCTTTAAAACTGAGATAGATGCATATATTTTTTCATTTAATTCCAGTAAAAGTAAACATTTTCTCCATCTTTGACTGTTCATAGTGAATATGGCTTCAAAACTTTTTAGAGCTGCATAGCAATTCCTTAGGACTGAGGGGGTCATGCAATGGAAGAAAGAAGGGGAACATTAAGTTTTCAGGCCTATTTACAAACATATAAATGAGACTGAAACACTAGTGGAAGGAATGCATGGATGCGAGACCTCTCTGAGGCAAAAATCGGAAGCATTTGCATGTGGACATAATGCACCTCTCTATTAAAACTAAAATGTGCAGAAATCATATAAAAAGTATTTACAGTAAAACTCAAATTAAACAGATTTCTAAAAGTAATAGTTCTTGTTATTTTATTTGGAATCTTGCAACTATGAAGAAGTAAAAAATGTTCAAACACCCAAACTTTGTTTCCTACGTTTCCAAGACTATCAAAGTGGCAGCAATCTGTTCAGTCAGTAATCAGTTTTGATCACATTCAAGACACTAAAATGCTGTACAAGACTTATTCTTAGTTATGGGGTATAATGATGAAAACATCTATTCTATTGTATCAAAGCCCTAATTTAAAGGCAACGACTTCACATAAGTGTAACAAATGAAGTTCAATGCTACTGTAACGTTGAAAATGTATCTATTTTACCAGACCACTGTGAGCTGGGATGGAGATAAACTTCTTTGTGTACAGAAAGGAGAAAAAGAAGGTCGGGGTTGGACCCAATGGATCGAAGGAAATGAAATGCACCTGGTAAGATCATGTAACATGTTCTGAATGTTGTCACATTTTTTCATTATTTATTCAAATGGAAAAATGTAATAGCACACAGCTTGCTGCAGGTTATCTTGGCATACTGTCGCATAATTAAGTATTGGTGTTGTACTTGACTTGCTTCTAAAGCAATAATTTCATATGGTGCCATTGTTCTTTTGTGCCCCCATATATAAAGAACAGAATTTTAAATTCAGACAATCTTTGTGTTAACTGTCTGCTCTGATATATTGGCTTGAAATGTTTACACAGACAAAGACATTTAAAAGAATGTCCTTCATATGCTTGGCGAAATAAACTGCCTGGAGACTGATGAAATTCTATATCCAACAAGCCATAGGGGGAAAATATACCATTATTCTTTTTAAATAATTATAGGCCAGCATGAATTACAGCCTAGAAAGTGAAAGAGAGCAATTTAGTTTTAAAAATGTCATTCTGGCCATTATTTTCATCTTTCCTAGTTAACAGCACCTAAAGTAAGTTTATAACAGATTTTTCCCAGAGAGCCATTTATACTATCATCAGTATCATGTCAGTCCTGATAAAAGGTACTTTTCCCACTGAAGGAATCAAATCAAAACTCTTTTCCCATTCACTAGTAAATGCACTCAATATTTAGGATGGTAAGTATCTATCAGTAGCACAATAACCTTGAAGATCTTTATGATCACAGGCAGAGCCATCTGATTGTCAAAAAGGTAAAAGCCATGGGTCTATCCTAAATCTCACAGCCCAACAAGTTAAAATCAGAAAGGCATGCCAGTTATTTTCCAATTACACACATGGGACTGACATTTGGCTCCCTTAGATTCACCATCCCAAATGACCATGTACCATTTGCCTAGGGTGCAATCTATGCAGTCATCATCAGCTCGGTTTTTTACTAAACTAGAACTCCAGTGTAGAACTATTTAGCAAGGAACTGAAGTGTATGATTAATCTTCTTCATGTGGACAATCCTATCCTGTTCAAAGCATTTAACTATGTACTTAAAACCCACAGACACCTCAGCTTCCTGCCTTTTTTCTTTACAGTGTACATCACAAGTTAGGCTGACAATTAAATCAGGGGTGAATGAGACCCCGGAGCCGGGTTGGGTCATGGGATAGAGCCATGGGAGGCTCGAGGCTCATCGGGGGGAGAGGGGGGAAGAGAAGCAGCTCCCTGCTGCTGCACACATCCCTGGGGAAGGCATAGAGGGCATGTGCCCCCCCTGTATTTCTGCATCGGGCAGAGGTGGGCTTCCTGCTGTGGGCTGGGGCTCTGCACCCTGCTGCCTTTGCCCTGAGACCTATGCAATGCCATGTTGTGCCCCCTGCCGCTGACCAGGTGACAGTACAGCCAGCATGTGGCTCCCATGGCAAAGGCAGCAGGATACAGAGCCCCAGCCTGCAGCAGGCAGCCTTCCTCCACCCCATGCATGTGCCCCCCATGCCTCCCCTGGCAGTGTATGCAGTGGCATGGAGCCACCCCCCTGTACCCCTGGTCTGTCCTGCTCCCAGCCCGGTGTCCCATTCACCCCGGCCCCTGCCCCCCTCCTCAACTCCTTCCCCTCCACTGATTTACCTGCTGGGTGCTGCTCTACACACTGCCAGGTAGCATTCTTGTATGGTTACCATTTTTCTAGTTTCAAAAAAGAGGACACCTATGAGGGGGTGGTAATATGATTGTGGAAGGGGGGAGGAGCAAAGATATGCCCATGCCCTGCCTCTCACTCCCAAGCCACAGTCCCCCCAGCCCTGATGTTGCCCCTCACTACTGATCCACAGAACACCACCTCCTGGCTCAGTGCGAGGGGGTCTCCCCTCCCCAGACTCGAGACTCTCCTGCAGGGACCCCCTTCCCCAGGTTCCAAACCCCACACATGCCCCCGTACCTTCACAAAATCCCCCCTCCACACACACACCTCACACCTACCCCCCAATCATACAAAGTACCTGTATAATTTTGAGTTTTTCTGTACATAATTGAGCTTGTACCTGTGTGATTAGAATCACAACTAATCATAATCAAATTTTTTTAATTGTTTGACAGCCCTAAAAAAAAGCTCTCCAGCTCCATTGATGGGGAGGAACAGAATCAAAATAAACATGTGACCTATATTGCTCCTTCCAGTTCAGCATGGTAGCATATGCCACTTCACCCACTATATCATACCCAAAGGCTTCTAATTGTATATTTATCATCTTGTGGGTTTCATTAACTTAAGAAGGCATCCTATTTACTCCATCTGGAGACTTTACTGGGTGCATCTACATGTTTATCAATGAGCTGTAATTATGGTACATTAAGTTTAGTACCTGTAATAACAGGTACATACTTAATATGCCGTAAATTGGTGCTACTGCGCATTAGCACAGATGAATGCTTTTTGAGTGACATAATGAGTATTGGACTCAAGCTACTGTGCATTAGCATATAAGCACAGTTTTTGCCTGTCATGCTAATGCACAGCAGAATTAGTCTAATTCTCATTAAGTGTCTATGTAGACATGCCTACTGAGATCCGGTCTCCATTGACCAGTAGTAGAAAAAGTTTATATTCAATTTTTTGTAATGATAATGCACAACTCAGATCATTGGATCTCTAGATATTAGGAAGTCCTTTGATGTCTTTGCCATTAAATATTAGGTACTGGGTGTGTCTACACATTCAATAATGTGCTTTAGGTAATGTGCATTAAATTCAGTACCTCCATTGTGAAGTACTAGAAAAAGGCACATTCACCTATTTTAATGTGCATTAGTTAAAGAGCACTTTTCTGTGATGCTTTAATGTGCTAATTAAGATAATTAATTAAAATGTGCACACTGAAGTGCATGTGTAGATGTGCCTATTCTGATAATTTCTAGAATTTATTTGAACTTTATACAGTGGTCCAAATGTTTAATTTAATCCTTTGCACAGTTCTGCAGTGTTGAGTGCTAAACTATGGGCTTGAGTAATTATCATCTACTGTTTTCCCTCTCTTCATTTCCTGGTCCGGATTTTTTTTTCTTCTCTTCAGATTCTATTTTGCTACAGTGACTTGAAATAGATACTTGCCTAGCCACTGTCCACTTCCTCTCAAATTGTATTACTCATATTTTGTATTGACTGCTTCTATCATGCTTTTATTTATTTTTTATAAAATCAGCAGCAGATTTCATAACCTTACTGCTGGGTTATATATATCTATGTGGGGGAAAAAAGAGTCCCAAAACTGGCACTTGCAGTTCAAGTACTTCCATTCATGCTGAACTGCTTGCTCTTACTAGTACATTTTAAAATCTCAGCAGCTCACTCCAGTAAGCTGACTGACCTAGATTAGTCTTGTGTGTGGTACTGGCTTGTCAACTATCTCCCAGTTCCTCAGATTGCTTTATCAACTTTCTCAAAAATCTCCCTTTTTGAAATCAAGCTAGAGGTTTTAACTGTACTGAGGAGACTGTAGTGGGGCTTTGTTCTGTCCTAATATTCTTCCCCACTACTGAAGTCTAGCTTATAGGGTTGTAGCTTACAGGATCTTCTCCAGAGCACATTGCCAGGGGCTGGAATTGTATTTCTGAGGTTTAACTCATACAGTGGTAGTCATGGAAGAACAGGCATTTATCTCATCTGGTATTTACTTCTATAAGTCTAGTCTTTCCTAGACTTAATGTGGGAAGTACTGCAGACAGCATCATAAACAACTGGTACTAGAGTTAAGAGACTCCATTTTTTATTGATATGAAATCTTTGATGCTACTTCCTTAATGATTCTGAAATGGATTCTCATTTTTCTAGGTCTTGGCCCACATTTTCCAAGCTCTTTTATGCAGTCCTGCCCCTTTGAATATACAGAGGTATCAACTTATTTCAGTATTGTTCTACTCAGGAGCAGAAGTCCACCCCTGCAGAGTACCATGCACAATCAGGGCCCTATATATGAAGGGAAAAGTCAATGACAAGACTCCCCTAGACTTTCCTAATCAACCCCAAATCAGAGTGTACTACACAAATAACCCTCATCCCCCTTTCAGTGGTCCCACTGACTCTTTCATTTACTGGGTTGTCCCTGGGTACTTGAAGACTCTGTATCTCCATGTGAGTGTTCTCCCCTTTATAATTAAATAAAAAAATTGATACATTTTATTTATAATTAAATAAAAAGTACCTTTCTTTTCCTTCAGGCATCTTCAATTCTTCACTATTTACTTGTCTTTAACTTTAGTATAATTTTATATACGTCTCATTGCTTATTATGACCCATACACCCTGCTATAGCCAGGGTGCTTATCCACCACCATGGATCCAACTGATGGTCACTTTTCTCACACAGGAAAAAAACACCATCCCTCTCAGAATTCAATTCATGCCCTACTAGTGACATATTTTATTAGTGCAAGTGGAACACTCACAAGACCCCTTTCAAAGTAAAACAGTTCTCAAACCCATAAAGCGAAACAGGTTAAAATGCAACTCTAACTCCACTGAACTTTAAATCAGACGTCAACCCTCCAGACCATCTGCCTCAGTTAACAACCCTCCTCTACATTGCTTGCTCCCCTCACACTACCAATATTCCTCCATTATCATGCTCACCTAAGGATTTCTACAAAAGATTCCCTCCAGAACTCACTCTCCAAACTTTCTTCACTCTGTCATCTACAAAACCTGTGGATCTTTTATCATTCTTCTCTTGATCTTCCTCTGGAGGTTTACTTTGACCCCAAGATCACCAAATGATTTTTTTTAAAGTTGTTTTCAATGATGGACCATGAAGTGACAATCAAGAAACACTAGTTGCCCAACACAACCAAGATCCACTCCCACCAAAAAGAGAGATAAAAAACTTTCTCTGTAGTGTTACTTATCAACTCACTTGCAGGCTTCTCTGTCAGTTCTCCATTCCCTGTCCTGTTCATAGAATTGCATCCTCTTTGGTTCCGTCTTCTGTATAGTCACAGTTTGGAGCAGATTTATGGATGACTTCGTGGCACTTTTTTCTTTCTTCTTTGCTTTTTTTAAATAACCTTGGTTACGAAATACAACTTGCAGAGCTGATTGCCCAACTGCTTGGTTATTGATGGCAAATATGCTACTTATGCATCCAAAGCAGATAAATGACCATTTTCAATGGATGTAAATAACTACATGCATAAATGTGAGAATACACCACCACAGTCAAGGCCTCACATTTAGCCCATTATGTCCAGGTGTCTGAAGTCCTGTAGTAATAGTTAGCTTGCTTTCCAAATACACAATATTGGTTCTTGTTGCATCATATATTCAGTAAAATAGCCATATATCTGCCTTAATTTGAATCTATAATTTCCAATCAAATATTTAAGTTAAGCATGTCAAATAAGTGTTTTGGACATAATGTACATGTGTTTCCATATTGTATGAATGTTGCACTTATGAGTAATTTTCTTTTCAGGAAATAAGAGCATGTGGAACCACATGTAAGCAAGTCTTCAAGAAGGTGCAGTGAACCTGATCTACAGATACAGATTTTAAAAAAAGAACAGAATTAACAGAATTGCAACCAAAGCTGGGCATGAGTATACCCTTAGCATCTAGAGGGCAGATTTAGATCAGCATGAAGTTAGAACAGTGTAGTGTTCTCTTTCTGTAATACAGAACATTCTATTTCTTTAAAAAAATCATTCCAAGTAAATGCAATTAAAAGAACTTAGTCATACATGCATGCACACCTAACTTCTCAGTAAAACAAAGATAAGGTATGTAACTAGATTCTTTGGTACAAAAACAGACCCATTTCTCATATGCAGCAAGACCCATTTTACATAACTATAGTCATATAGAGGGGCCTTAAGGTAAACTGTTTCACAACCAAAATAGTGCCGAGTGGCCTTACTGTAAAATCCTAGTAGAGCATCAGATCCAAAGTATTTTGTGGCTTAAAAATAAACTGTGAAATCCTTGCTCCATTGAAGTCAATGAAGTCACCGACTTCAGCAAAGCAGTGTTTCACTTCTAATAGTGTTCTAGCAGATGTGAAAGACTGTGGGGTCTGTAAGAGTTAAACAATGATGTGGACCAATAATCTGGAAAAATAGTGTTTAATAAGACAGCATTGCCAAAGAGCAATCCTTTTTAGGGGTTTTAGCCAATGCTTGGTACATTGATTTTGTTTTTGTTTTTTTTTTAAATTTTGAACCGAATAGCTAGTAGATAACACTATATGGCTTCTTTTTTTCTTTTTAAATGCAGCTGCTAGGAATTGTGTAAAACCAGGCAGAAGATTAAATCTTTAACGAGAATTTTATTAGGACATACCAAATTATCTGTATTCTGGTACTGAGGGAAAAGCAGAGTATGATACTGAATTGACAGTTGCAAGTCCATGTTACACTGACAATAATATAATTGCGATTAACAATATATTAAAGTTTTAAAACAGACCACTGTGTGCATATACTGACAGTGCATTGATAATCTATAGTAATTTAGACCAAAAGACTGCAAGCCAATGAGCACCATTAATTCCCTGTAAAGTCAAAAACAGCAGAGGGCAAGTGGCTTTTGAAGGGTCAGATCCACTGTGCTTGTGTTCCTTACACAAAACCATTGTGAGAGTTCCCATTTGTAAAAGCTTACCCAAGCACAGACCGAAAACAAAAGACATATTTATAAACACCTTGCAGACTGACAATGACATATGCTGCTTCTGAAGCACCACCACTTCCTGTGCTTTTAAAACACTGCTGTCCTATAATTATTACAAGTATAACAACTGTCACAGATAAGCAAGTTTAACTACAGTCTCTTAAACCCCTGCCACACTTACAGCTGTCTCCTATTCCAGTCCTAATGTGTATGTGTCCACTCTACTGTACATCCTGAACTCCATGCCCAGTAGCAATTCATATATGCAATTAATATACAACTATAAGGAAACACCCCCTTTCCACATACATTTTATTGGAAATTTTACAGAGGCCTTTGCTTGCACTGCAAAACGCCACACAAATTGGATTAGAGAGTCCTCAAATTCTTACGTGGCTATTTAACAGCAGTGCATAAAGACAGTGCACAAGAGAGAAGGTTTTGGGAGCAATATCTAGATTCACATTTACTGAACCAGTAGAATTTGGAAATTCAGAGATTTCACACTTTGGGAAGATGTCGGTCATCTTTCTACCTAGTTTTCTCTATTTTTAGTCCTAAACACATGGATATTATATAATTTGTTTGATGTCCCCATTAGCCAGTTCATAGAAGTACAATCAGAGGGGTACTCTGTGCTTCTGTCCTGTGTCCAATTTGTTGACAGGAGTCAAAGATGACTGCAGGTAAGTGGAGCTCCAGAATGAGGGGAGAGAAGACTCAAAACTTCTCTGGTTAACTTTCTGGTTTGGGTGCTGTTCTTTTGAAGACTCCCCTTCATCAGTTGTTTAAGATTATCCACTTACAAAATGTTATCACCTTGTATTGGGATTGGGGCTCCTCCAATTACAATACAAAACAGCCATTTCCTTTCCTGTGAAAAAAGTTACCTGCACAGAAGCCAGCAACTACCTTTTAACTATCCATTCTATGGATTTTACACTGCAAAATTTCAGACCTTTCTCCCCAAGGGAAATAGAATACAATGAGTAATAAGGACTGATCTTTTATTTATAACCCACATTTCAATTCATTAAAGGCCACCTCAGGTGCAAATTACAATTACACAGTAACAAGATAGTTCACAGGACTATTCACAATTAAATTTTGCGCAATTCATTTTAATGCTCACTATCCACTCAGACATTTCTTTTAAAAGAGTTTGTCTCCAATAGGGCTTGGCAGTTCGTAACTCTTAATTCACCGTCTTCTAATTTTTGCTTCTAGCTTCATGCAATCTTATGCAACATTCACAAACTCTTTTTTGTGGAAGGTTTTAAGTGGATCAATTAACATCTAGCTAAGTAAATCCAATTGTTAGAGACCTATTATGATTATAATCAGACAGACAGCTTTTTCCCTTGGGGTCATTTGGTACAAGGGCAAATTTAGTACTGCAGTTAATAACTAATGGCTTATCAAATAGAAGCCATGTAACCTGTTTACAAATTACAGAGAAAAGGCAGAGTCAGGAAGTAGTTTGACGTTTACGTTTTATATAAAATATAGAAACTTCAAAAATCTTTAGCTTTCAGTATATTTTCTTTAAATCACCTAAATGACTTGTCATTATAATCTCAATCTGTTATCTCTACTGCAGCAATCATTTCCCCAAGAAAAGGACATAGAAAATGCAGCTCACTCATTGCTTCCCTTCAAATAACATGCACAAAATTGGCCATGCTGTCTCTACAAGACTTTAACAAGGTATCATAAAGTAGAATTTTAATACCTCTTTGTGAAGTGCTTTGTTTGGTTGGATGTTATAAAAAAAATCTTTGCGATTTGACATACCACCAGCCTCCCCTACTCCTCCTAAACTTACCAAATGGCCAATTTCAAGATTTTCATAGTAAATGCTTATGCATACTTGTTTACTACTCAGGGATCTCACTTCATATCGATTTCCTTGATCTTCCACAGCATCCAGCTATGGTTTATCAATATATTCAGCTTTTCTTATTTCTACACAATTGCATTACTTCCAACCATTTATAATGGCCACTCAGATTTTTCTGGGAAAGACTAGAAAATATCTTACAATGGCAGAGAAAACAAAAGGCCAAAAGGGGCATATTTCAGCACTAATTCCAAGGAATTCTACTTGTGTTTTAGAGAAATCTCTCTCTCAAAACTAAGTAAATAAAATACCTCCTGTTTCACTATACACATCTCTCTCCCCACACAACTATGATTGTTTCCTGTTCTCATTTCTCTCTCTCTACTGTACGTTGCTCTCCTGGGGATGACAAGCTTATCTCTCAACTGGTGTTAGAGCACTGGAACTCATACTCTGCCACTGAGCCTCACTGCTCTGACAGAAAATGAATAAGTACATCTGGAGATGCTTCTCTCCAAAAGCCTTCCTGGGGATTTTACAGTCTCTGATTCTTTTCATTCTGGGACCAGTTCCCAGTTTTGTATTGGTCTTAACAAGTGGTAGAATTAGAAGTACTGCTAATTAAAAAAAAAAGATCAACCAAAACTTAAAAGAAAAATACTCTTTTGAAAATGGAAGTTTCCATGAGAAGTGGGGAAAAACATTTGCCAAAAGCTCCTACTGTTCACTAAGTATTTTTCTGTATGCATCTAAAAACTTTCAGCTTTGCATAAGAAATAACAAAACCTATGCAGACCAAGTTCCCTAGAGATTTCCACCTAGCCTCTTCAGTGGTAGACCTATTTTGGCCCAGTGAAAGAGTCTATTCCAGCATGAAGGGTCCAGAGTAGATGGTTAGATATGCTATACTGTGCTCTCAAAAATGGATCCATCACAAGTAACTACCTTGCAGCATAGATGCACTGAGTTTTGGGCTTATGCACTTCACACACACAAGCACATACATAAGACATTTAAAACCCTTCTACTTGTGTCAGAATACAACTCATTCCTCTACCTAGCCACTATGTAATTGTGAGGACCAGGGCTGAACTAAGAAGTCCGCCACAGCCATTTTCACACTCCCCTGTTACTGTACTTTCTGGTTCTTCTGCACACATCTCCTTTGCCCTTTATTTCTGGAAAGATACTTTATATCACCTTGTCAGGAATTTATTCATTATATTTTTCATGGGCTACTCTGGACTGCCGGCAGATAGTTAATCATTGGTCTACCAAACAGAGAACTGGCTTCCCTTGTATAGTTGACTGGTCAAAGGAGCATATGCAAATTGCAGTTCAGCTACAGCATTATGTATTCAACCATAGTAGCAGGCATTTTCTCAGTGAATATTCCATGTCAAGCCAGCTTCCTCATCTGGGCATTTACAGGAATGAACTTCAGTGCCAGGAACAATACAAACTACAGCACCACAAATCCAAGGACATGAGCCTGAGAGCTGGTAATACACCATAAAACACAAGAATTGCCATTTACTGGATCAGACCATACATCTGTCTTGCCCAGTATCTTGTGTCCACCTGGGGGTATCAATACTTTCCCCTGGCTGCTGCTAGAGCTGCTTGGCCCAGGAGCAGCAGGAAAGCTCTGCTGAGCTACCCCAGGCTCATGCTCTCCCTACCATCACCTTCACCTTGACCTACAGCACCACTTTCTCCTCTCAGGGGAGAGGAGGCCTCCTGCTTCCACTTGCAGCAACAAGGGGACCCCACACTGCCACTGGGCCTCCCCCACCAGCAAACACCACCTCTGCTTTACTGCTAGTTGCTCCAGCGGCATCCCTGTGTCTATCCCTACGGTGGTCCACTACCCCTCTCCCACTATTTTGTATATGCTGTATAACCATCTACTCAGCCTTACCCCAGCTCTGCAAACCTGGCTGCTCAGCCCAGTGTCCAGAACTATGCCCAGGTGGCTGCAGGCAAACCTGCAGCCTCAGAGCCTGGGCCTTCCACCCACACCACTTTCAGCAACTGGAGCCCCCTCAGGCTGCTATATGCCCAAGAAAGAGTACACCCTTTATGAAACATATGTGGGCATTGGGGGCCCCAAAGATCATGGTAGTCTCCAGGCACCATGGCAAGGGGGTGTTCTTTCTTGCCATGGAGGCCATCGTACAGGAGGTGGTAGAGAAGGGAGTCACAATAGAGCTGGTGCTGCTTTTGGGGCAGGCCAACTCTCAGGATCTCAAAATTGTACTGTTAGACAGGAGGGTATGACAATTGCACATATACAAACACAAATCAATTAGGTGTGCACGCACACACACACACACAGTACCAACTCAGGCACATACATATCCAAACCAGCCTAGGCACAGGCATACCTATCACCAATTCAAGCACGTACACTATACACCCCATAAGTTAGACAAAAATCAATTGTCCATACCCACACACTCAGTACACATAATTGAAAAAAATTTAAAAGTTATCCATAATACAACCACAGACAAGGACCCAGGGCAGGACAGTTGTCCTACAGTAGAAGAGCCCATGGAGGAGACCCCCAACTCCACCAGCTAAGATCTGCACTCCCACCACTATAGATATGGAGGCTCTGGCCGTAGCCCCCCTGGGGTGGGTCTGGCAGCAAAGCCCTCCCCCTCAGACCATCTGGGACTCACACTAGTAGGCCCCAATGAGAAAGAGTCTCTTCACAAGGGCTCTGGGGAGAGGACCATTATCACCCAGGTACTGAACTATCTCCTCTGGTCCCCATCCCATTGAAACCACACCTATCACAAACCCTAGCGTGTCCTATGGTCCCAGCACAGAAGTGGAAGCAGCAGGGTTCCCTACCAAAAGCCATTCCAGCCACAAGGGGGACCCTGCAGAGACCTGCTCCCTACCCCTCCCCCCCCAGTTTATTGAACTCTCCATTTGGGTCAGCTCCACTGATGGCTCTAGAGTGGAGCTGGTGAGAGGAAAATTCTATCTTCCACAGTGAAAACAAGTGCAAAGAATGCATTTCGTTTCTCAACATTAGCCCTGTCAACCTTTAGCACCCCTTTTACACCCTGATCATCCAATGGCCCAACTAATTCCCTGGCAGGTCTTCAGCTTCTAATGAACTTACAGAAAATTTTATTGTTACCTTTTCTGTCTCTAGCAAGTTTCTCCTTGTATTCTCTCTCAGCTTTATTACAGTTTTATATTCGATTTGCCATTGTTTATACTCTTTTTTAATTTTCCTCATTAGGATCTGATTTCCACTTTTTGAAAGGAGCCTTTTTTCTGCTTATTGCCTCTGCAACTTTGTCATTAAACCATGCTGGCTTTTTTTTCCAGTTTTTTATTTATTTGCTGTATGCATTTGCTCTGTGCCTCCAATATAATATTCTTAAGCAGCTTCCACAATACTTGGAAATTCTTCACCTCTTGGGACCTGTAGCAGGGCACTAGGGTGCCTGCTACTGAATGGTAGTGAATGGGCTCAGCTGCCACTCAGCAGGGCCACAGGTGAGAGTTACCATGGTAACAGAGTGGGTCAGCTGACCACCAGGGGGCAGGGCCTGGCCTTTATAAACAGAGAAGGCCTAAGGCCAGAGACCATTCCCTCCAAGTGGGAGCTGGAGCTTGGTGGGAGTGCTGATCAGACAGAGTCCATGGTTACAGCCTGGCTACCCTGACTGGCCACATGATGAGATGGGTTCTGGTGAAGAGCTGAGTGAGTGCAGACTTTGGGTTACAAGCCAGGAGGCTGCTTGTGTTTGTGTTATAGCCGTTTGGCTTATGGTTTAGTTATGGTTATACCGGAGGACCAGGTGAGGCTGTAGGGGTGTGAGGAGGCCTCACGGGGGCTCCCTAGTAGTTTGGGGGTTCCTGGTGCCCATTAGGGGCACAGCGAGTGGTGTCAGGGTGGCACGGCGTTTGGTGCCACAGTGGGCACGGCGGGAGAGTGCCGGAGAAACGCTCGGTGTGTAGTTGGGACCCCAGCCCGCAAGGGTGGTTGCCCAGTAGGGCACGACCCGGAGGAAGGGCCAGGGGGCCAGGCACGGCTAGGGGCCACCTGAGCCCCGAGGGGGCACAAGAGGTACAGCATAGGCCCTGAGGGGGCATGAAGCCAGGGGGCAGTGAGGAGCCCTGGAGTTAGGGGGGTGGTGAGGGGCCCCTTGAGGGAGAAGGGGTGGTGAGGGGCCCCGAAGGCAGACAACGGGCCGTGGCATAACAACATGGCCCAGGATAGATTATACCAGCACCATCGGCAAGGCTTGGGCTGCGGTGCAGGGGAGGAAAAGGAGCCGCAGACAGCACTCCCCGTCATTGGGGCACACACAAATGGGCAGCTTCCCGCTAATTCCAATTATCCATTGTTTATAAACAAGATGAAGGCATGGCAGGAGAGAGTAGGCGAGCGATCGGCCCATTACAGGGGGGCAGAGCCACGTGTCTGGAGAGGCTCCAAAAGTGTCACCCCTGTCCCAGGACCCCTTTTAACTTCTGCCTAATTAGCTTTCTCATTTTGGTGTAGTCTCCATTTATAAAGTTAAAGGCTACTGTGATAGAATTTTGTTGTCTCCCCTCCTACATAGACATCAATCTCAACTGCATTATAGTTCCCATAGCAGAGCAGCTCAGTAACATTTACCCAGTGCACCAAATCCTGTGCACTACTTAAGACTAAGTCAGAAATGACCTAGGTCCCAGGACTAACTGCTCCAGGAAGTAGTCTTTTATAACATCAAAAAAAACTTGGTCTCTGTATTCCAGTCTGATGTTAGATTGACCCAGTCTGTTTGTGAATACTTGAAGTCCCCAATTATTACTGTGCTTTCTGCCATTGCAACCTCTCTCAGCTCCCTTAACATTTCTAGCTCACTGCTGCCATTCTGGTTGATCAGGTTGATACTATATGTGTAAACATACTTTTCTTCTATTGAAGCCATCTATTGATTTCTATCCTCAAAGAGTCTATGCTACTCCTCTCTTCAATAAAAAAATCTACCCCATTTGATTCGATATAGAGTGCCACTCCCTGACCAGCATGACCTACTTTATCATTCCTGTATAATTTGTATCCTGGTTATTATAGCATGCCATTGATTTTTTTTCCATGTTCCTCCATCTCCTTCAGAAATATAAGTTACACATCAATATCATCACTTACTGCTAAGCATTCAAGTTCCCCCACCTTTGAACTTAGACTTCTAGCATTAGCATAAAAGACTTTTTATTGTTGCCTGGTTGGCTACTTCTATATGACTTTTTTATTTTACTCATTAAAAGGTATTACTTGTGTTTGTCTTCACTGTTTCTTATCCCCACTTATGGTTTCACCAACTTTGCACCCATGCAACATGGAGTTCAGTGAAGTGGCTTCTAGTGTGCTAAGCAGTGATCCCTTACCTCCCACAAGCCTATTCTACAATGTAGGGACCTGATTTAGAGAGAGAGAAGGTTCTCAGTGAGCAATCTTGGGATCTGACTATGGCAAAGTCACCTCACAGTTAACCAGAGAAAGCAAGCTCTTACACTGGATATCCAGGGAGGATTCTCAGAGACTGTTTGGAGGTGGGTTCCCAAATGTTCCTGCAGAGAGGGGAAGTGCTAGCTGCCAAACTATTATACACTATTATACCAGTACTTTATACAAAACACTAACATGAAGGAAGACAGATTTCTTTATATGTGGCTCAGACAATCATGACTGAGAACTACTTTGTCAGTCACATCCTAGTGAATACTAGGTATAAGGATGAAAGCTATGTATGCATATCTGCAGTAGCTCAATCTCCAAGCATCCCCAGCCACATACATATCCAGATCATTGCCAGTCTGGGGGGGAACTTTAACATGCAAGTCAAACACAAGGTCTTTCACCATAAATTTGTAATTCCTGCTATGAATATGGATACACAAATAAGTAGCTATGAGATGGTGGGAATTTACATTGTTATCTACTCCAGGGGGAACTGCCTATATGTACACACTTAGATCATAGTAAAGACAAAATAGTTTGCTCTACTTCCATTTAGTATAAGTGTTAAAAACATGCCCATGGGCAGTTATCATGGAATAGTTAACATGCTGAAAGTTCTAACCCCATCTTACCTCCAGTAACTTAATTTGGTTTTCATACCCTCAAGTTTCAACATCACATGCTCTTTAGGAAGTATTCTAATCTTAAAGATGAGGTTTCTTGTGAATGCATGACATCTTTATTATTTACATATTTACTTCAAAAAGCACTATTCATATTTTAACATTTTGAGACTTGGTTAAACCTAGTTTTAATGCAGCCTATGAATTGTAGGCCACTATGTAGGCCGGTTCTTGGTAGCCTTAAATCACCATCTTACTTGGGAGCTTGGTCCTTCCTTTAGAAAAATGTCCTTAGATAGCCACTGGTTTCTGGCACAATGCCTTCTTATTGCTTACAGTTCCTGTGCAGATAAAATGGGTATCACCCTCACTGATAGAGGATTGAGAGAACAGACTTTGCTGTTCTACACTAAACTAATCTATTTGCAGTTGCACAGCATTAGCCTCTTAACCTATAAAGGTTGCATAAGTCAATGGAACTCTCTGCTGGCTTAGACTGCCATCTCTTTTTCCATTCAGAAAATTCCCAGGTACTTTTTTCTGCTTGTATTGTCCTGTTATTTGTAGCCAACACTGGTAGCTGAGGCCTTGCCATGAACTACATGCTACACAACATGAATTAAACTGAAAGTCCAGCTGGCCATTCATTTTTAAATGTAGCCTTGTACAGTAAGTCCATTGTGCTGTGTAAAGTTCTCTTCTTATGCCCCTGCAACTCCTAAGCAACCAAGTTCACATATAAAAGAGATGGGCCTACCAAAAACAAGTTGCAAAGGCTGACCTTATCTTCATGAAAAACCAGGATGTGGGGAGAGATTAATTTCTTTCACTTAAGGTGGAAAGGGGTGACCCCACACCACCAAATTTTTTCTATGAACCACAGCCTGAGCACAGAATCAGTACAGTGAAGAGGAAAAAGAAAGAAGGCTATGAATGACACAGTCACAAAGGTGCATAGGAGGAACACAGAATTTAAAGGTATGGAACAGCTACCATGGGAAAAACTCCTGAATAAGTTGAGCAATGTCAGGAAACAACTGTTTTCTGTAGCTCTAAGATCCCACATTTCTCTACAATTGCCAGAGCCTCTCCTCTCTGCGGGGGCAGCAGGGGAACTAGCTACTCATCACTGTGAACTCCTCAGATTTATGTGCAGGGCAGGGGTGGATGTGGGCTGCCCACTGTGGGCTTGTGGCTTCCTGCCCTGCTTCCCTTCCCCCTGGGGCCTCCATGGCCCAACAGGCAGGACCTGGCAGGGCACAGCGGGGTGGAGCAAGGATGCTTGATGCCACTGCTGGGAGCCCCATACCACCATGGTGAGGTGCCCTTGCTTATTCCACAGCAACAAGGGTGGCAGCACAAATTTGTACCCACCACTGTTACCATGGCAAGGCACCTGCTGCCTGCTCAGTAGCATAGGGCTCCTGGCAGTGTCACCAAGCTTCCCCACCCTGCTCTGCTCTGCTGTGCTGGGTCCTACATCAGCAAAGCCCCAGGGGAAGGGCAGCATGGCAGGCAGCTCCAAGCCCACATCTGCTAGCTGCATCTGCCCCCGCCCTCCACTCAGGTCATGCCACCCACAGTGGAGAGGGAGCCTGGCTTCACACTTTGCCCAGGCTGCAGCAGCCACGACTTCCTATGGGTGGCAACCAGGGCTCAAACACTGCTGGGTGGGTGCAGGGAGCTGCAGACTCAGGTCCCTCACTCCATAGCCCTGGCAACTGGGGGCCCGCAATGCCAGGGCTGGGGCAATGGGGGGCTATGGGTGAGGAGTGAGGGGCACCGGCACCAACCAGTACATCAGGGCTGCTTAGCGCCACAAAGCAGTGGGGGTGGTGAATGGCTACAGCTGGACCAGTGTCCTGGTGAGTGAAGGGGGCAGGGGAAGCTCAGATTTTCCATAATAAACCCAAAATTAAATGCCAAAATGTATAGGTATTTAGAATTTATTTTATTTTAGTGATTGAGGCACTAGTAGACTATCAGATGGCTTTAAAATTGTAAATACATCAATAAAACTGTGTGTTCAACTGATACCTGTATGTACACACACATATATATATATACATACATATATATATACATACATACACATACACACACACGCATACACCTCTATACATACATACATATTGGCATTTCATTTTAATTGTGGGAAAATGCAGATTTGGGGTTTTTAAATAAGAAAATTCAAAGTTGTTTTTTTTTTTTTTAAATAAGAGAGTTTTGCAAAGAACAAATAACTTAGTATGTTTCCTTTGTTAACACTGGTGGGTGACATAGTTGGCAAGGATCTCTCAGAACTACAAGCAAATTTACATTTCCAGATTACATCTATCCCTCTTACTTTTACATCTACAAATACAAGGTCCTATATTTTTACATGCCAAGGATAATTCTGACTTTTTTAATGAAGGAATTAAGACCTGGCTTCTACCAGGGTAGTTAAATATCACATATTTTACCTGCCAGGAATATGCAGGTATTTATTTTAATCATCATTGTGCTTATGCAAGGCTCTAAGGCTCTGGAATTAATTGAAAATTTGTTTAAATAATACTTGAACTATCCTACAGTTATACAACATACATACTCCCTTTACTGCACAACAGGCCACTGACTCTAGCAGCGGGTGACATATGACTGAGCTGGAAGAGACTCTCCATGGTAAAGATGCATATTTTTCCTTCCCATTCCCTTCTTTTAGCTCTTGTCCTTCAGCCAACAATGCTGAAAGACAGCATGTTTAGTCACCCAATACATGCAGTGTGTTGTACACTTGATATCTGATCTACACATTTCAGAGCACAATACAAATAGGGTAGGACTCAGAAAAGTGCGTCTGCCCTTCTTGCTCAAAGTTCATTCTTGGCAAATAAAATTTGTTAAGGGAAGGTCAAGGCAGTTTCAGGAGGTGTGAAAAAGCACCAAATATCTAAAAGTGCTAAGGAACCAAGAAGAGTATTGCAAGACTATGAATAAAGTACTGAACTGAAGATGGGAATGGATTCTGTCAGGGAAGCCATGGAACCAAAAAGGGAAGACAAAGAAGAATGGTCGTAATATGTTCAAACAAACTGACACTATTAAGTCCTACACAGTCAACTATGCAAAGGCCATTTGGATTTGGAATGTCATTACCTTCTGTTAAGTGTTATAATATCAATAAGAAGTAAAAAATGCTCAATTTATGGGTCACTGAGCATGAGAAAGGAGTGATGTGACAAGCACCATATCCTACCCACTTTTATCTCCAGGGGGTTCTTGGTATTCATCTGGTAGAAGACTGGATGGGCCACAAAGCTATGCTAGAAGTGGAAACAATGAGAACAAAACCAGCTACCCTCACCTGGTATTGAACACAGGCTCTTCCAGCTTGTAGTCAGTTGCCCTTCCAACTGAACTACACAGTATAGTAAGCCATCTACCTCAAATTTAATTAATGGGATAAACTAGGTACAACATATTCAATTCAGTGGTACCCGAGAGACTGGATTTTTTTGGTTAGCTCAAATCCATTTCAGCTAGAAAATACAGCCTCTTGTATTCTAGAACGCTCTCTACATACCAGAATTTCCCTAATTAAGGCCAGACTATGTCATTTAGTACATATTCTCCAAATATGTAAAGTAGATAAAAATATGAAATTTGAATAAAGATGTTTAATATTGGAGAGAGAAATCAGTTTAAACAAAAAAAAAACATCACACACATCTAACCAATATCTGAAGGAACGCGAGTTGTCTTGCATGATAATCATCTTTTGCATATAGATTTCTCTATTAATGGTTATTTCACAGTGTTCAGCTGTAAGCAAGACAACAATCTCAGTTCATCCACAACAGGGGTAGGCAATCCTGAGCAAGGGTGCTAGAATGGGGCATGTAAAGACTGTTTGCTTGGCACATGTACCTTGGGGTAGATGATAGGGAAAGGGCCAGAGCTGCAGTGCCACATCAAGGATTGGGCCTCTTGTGGTTCCTCCACCATCCACCCCGGCATGCTAATATCTTACAAGTCAAAGTTGTGGGTGGTTTTGGCAGTCCGCCCAAAAACGTTCTGATCTAGAAGGAGAGATATATTCACAATGGACTGTGTTCAATCATTCCCAATATTGACCCATCTCAAAGGGAGTGGTGGAACCTAAATTCAATCCTGTTTATATTCTTACAAGAAACAGACTCTAGAAGTGTAAAATATTAATGCATGTTTAATACATTTTCTCCCTTAATAATTTGAAACATGCTCTGACTTGCACAGATAGTTCTGATGGCTGAAACACACTGTCCAAGGTGACTGTATGACAGGTAACAAGCATGGGGCATGGCATGGTGTGGTATGGATAAAATGCTACCGTCTATTATTCTATGAACACCATGATGTGATGTAGCTTATTAAGATAATGACAGGCCTCCAATACAGGATTTCTAGCATTTTCAGAGTCTAGATTTTCTCTTAATATGGTGGCTCCTACACAAACATAAATTTGCAAATTTCATGATATCCCTATGGGGAAAAAAAATCTTTATTACCATACCAAATCATTCATTGCACGCATTCAGGATGCTACAAGGTATTGCCTAAAAGAGGAAGTTTCTCAAACTGCACTGTGTGCAAAACTGACTTTTTTCAGTGATTACTACTGCATGCATTATTTCTGGATAGCAGCAAAAGTCCCTTCACTAACTGATTTTGCATTGCCAAAGGCAAGAACATTTCCAGGGGAGGACAGCCAAGAACAAGCGTCCACTTCGAACAAATCACTAATTCAGCCACCCGTACTCACAATTTTAAAGTGCAGCTATTCTACGTGAATGCTACCAGGGACTTTTTTTTGTTTGTTTTTTGTTTTTTTACATGCCCAGCTATGCAAGCCGCACTCTTGTAACATACAGTTGGGGTTTAGGAACCTGAACAGGACACAGAAGGGAAACCAACTATAACCAGTAACTTACAGCATGTAACAGATCACCAGTGTGGGCTCACCAGATTGGCTTGAGATACTTACCCAGAGCTAGAAACAGCGAACTCTGAGCGACCCCAAGGGTGGAGCCGAGGAGCCCTGCCCTGTGGAAAAGGAGAAGCCAATTGAAAGAAGGGTTTTCAATCCCCTCATTCGCATGGAAGGGGGATGGCCGGGGTTGTGAGCCAGCCACCCTGAGCCCTGGTTAGCCGGTCTGCAAGCCAGGGAGGGACTGCCTGAGGGGATAAAAGCAGCAGCTGGAGTGGCGCGTGGGGGGCTGCTGACAGGGACTCCGAGGAACAAGGCAGGAGGCTGAGGAAGAGCTGGGGCAGGCTGACCCAGCAGAGGAAGCAAAGAGACCCCTCTAAAGAGCCTCCAAGTCCCTGGGAGAAGAAGGCAGCAGCAGTCGGCCATGCCTCCAGCAGAAAGGGAGCCATGGCCAGGGCTTGGGGCAGAGAGCTGGTGCCCCAAGGCCTCACCACAGTGTGCTAGACATGCTGGGCGTCCCAGAGGCTAGGGGTGGCAGTCGTCCCCCCACTCCACTGTGGAGAAGAAGCAGCGGCCAGGAGTGTAAGCAGCATCCTTATCCAGAGCAGGGAGCTGGGCCCGCGAGTTGAGGAAACCCCTTACCTTCCCTGGGGAAGCGGGACAGCAGCAGGCAAGGCATAAGGATCCTGAGGAGCAGCAGAGCACCAGGACAAGAGTCCCCAGGAGCTTGTAGCACAAGCCAGCTCTCGGAGCAGGACTGGCAAGCGTGTGGGGTGCCTGGCCAGTCATCTGGAGCAGGGGTTTAGAGCAGTGACCCCTGGGAGCTGCCTGTACTACTGACCCTGTGCCACTGACTGCCCCAGAGGGAACTCAGTCCTGTCCCTTATTCTGCAGTTAGCTGTCATCGGATGGAGTCCCTGAGTTTTGTGCCTGGGTCATGCTGATTGCTGCAGGAGCCTACTCTGCTGTCTTTTTCGATGGAGGCCCTTCAGCCTCCTTGGGAGGTTGGGGTATGAATCAATTTGATCGTTGCAGACCAGAAGAGCTTACACTGTTGCAGTCTGCACTTATTGGGAAGCCTGTGGGAGCTGCTGGAAATGAGCACCCTGCTTCCTTGCTGTAGCATCTCAGCAGTGGCTGAAAGCTGCCAGTTAACCTACCTGTGGCTCTTGAGTCAAGGGTTGACTAATGCATTCTGGTTTGTTTTGCCATTTAAATTCACTTGTAAATAACCCTTCCTATTATTCTTGTTTTGTAAATAAAGTGTAAATAGTTAAATCAGTTAAGTGTTAGACCTTCTTGGGGCCACGGGCTGCTCTGTGGAGAGCAGGGGCCATCTAGAAAGTAAGTTGGTTGCTGGCTGGAAGCCCTGCCCCACTCACCACACCATCCCTGATATTTGGGCAGAGGTGGCAACTATTGGGCCACCATCCGCATTACAAGTAGTTCTTTTTTTTTTTTAAATCCATTTATCTTATAGTGCTGATTGGCTCACAATTAAAACAGTGTTTCAGTAAATTACAAATAACTTATCATTGTGATAAGAAAACTGTTTCTTCTTTAAAATCATGGTAGTCAAATGCATGACTAATTGACAGTTAATGACTGCAGGAGGAGGAACAGCACTTGGTTAGGATGCCACGGAGTCACAAACTCTTAAGGACCAGTTGGTATATGCACCTTAGAAACAGCAGCATTAGCTGCATGCTTGAGATGGTATCACTTCATGTGTGAGCACATAGAGGATCTGCAGCTATAAGGGATGCATGCACCAATGTTGTGGGTTTAGCTTAAAATACCTGCTTGTTAAAGTTTGGTCCCGATTGTACTGTTTTCTCACTCCAGCTCAGTTAGCTAGCTCCATAGAAGTCACCAGGAGACTGCTGAAAAAAGAGGACAATACAAAAAAGGCAGTGCTAGTTTGTTTGTTTTTTGACTACCATTAGGAAATAGCCATGGCTGTTTGTTGTTCTTCCCCCATTCAGCTTAAATACTATTCTATGTCTCTTCTGTTCAAAGGGAACCATTTGTAACCACATGCAGTCACTGCTATCATTTGCTGTTACTTAAAACTACAGTAGATGGGGCCAGCGCACTGACACTTAACATTTCATCAGGGTCAACCTGACTTATGACAGTTTTTTTCATTTTATAATTCTAATTCAGCATGATTCATCACAATCATTTCACACTGAGTTATTGCCAATTGCTACCTGCAGCCATTGCACTTCCCAGGACTTGTTTATTCTTCATCCCTTTATCATGCCAGAAGTAGAGTTACCACATTTCGGTCTTCTTTCAGCAATATTCTACCAAGACTGCCAAGAGAAAAAAAGTTACACTCTTGACTCCAACATTTACAGGTTTATTTTGAGAGTTGAAAAAAGGAAAAGAAAGAACAGCAGAGTGTGAAATTCAGCACCAATTTCAAACTTCAAGACATACTCCAAATAAGCCTATCAAGGAAATGGAAAACAGACTTTCAGCACAACATATGGGTTTAAATACCTTAAGTTCACCAGCACAGCTGCCTTATCACAGTAACTACATGCCATTATCACAGATTTAACACCCAGCCTCTTTCATGATTTGACAAAGAGATTAATCTGAAAAAAATGGTCTATACAAAGTCATGAATCCTATACACTTCAAATGATCCAAATGATACAAGTCAGAAATTAGTTTTTCATAAGCTCTCCAGCTGTAGAGATTATACCCATTTCAGCTGAGAAAAACATATGGTTGCCAGAACTTGAAACTAAAATGATAAAAAAAACCCAAACAGACAAACAAAAAGAACAAAAGATCAGACTGCATACAGTCTTAAGTGATGCAGAAAGAGATGAATCATAGCATTCCTCTTATTTTTATTTTGTTTGAAGTGCAAAGGGTCTATATTCAGACATAGGGACTCCCTCCAAATGGATCAAATCACTACTTCCGTTTTCCATCAGAAACATTTCTATAGGGTAAAATCTTGTCGTTCTTCAACACCCTTTACTGAACAAGAATCTGCCTTCTTGTCATAATTTTCTCCTGAAGCAGCCATGAGCAAGCAGGTCACTACACATACATTTTTGTAACCAACATACGCGTAGCTGAAAGTTTCTGAACGTACATGAAAAGTCCTCTAAAAATTACCGTTTCTGTGCAGCACATTTTCTCATGAGACATGCAATTTGACAGTACACTAAAATTTCATTTTATATTCAACTCGCAGTGTAGCAATGGAATATTTTTAAACCATTTTTCAAAGTTATTTCAGTGTTTGAAAATAAAAGTTAAGAAAAGTCAAGTTTTCAAGAATGCTTTCCTGCCTGATACTTTTGAAAATCCAGCCTCATGTCCTTATATCAATTCCTACTTCGTATCACTGACTCCTGCATTTCCAGGAAAATTCTAGCAGCTCTCAGTCATATCATCACACTATAGCTAGCCTCTTAAATTATAAATGAATGGGTGTAAATACAAAAATAATTCAGATATTTAATCAAATTCCTCATGATATGGAGAAGGAATGCTTAAACCACAGTTCAACTAAGGACCAGTACTTCAAAATCACAACTAGCTTTGTCCTTTTTTTTTTTTTAAAGCTACATACATGCAAGGCTTATGATCCAGAAACTGTGCGAAAGGGTTACCACCTCCCCTCTGGGTGCTGGCCTGTTGCTTCCAAACCAAGTCTACAAGCCAGGCCCCCTCACCCAGATTTTGTAAATCCCAGGAGAGCTATTTGGGATAATAAAGAGATATTCCCCACCCCATCTTGCACCACACAGCTCCACTCCTTCTCAAAAACTTTTACTCCATCCAAGTTCCACACAGTTTTCTCTCTAGTTCCCACAATAAACAAGAAGCTTTTCTCCCTACCTGGCCTTGTTATAGTTTATCCAGTAGTCTCCCTCTCTCATTCCTTTTCTAGGAACCTTCAGCCTTTTACAACACTTCTTCCAGATCAGTCACTGCATCTAAACACCTCTTTCCAACTCAAAGCTTTCTTTCACTTTTCCTCGGAGCAAAAGGAGCACATTAGGCCTGAAGAGAAGAGATTAATTAGTCACAGCTGGACTGGACCAGCCACGCATTAAAGGACTAAGAGTCCAAGCATTTAAGAGCCTACACCTACATTCAAAGTAATTGTTTAGGCTGAACTCTCCCCAGATAGAATATTAGTGGTATAATTGAGAGCAGAATACTAGACCTGAAATTCCTGTCTTCAATAGTACTTCAAGTATGTGCTTGCTCTGACCACTCCAAGAAGGGATGTCAAAAACTGGTGCAACAAAGTGTTCTGAGAGCACCATATTTCAGTTAACTCACACTCACAACTGTTTGCCCATTCGACCACTGGAAAGTAACCTCAAATAAATAGGTACCATCTCCCCTATCAGAGAAGGCACAGAGGATCTGGCAGAGATCATTCATTATAAGCCCACTAGAAAGTCACTGAATTCAAACTCTGGTCCTCATATCAAACCAATATCTTCTGCAGAATTTCTTCCTTTAAACCTGCCAAGACTAAATTCCATATAGTTTAATGTTTCTCAAAGCTCCTCTATATTTATTAAACTACACACATGCTCCAGTATGGTAATTCTTAAAGAAAATACTAATACAATTAAAGAGAAAGACAAAGCTCATATGATCAATGAGAAAAGCATGCATCTTAAAACTTCTTTTGTGAAAGGAAATCTGCACTTAATTCCTAACTCATTTATAACACTTCTCTGGAGGTTATTAGGGTCTGTATGCACCCCAGGAGTTAGGATGCAACTCCAAAGACCCACTCCTAAAACATCTGGGGATAAAAAGACATGCAGAGTATTACTGTCTCTATATTTTTTCTCTTAAACCTCAAATGTTTCTTATCTTGAACAAATTCAGCCCTGTAAAGCTATAGCTTTGTGCTATATCAGTGTTCCAGGAGGTCGGTGAGAGAAACCTCTGGGGCAGAACCATGCAGCTCTGGGCAGCGGTGCCCCCGTGCCTTGTCAACCGGGGGCCCGATCCTGGCCGGGCAGGCGTGGCAGGACTGATAAAGTGGATCTCTTTGCAATAAAATACTCAGAGAACAAGTTAAAGACAAGAAACTACCTGTGACTGTAGCTAGATATTCTAAGCCCAGGCTCCTGCATGGATAGTATTAATATGGATTTTTCTTCTTTCAGTTACTAAGGTATTCCAGTACTACAAGCATTCAGAACACACAAGGACAGGATCTTTCAAGATAAGCACTTTGCCTCCAATCCAGCAGAGCATTGACGTACACACTCACTTGCTAACTTCAAAGCTCAGTCTGTGCTTGTATCTCAGAGCCTGGCAGCTGAGCACCATGCAGAATGGCACCATAACAGAGAATGCACTTTGAATGCAGTTTTTGCATCCACTACACCTGAACTTCCAAAGTACCCAGTTATTGATTCAACTTTAATATGATTGTTCAGTTAATAGCCATAGTACAGAAGGTTGTAATAATGATACACTGCCCAAGATGTGACAGCTCTTTCATTGCCACGCAGTAAAATAACCTTTACTCGCTTATGCAGGGGATACATAATTGAAGGGAGATAACAAATCAGTCTTCAAAGACAATTGGCTTTTTCCAAATGTAATTGGAGACAGAGATAAAATGATTACCCAACAGCAATGTTTTTACTATCTTCCAACTGTTTTGAACTTTGCTACTGTGACCATTTACAGACAGTGTCCATGATATTAGTCAAGGTTGTGGCAACGTTGACCAAAGATGCATTCATGAATTTAGTTCCTTGCGTCATTGTGATATTTAAATAATTGAATATTATACTGAGAGATATGAAGCTTTCAGCCTCTGAAATGACCTCCTCTATTATGCATCTCGACCATTAAATGGGTTTCAGTTCCATCTAGTGATTGCAGGGGGGGGGAGAAGCTCTGAAGAAACTATATAGTGTCTAATGTACCAATTACCTTGAGTCACAACTTCCATCAGATACTGAATGCTGAAACATACTCAGCCCAAATTCTGGGGAGCTGGGAAACCACAAAAGAGCAAGTTGCAGTTTCTTGATTATGAAGCAAGCCATTTTGGGCATAGCCCTCCTCCTAAAAGACACATCTTTTTAGGATTGCTGGAGCACAGCACATTTTAACCACAATTCCTTGCTCCTAAGGGGTTCTACTTTGTCAGAATTGGTAGTAGGAAGTAACAAGAACTAGTTACTGTGTGCCTGACAGGTAAGAATCCCCCAAACTGGGCTAATCCCTAAAAACAAGAAAACAATAGCTGCTAGCTCACCTGTCTACCATGAAAAAGCCATAGTTTAAAATCAATTAAAAAAGACACTCAGACCTGCAGCACTTTTTGGTGACTCTATTATAAGCAATATTCAGGTGACTTAATTGAGTAATATTTTGATTACCACCATAGAATTGTTAGGGTTGTTGGGTTTTTTCTCCTTCATCTATACTTTTGAATACATGCAACTTCAATTCATAATGTGATCCTTGTTCATTGTGGTTGATGAATGTGCCATTTCTCCTCTTTGAAAATGTTCTAATGCTACCAAAGAAATAAATGCATGCATAGCCCATACAGCAATCACAACTAACATCACCAATTACTTTCAGACACCTGATCTCTTATTTAGATTTAGAAAGATGATATTTCTCCATGGATTGGTGTATCTCTGGAGCTCAAACACAATAGCATCTGAATGCTATACAGTCATTAAACCTATCTCTCTGAAAAAAAGACTGAAAGAGACTTTCAGAAAGTCTCCAATCAGGGTTTCTTTGTTTGTTATCCCTATAGTTCCAATGAATTTTAGCAAAAAGGGCTCAAATATGTTAATCTGTCTTTCTCACTTGTGCTCAAATCACACATACCCCTTTTGGCTCAGTTATTGACAGGCTCTTACTAAGATTACATCATGAAATACAGACACAAATATAACATAAATTTAATCTTCAATGATACTTTTCTCTCTTTTTTTTTTGTCCCTAGTGCCACTAATTAATGCATTAAAAAGCTCATTGACACTTAAAATTTCTGAAAAACTTTTAATGCAAAACTGACTGGAAAGATAACTCTCAATTACCCTTTAATCAATAAATTAACATGCTGCCCACCACACACAAGTCAGAGAAAATTGTCATCACCAAACCTGATCTACATCAAAACTTGCAGGCAACCTGGATCCCTGCAGAATTCTCCTTCAGACACTTGTTCTCAGTTTCTATTTGAGATTCCATCTCAGAGTTGATCTCATCACCTAATTTATTCTATTTCCCTTTTCCAATGAAAGATGATTTGCTGTTCTGTAATACAATATATGTAGATTTACTGAAATAGAGTCTGTCACACCTAGGCTTTATATCAATTTATACCTTTTTTTTTTTTTCTTTTTTTTAAATAAACAGTACCCTTGGTAAATATTACAAATACACTAAAATAAACAGACTTGTCAGTTCTCAAAGTTCATACTCAATACACAGCAGCTATGTTAATAAACCAGCAATAAATATCTCTCCCCAATACACACAGCCTTTAGAGTGCACACCACTGACATCCAGTCCTCATCTTACTACAAGCATGGGAAAAAAGGTCAACCATTGGAAAGGTTCAGGTAATCACTCAGCTGCTGCCAATATATTTCTAGTGTACCCACATTATCATATTTATTTAAGGCTTCCACCTAGGAATGGGCTGAATGCCTTAAACATTGAAACCTTTGAAGGTTTACAACGTTGAGCACCTTTCACATGATGTTGTTTATCTCAGAAGTATCACACTCACAGGCCTCATCCTACTCTGGTTTTGGAGACGTTTTTGAAGTTTTTCTTTTCTCTTTTCCCCACCCCCCTTTGAATGCTTGTGAACGTCTATATGTACAGACAACTGGAACATGCCTCTTCTAAGGGACACCTCAACCACCATGCAAGGAAGGACCGACAGACTGGCAAGCATTGCAAAATGATAAGTTAATAATCAATGACAAAAATGCAAATCTAATGTGAATTTCTTTACTTTGGAGAATGAAAGGAGAAAAATTTAATATACGGCAAAAACTTGCAAGGCAGTGGGGATGTGCAGACAGAATCAATATCAATGACTGGCAATACAGCACCCTCATTTAAATGTATTAAACAAGGATTTGGTCACTGTATAACTAAAAGACAAAACTACAAAATTCTAACTCAGATGTTATTTCCATTTTAATACATGGATGCGAAGGCTGAAACTCTACCAGAAGGACAGACAGATTTCTAATCACACTTGAAAGCAATTGTTTCATGCAAGGTATTAAATGGAGTGCCGGGTTTTATTAGAGAACTCAGTCACCACCCTTTTCTAAACTTTACTAGAAAGAAGGGTGGAAATATCTGGAACATGTATTAAGAAAAAGGTCAGAGTATTTTCCATGGCAGGTGTGCAGCTAGGCAGCTGGAAGAATATGGAAAAGAGACTGATCAAAAGAATCCTTCTGTTAACCCCCATACTCAGAGTGGGGATGCCTAACAATGTAAGGGTATACAAAGAGAAGACTGACAAAGCCCTGTTCATGCCCTAAACGTTGCAGAAAGATTCAATAAAACGAGAACATTTTTATGAGTAAGCAAAAATGTTGCTTTAATTGGCTATAAATAGGATTTTCCACCTGTTAAGGTACTAAATGAATATTGTAGCAAAACTTTCAAAGGTAATCTAGTAAAAATCTTACATAAAGCAGTCAGAAAATCAGTATAATCAGCTACGGATATTCCCCAATTAAGGGTCTCTCCAGGTGTCTTAGTAACTGGCAAAACAGTTCCATATTCATCCTTACCCCAACTAGGAACACTGCTGAAAAAGGGAACTAATGAACACCAGCAGTTGCTTTAGACCTGCTTCAGCTGGGTCTAATTTAGAGCAGCCTCAAGGTGCTAGTTTTATGTGTGCATGACTCCCTGACACCAAATGAGGTCAGGATTTTGAGTGTAGTGGAGAAATTTTGTGCAAGTGGCTTGACTCTATTTCCTCTTTGGATTGCAAACTTTAAAAACAAAATTGGAATTTAGAATTGAGTGAGTTTTCCTCAACAGATTGTAAAGTTGATAACAAAAAGCTTAAGATACTTAAGAGGGTTGCTTCAAAGCAATTCACAAACTAAGGTAAAGCAAGCCCATTTCTGTTTCTATTTAGCAAAATCAATTCTTTAAAATGTTCTTGCAATGGATAAGAACCTGTATTAAATGACATTATGCCACTTAAGGTGGTCAAGCATGAACAGGCTAAATGAGATATTTATTCTCTTTGCTAAATTATGCCTGTCATTGAAACATCAGAGGAAAAAGAAACATTGTTTTCTATAGAACCTTTCCATTCATAAGCCATCAATTAGCCCTGCAGTTCAATGTCTGAATAATGTAACCTTTATCTGATGAAGATAAGAACTGGCAGTGGCAACAGCAAAACTTTGTTATAGAATAAATACAATTAAGTTATAAATTGCAGTTACACAGATATTAATGAACACATAATGCAGGTATTTCAGCTGAAACAAAAAGCTTAGTTAATAAAATGTTTGTGGCACTGAACTCAATGGCAAAACTCCTGTTGGCCACTATTCTTATCCCAGACACAGAAAGGTCTAGCAGGGGTGGGCAAAATACAGCCCAGGGGCTAAATCTGGCCCACCAAGACATTTTTGTCTGGCCCACAGCGGGTCCCTTGGCCCCACCCAGCTGAGGCATGGGGGTACAATGGTGCATGTGGTCAGTCCTACTACCCCCTCTGGTGCACAGTTGGAGGGGAGGACAGCAGCCAGATTTTATTTCCTGGTGGCCCCAGCAGTGGCTCCTTCCAGATAAGCAAGGCAGAGGACTGGGATCAAGACTGCAGGGAGGTGACAGCATGGGGCCAGGGCCCAGAGCAGAGCCACAGTCTGCTCCCCACACGTCCCTGCAACAGATGCTGGTGCCACGAGCAGGGGCATGCAGGGAGCAGATGAAAGCTCTGCCCCAGGCCCCAGCCCCACACTGTCACTGCCCCAAGACCCTGACCTCAGCCCTGCCTGCCTGTTCCACTCACGGGCACAACTTCCTGCCTGCCCATGGCCCCATCCCAGCCACACGCCCTGCCCACGCAGGTCCCAGCCAGTCTCCATGGAGACCGTGGGATCTTGGGGCAGTGACAGCGTGGGCCCAGGGCAGAACTGCGATCCACTCTCTGCACACCCCTGCTGTGGAAGCGGTGACCATCGCAGGGGCATGCAGGCAGCAGATTATGGGCTGGCCCCGGCCCTGCACTGTCACTGCCCCACAATCCTGATCCCAGCCCTGGCCCCATCCCAGGCCTCACCCACCCATTCTGCTCCCAGATGCTGCTCCCTGCACACCTGCCTGGCCACGTGTGAGGGCCACTTTTGGTGAGCTGTGGCAGGGGGTGGAGTGCTGACCTGGCTCACAACAGCTCATTATAACTCCAGGGTAGGGGCGTGCAGGCAGTGGATTGCGGCTCTGTCCCAGCTCCAGACCACGCTGTCACGGCCACGAGATCCCAGCCCGGCCTCAGGGCAGCTCCGTGCTCTGCTACATGCCTGGCCAGCATTGCTGGAGCCAGTCTCCATGGAAACCCTCGGCCTGCGCTATCACAGCTGCTCCTGGGGTCTTCATGGAAATGTACCCAGCCCCGTAGGCAGGGGCTGCTGGGAAATGGAGTCTGGCCACCAGCCAGATTTGCCATTTTGCCCAGCCCTGCTCTAGGGGTATGGAGTGAGGATCCCTGGATGCCTTACTCAGTTCTTCTTTTGGCATACTGCATGACTCCTGTTTATACAATAGAGGTAGTACTATTTCCCCATCTTTGTAAAGGTCTTTAAAGTGTATGGAGGAAAAATATTATGTGCAAGCTAAGAACAAAACTAGGGAAATGCTGCTGCTGAGAGGAGTAAATTAGATGCTCCACATTTCTTTGGATAATTAAGGCCATCTTGTCTCACAAAACCTTGCTCATGGGCTGCTGTACTACAGAAACCCTACGGGCTTTGTATCTTGGCTGCTACAGAGGTGAGGGCTGATTCAGTCAGTGTCTTAGCATGAGTGGACTACTGAATCTTAGGTGGAGCCTTCCTATCCTTCTTCTAAAAGCAGCCACACTCCTGAGTTGTCCTTTCCTTGTTGTCAAATGCAGCAACAGGTCTACTAGTGCCACTGCTAAAATGTCTCCAACGACTGGTCCCCAAGGAGTGACCCTGAAGCTGTAACCTGGGGCAGAGGGCTCTTTCCAAGCAGTGGATAACCCGTGTATTTGAACTAAGCAAGATCAGAAGGATTAAAAAGGATGACACAAGATGTTGAGAGACTGATTGAGGACACAGAGTCATTGATCAGATGAGGAAAAAGACTCCACTGGCAGGAAGCCAACTATTTTATTTTTAAAAGATTGATTTAAATGGATTTTTATGTTTTCTCATTTGAAGTAAATTTAAATGCCTTTGAAAGGTGCCAGATTGACAGAAGTGAAAGCTGAAGCCAAAACCTCTCCCAGAGCAGGCACTGCCCAGCAGGGACACTGCAAACCACCCCACCTCAAGGGACCACCTGTTAGGACAGATAGGACTGTCATTGTCCCTGGGCTTTCTGCTGAAAGTCATACCACACATGTTGCTCCTACAGATTTAAATGATAGATTTCTGTTTTGTTGTTTTACATCAAGACTTAGGAACTGTAATGAAATATCTAATGCATATCACATACCAGAAGAAAGGACAGTTCAGCAGGCAGCCACAAATATGAGGAGTAACAACTTCTTTTCTTCCCCTGAAGATACTAGGTTTGAACTAGTGACCTAAGTAAAGAGAGAAAACTCCAATTTCCTGAGCCATCTAATCTATTAACTATTTTTGTCTTGAAGCCAGGATACTAGCCTGGCTCAAAGATGTTCACAGCAGACCTGCAATAAGATATGCTTTCTTTGTTATTTGATTTAGCAAAAAATGTGTGAGTTAGGAAAAATCAAAGTGACCAGTGTCACTAGGGGAAGGGAACAGGGGATAAGTCAGTCTGGGTTTGCGGAGTCCCTTTGATTCCCTCCTTCTGATTTAGAATCACAGAATCATAGAAAATTAGGGTTGGAAGGGACCTCAGGAAGTCTAGTCCAACCCCCTGCTACAAGCAGGACCATCCTCAACTAGATCATCCCACCCAAGCCTTTGTCTAGCCAGGTCTTAAAAACCTCCAAGAACAGAGATTCTGTCACCTCCCTGGGTAGCCTGTTCCTGTGCTTTACTACCCCCATAGTGAGAAAATTCTTCCTAATATCTAACCTAAACTTCCCTTGCTGCAACTTGAGACCATTGCTCCTTGTTCTGTCATTTGCCACCACTGAGAATAGTCTAGCTCCATCCTCTCTGGAATTGCCCTTCAGGTAGTTGAAGTCTGCTATTAAACCCCCTCTCAGTCTTCTCTTCTGCAGACTAAATAAATCCAGTTCCCTCAGCCTCTCCTCAGATGTCATGTGCCCCAGCCCACTAACCATTTTTGCTGTCCTGTGCTGGATTCTCTCCAATTTGTCCAAATCCTTCTCTGCAGAGCTGCTGCCCAGCCAGTCAGTTCCCAGCCTGTACCAGTGCATGGGGATTGTTCCATGCTAACTGCAGGACTTTAAACTTGTTCTTATTGAACCTCAAGAGATTTCTTTTGGTTCAATCCTCCAATTTACTGAGGTCTCTCTGAATCCTAGGCCTACCCTTCTGTGTATCTACTATTGGCCCCAGCTTGGTGTCATCTGCAAACTTGCTGAGGGCACACTCCATCCCATCTTCCAGCTTGCTAATGAAGTTACTGAACAAAACTGAACCCAGGACTGACCCCTGGGGCACTCACCTTGATACTGGCTGCCAATTATACCAGTGCATGGAATTGTTCCATGCTAACTGCAGGACTTTACACTTGTCTTTATTGAACCTCAGGAGATTTCTTTTGGTCCAATCCTCCAATTTGTCTAGGTCATTCTAAATCCTAGCTCTACCCTCCTGTGTATATACTGCTTCCCCTAGCTTGGTGTCATCTGCAAACTTGCTAAGGGTGCACATTATGCCATCTTCCAGGTCACTGAGGAAGACATTGAACAAAACCAGCCCCAGGACTGACCCCTGGGACACTCCACTTGATACTGTCAACTAGACATCAAGCCATTGATTACTACCCATTGAGCCTGACAATCCAGCCAGTTTTCTATCCACCTTACAGACCATTCGTCCAAGCTGTACTTCCTTAGCTTGCTTGTGAGAATGTTGTATAGGAGACTGTACAAAAGCCTTGCTAAAGTCAAGGTATATCACAGCCACTGCTCTTCCCACATCCACAGAGCCAGTCATCTTATCATAGAAGGAAATCAGACTGGTCAGGCATGACTTGCCCTTGGGGAATCCATGCTGACTATTCCCAATCACCTTCTTCTGCTTCAAGTGCTTAGGAATAGATTCCTTGAAAACCTGCTCCATGATTTTTCCAGGGAGTGAGGTGAGACTGACTGGTCTGTCATTCCCTGGGTCCTCCTTCCCTGTCTCAAAGATGGGTGCTGTAGTTACCCTTTTCCAGTCATCATCAGTTTTCAATGCTGACAGCCAGTGACTCTGCAATTACATCAGCCAACTCCATCAGCACGTTTGGGTGCATCATGCCAGCCCTGTGGACTTGTACCCAGCTAGCTTTTCTAAGTAGTCCCTAACCTATTCTTTGTTACTGTTGGCTGTTCACCTCCTCCCCAAACTATTCTGCCAGGTGAAAAAGAATAAGGCATTGAGTACTTCAGCCTTTTTTGTATAATCTTTCACTGGGTTGCCTCTCCCATTTAGTAAAGGACCCACATATTCCCTGATCTTCCTCTTGTTGCTGACGTACTTGTAAAAACCCTTCATGTCCCTTGCTAGCTGCAACTCCAGCTCAGTACTAGCACTTTGGCCTTCCTCATTTCATCCCTACATGCCCAAGCAAGGAGGCAGCCAGGGTTTTTCCCGAGGAAGAAGGGAGAGTGACGAAACCCGAGGCGTTGAGCCAGGTGGGATCAGTGCGGGTTACACATTCAAAGCCGGGTGTCACGTGACCAGATGATCGAGGCCTGATGGGTGCACACATATAAATATCTGTTCACTTCTGTTTCAATTTAATCTGTGCAGTTTAGGCTAACGTGCAAAGACTAAATCAATTCAGCCTCAGGCTTTTTGACTGTCTGTACCTAGCCTTCAGGATCAAGGGGCAGCAAACAGGCCAGCTTACATGGGAGTTTGCTAGGGGAGGTCTGCTTGATAAGGGGGACAGGAAGAAGTAGGCAGTGGATGTAAGTACCCCACAGAGATAGCTGGAGAGACACAATACCATAGCCACTGCCACTGCCAGTTCTTCCTTTGCTTGCACCTAAAAGGTATCTGTCTAGGCAGGACTGCTCACCAAAGCTTCCACCCACGTCCTGGTTTGGTGCTGTGGAGATTAAGGCTTGCAGATTCCTCCAAGTGATGACCAGGTGGGGGAGTTTCTGCAATGTGAGCCATGCCTCCTGGTGGTGTCCCTCAGGCAGCAGGAAAAAGCTATAGGAGGAAAAGACAAGTCTCTGAAGCATATTCTGCCATGAGGACTTCATTGATTTGGTGCTGGAGGAGACTGCTAGGACAGCAGAGGAAGGACTGCCAGAGGTGGTGCTGGTGAAGGAAGAGAACATGGATTCCCAGGAAGGTGGAGGCTGGAAGCTTGTTACCTCTGATAGTAAGCAAAACTGTTCATCCCCACCTGCAGCAGTTTGTCTGGAGAACAGGTGGAGCCCTACCAACAAAGGAGGAGGAGCACATTCCATCAGTGGAAGAGGCCAGATCAGGCCTCCCCAAGACTGGGAGGATAGATACCACTGCCACAAAGAGAAAGTCATAGATGGTGGTGATCAGCAACTCCCACCTGCAAGGGACAGAGGCATCTATCTCCTAGCCTGACCTGTTATCTCAGGAGGTCTGCTGCTTGCTCTGACCCTGTATCTGAGATGTCATGGAGGGATGTTCTTAAGATTCTTCTGGCCCTCTGACTACTACCCCATGCCACTCATCAGTGTGGACACCAATGACACACCTGGGTGGGGGTGGGAGGGACCATGAGTAGATCAAAAGTGATCACAGGGCTCTGGGTGCAAGGGTGAAGGGGACAGGGGCTCAGGTGTTGTTTTCAATCCTTCTGGTCAAGGGGAAGAGCTCAGAGAGAAGCAAACATCTTGCAGATCAATGCATGGGTGTGCAGATGGTGCTGACAGTAGGGCTTTGGCTTCTCTGACTATAGCTTGTTGTTCCGAGAAGAAAGATTGCTAGGAAGAGACAAGATGAAGAGAGACGGAAGAGCATTTTTGCAGAGAGGCTCACCTAGTGACAAAGACTTTAAGCTAGGTTCAGTGGGGGATGGAGACAAAAGCCTTGAGGTAAGTGGGGAAGTGGATGACCTGGAGGAAGCGCAAGCGGGGGGGGCAACAGGGAAGACCTTTTTATTGTTCCTGAGAAAGCAGGCCAATTAGCTAGTTTCCTCAGATGTCTGTACATGAATGCACAGAGCCTGGGAAACAAGCAGGAAGACCTGAAAGTCCTCACACAGTCACAGAGCTATAATGTTATTGGAATAACAGAGACTTGGAGGAATAACTTGCATGACTGGAATACTGTCATGGATGGGTATAAACTGTTCAGGAAGGACAAGCAGAAGAGAAGTGGAGGAAGAGTTGCTCTGTATGTAAAAGAGCTGTATGATTGGTCAGAGCTCTAATATGAAACTAGAGAAAGCCCTGTTGAAAGTGAGGTCAGAGGGAAGAGCAACAAGGGTGACATCATGGTGGATATCTACTATAGACCACTAGACCAGGATGGGGCTTTCTTCAAACAGCTAGCAGAAGTTTCCCAATCAGAGGTCCTGGTTCCAATGGGGGACTTCAGTCACCCTGCCATCTGTTGGGAGGGTAATAGAGAAGGAAATGGGCAATCCAGGAAATTTTTGGAGAGTGTTGGGGACAACTTCCTGGTGCAGGTGTTGGAAAGGCCGACTAAGGACTATGTTCTTCTTAATCTGCTGCTCACAAACCAGGAAGAATTGGTAGGGAATGCAGAAATGGATAACAACTTTGGCAGCAGCGGCCATGAGATGATTGAGTTCATGATCCTACAAAAGGAAGGAAGAAGAACGACAGAATAGGGATTCAGCACTTCAGAAAAGCAGACTCTGACTCACTCAGGAAACAGATGGGCAGAATCCTCTGGAACACCAGTCTGAGGGAGACGAGTCCAGGAGAATTGGTAGGAATTTGAGGAAACATTACTAAGGGTGCCAGAATGAACCCAGACTACTGCACTAGTCAGCACAGTTTGGGGAGAAGGTGAGCAGCCAATGCTGGTGAAAGAAGAAGTTAGGGACTGTTTCGAAAAGCTGGATGTGTACAAGGCTATAGGGCTGGACATGATGCAACTGAATGTGCTCTGGGAGTTGGCTGATGTGACTGCAGAAACAGTAGCTGTTTTCTATGAAAACTTGTGGTGATTGGGAGAGGTCCAAGACAATTGAAATAGGGCGAATAATATCTGTGGCAGCCAGATGACAAATGCCTGTAAAAAAGACTTACTAGCAGTGGAAAGGAAGCCACAGTGGCAAGGAGAACCAACGTGGTCAACTCTGGTGCAGGCACATGAAACCACGCCACCAACGCAAGCACATTTTAGGAGCACTTGCTGGCTCTGATTGGCAGGGTGGAACTTAAACACCCAGATAAAAGATTACGAGGAACCTGCAGGAGGGAGCCCAGAAATGTATGCACGGAGCAGTGGAGAGCCACGTCCCAGCATGGAATGCCCCGGGAGGGGTGACTGGTGGGAACCAAAATTGACTCCCATGATTGAAGGCTTGGAGGAGCTTACAGACTTACTCAGAAAAGTTGAGTGGCTAGCAAATGACAAGAGTACTGTAGGAGAAGAGTGAGAGAGAGAATCAAATGAGTGAGTAAAAAGGGGAGTGTGATACTTTACTATATAATTCACTCTCTATTTTGGTCTATGGAAAGTGAACTGATATGAGAACTTTTATGATGGATGAGTCATGAGGAGCAAGTAGAGAGTGAGGTGGAGTAGCAGGGCTGAATTACCCTAAGAGATCAACAGTTTACGGACTCTAGTGAGGGGACCACAAAAAGACTGTCAATGCTTACTTACCTTATTGGGACTCTTAACAGCTGGTTGGTGTTAGATGGGGTCTAGGGGAGGCAGAGCCCCACAAGGCAGCACCTAAGCAGACAGAGTGCCATGATCGGGGGACAAAATACCTTCCTCTCATCAGCAACAAATTTCAATATCAAAGCCATAGCAGGTGAGAGAATTTGGCACTATAGCAGTTGAGTCATCAAGCCAAACTGTATATCCCAAAAGGTACAGATCCAGGGAGTCATGCTGAAAGAATAAACATTGGTCTAAAGAACGACATGGGGGAATACACCGTCTTCAAGAAAGTGAAGAGGAGGATCCAGGGAACTACAGACCAGTCAGCTTAACCTTAGTCCCTGGAAAAATCATGAAGCAGGTGTTCAAGGAGTCGATTTCTAAGCACTTGGAAGAGGAAAAAATGTTTGGGAGCATTCAGCATTAATTTGCCAAAGATAAGTCAAGCCTGACCAACCTGGCTCTGTGTATTCAGGAAAAGCAGTGGATGTGATATACCTTGACTTTAGCAGGGCTTTTGATAATGGTCTCCCACAACATTCTCAGCTAAAAAGTGTGGGTTAGCTGAATGATTTGTAAGGTAGATAACTGGCTGGATTGTCAGGCTCAATGGGTAGTAGTGAATGGCTCAATATCTAGCTGGCAGCCAGTATCACGTGGAATGCCCCAAGGGTCTGTCCTAGGGCTGGTTTTATTCAATATCTTCATCAGTCATCTGGAAGATGGGATGGAGTGCACCCTCAGCAAGCTTGCAGATGACACCAAACTGGGGGGAGTAGTAGATATTTTGGAGGGTAGGGTTAAGATTCAGAGAGACCCTGATAAATTGGAGGATTAAATCAAAAGAAATCTCCTAAGATTCAGTAAGGACAAGTGCAATGTCCTTCACTTTGTACCAGTACATGGAATTGTTCTGTCCTGACTGGAAATGACTGGCTAAGCAGTAGCTCTGTAGAAAGGGACCTGGGGGACACAGTGGACAATAAGCTGAATATAAGCCAACAGTTGCCCTTTGTGCCCCTGTTGCAAAGAAGACTAACCATATACTGGGCTGCATTAGTAGCATTGGAAGCATTGCTAGCAGATTGAGGGAAGTGATTTTTTTCCCCCTCTATTTCATAGAATCATAGAAAATTAGGGTTGGAAGGGACTTCAGGAGTCTACCCCCCCTGCTCAGCAGAATCATATGCAAATAGATCATTTCAGCCATGAAATTTTTGGCACTGGCAAAGCCACATCTGAAGTGTCCAGTTTTTTCCCCACCCCTCCACAAAGGATGTGGACAAATTGGAGAGAGTCTAGTGGAGGATAGAAAAATGGTTAGGGGACTGGGGAACATAACAGAGCTGAAAGAACTCTGCTTATTTAGTCTGCAAAAGAGAAGACTGAGAGGAGATTTAATAGCAACCTTCAAGTACTTGAGGGTTGGTTCTAAAGAGGATGGAGCTAGACTGTTCTCAGTGGTGGCAGATGACAGAACAAGGAGCAATGGTCTCACGTTGCAGCAAGGGAAGTTTAGGTTACATAGTAGGAAAAAACTCTCTCACTAGGGAATAGTAAACTACAGGAACAGGCTACCTGGAGAAGTGAAATTTTGATTTTTAGCAGTTTTTAAGAGCAGGCTAGACAAAACCCTGGGTGGGATGATGGAGTTGGGTATGGTTCTGCTTTGAGTAGGGGGCTGAACTAAAAGACCTCCTGAGGTCCCTCTCAACCTTAATTTTCTATGATTCTGTGGCTGGTGAGATAGCACCTCTGACACTTTCTGCAGCAGCATCTATCACTGCATATATCTTCAGTGATGAAACTTAAAAAAAGAAATCAAGTGAATGCATATGTGATAGCAAGTTAAAAATAATAGTAGGTGTCTGGGACTGTGATGTTGCTTGACTTCCCCAGGGTTATTCCTACACTCAGAACAGCTTATGTCAACCTGCTTAAATGGCTGCTGTACTATCAACTGGGGAGTACAGCTGTTCCCTGCCATGGCTTGTATATTTTAGGTGGTCAAAAATTGAAAACCAGGAGCATAGTGAGTGCAACTTGGCAAGCATGCCATGCTGTCTTCAAGGTAGCGCAGGTATTGTGGATTCCTTGGCAGACCAACAGAAAGAATTCTGTCACAGTCTAGGCTGCCCTAGACCTTGTCAGATGTGCACTCTCCCCTAAGGTTGAAGCAACCTGAGTCTCACAAAGCAAGCAGACTGAATTTCCTTCTGACCCCTTTGAAGGAGTGGCCTATCCAAGATGGACCTCAGGTGCAGTGGCAGGAAGAACAGCAGGGCCATGAATAGAAAAGCTTCCATGACCTCTGTGCTATATCTGTTTTAGAGAAAGCCAGCTTGAACTTCAAGTGTCACTTTGGCCTTCATTTGCCATTAAAACACATCAGTCTTATTTCACACACCTGCTTTTCAATTCTGATTTATGAGGAAAGGCTTTCATTTAGAGGCATGGTGTGTGTGTGTGTGTGTGTGTGTGTGTATATATATATATATATATATATATATATGAGACTAAGACCAGGTACAGATATTACACTTTTACCAGTGTAAGTGAACAGAAACCAGTCTATATCCATAAGGGAACAGAAGTTCAACACACAAAACTGGTCTATACTTGTAACAGAACAGAAGTTTGTCACACATAGACTGCTTTAAAAATGGTGGAACCTGGTGTAACGCTTCCTCCAGCCAAAGAATGAATGTGTGTTCCGTTCACTACCGATCTAAAGTACGCTGCTTACAGAAAACCGCATAATCTAGATTGATTTTTGTTTCAGGTTTTTTGAATATCTAACCTAGCCTAGGAAGGCCATTTATACCATTAAAAAGTGAAAGGTCTTTCTGATTTTTCACAACACTGCTTTTTTTTTTTTTACAAGAACCACAAAACTTTGCTTTGGCCTGAAACTTGACACACAGGATATGAAGTCCTGTGAAGAAGCAATTGTTTTTAACGCACATGCTAGAAGACTACTGAAAAAAAAATCAACAACACAGGGCCTAATACAGGTGTCCTGCTGTACCTAGAAACCCCGTGAACTTCAACAGCAGTGGCCTGTGAAGAGAGAGTGCCAAAATTAAAAACAAAAAATACCATAGAGCACTTTTTCACAATGGCATATTGCAGTAGAGAAATTAAATTAACTTTGCCCTTTTAAAAGTGTATTTATACATAGAACAATCAGAGTAATTTCAATTTGGGAATGGGTAATTAGCAACATTTTTAAACCCAAAGATGTCACAAGGGACAAATCATTTTAGTTGGTAATGGACTGCTATGATTCCACTGAATCAATGATCTGCAAACTTAAAATTTTCCAACTGGGGCTTAAAATGAGATTGTAATAACAGCACCTGCACTGATGCAGCAGTTGTCGCTGTCAATTGCGTCTATATTATTTAGACAGGCTTTGCAGTTGGATGGAGGTATTATTGCCTATAAAGATATCGATTAGTAAACTAAAATTCTCTTTGTGCACCTTAACACAGTATACTTTAAAAACTCAGAAGGCATCACAACAGCCTCTCAAGTCAATACTTCATGTTTTATTAACTCTCTACCTACAAAATGTCTTGATTAGGAGAATTTAGTACATTTGCAAACTGCTAATTGAGCATTTACTTGAGAGGACTGTTACAGACTGTCAAGCAAATATAAGCTTATCATGTTTCTAACACAGAGCTTATACAAATAGAAACAAAATTTGCTACTTACCCATAAGCAGTGCAACAGGTCAAGTGAAAGGGTCATGGGATCACTTATTTTCTCTGAATTTCACTAAATCCATCTTCAATAATGGAAAATTACTACTTTAGACATGCCATGCATTACTGTATACAGCTACCCAAGCCTTGAATAAGCTAGGCTGGGTACTGGAAGCAGTAGAACAGCATTAGCATAGTGGTCCACCTGGATTAATATTCCTTGCTTCTCAGCAGCACTTATTAGCCTAGGCAAAATAACTGTGTTAACAGCTATACTGCTTCAGTACCCCAGCTACATCATTCAGAGCTAGCTTGGGTATCTCTGTATTGCTGCACCAAGCTATGTAGACATACCTTTTATTAAATGATAGACAAACCAAAAAACTGTCCCATACTGGCTTAAGTGATTTAGCTCCATCTTGCCAGAATGATTTCCAAAAATGAAGCAGAACTATATCAGTGCTAGAGTTGTACAGCATGGTAATTCTCTGCCTATGAAACAAGCTGCACTCTATTGGAATGTGCTCTGATTTCAGAAGATGACTGTGGACGCTTAGCCTGATGCTTTCCTTAGATACCCATCATTAACCATTTGAAGATAGGAAACCAAATTCTTCTTTGGGCCAAACCCCTGTAAATCAGTGCAACTCTGTAGACATTGAAGGAAAATAGAACAGGGACTTAACAGATCTTCTTACCTTGTTATAACAACACGAATAGGTATGTATTATCAGCATAGTGCAAGAAAGCAAGGAACAAGGTGTCTGGGATACCACCTGAGATCAGAGCCCCATTGTATTAGGTAACACACAGAGCAGAAGATGGCCCCTGAGCAGAAGGCTTACAATTTAAAAGGCAAGATGAGCAAACAGGTATAGATTAAAACAAACAAGCAATTGGTCAAAAGTATACCAATTTTTCCCTAGTTTTTACTTGGATAACTTCCCAGTCTCCTGAAAATGAAATAAAGCTATTCACTTTGATTCTGTTAGTTTAAAACTTACCCTCAAGGATCTCCTGACATCTCATTATATGCCAATGCTTTTCTTTTGTATGTGCTGGTAGTGCAGGTAAAAAGAAGGTAATATTTCATTTGAAAACCTGCAAGAACTAGAGCTGCCCTTATCCCTGTCTGCTCTGAATGAGAGACACAAAGCCATTCTTTCACTGACAAAGCACAAAGTTCCAAAATCATATTTGCTGATGTACAGTCATAAGAAAAGCTACATTGTTATGTGGTATATTATAACACTAGAGAGTGCCATTTAGATCTACTCACATCTAAACAGGCCTTTGATTACTGTTCAATAGCTAACAGCACAGAGGAATAATGTGCATAGTATCATATCCAGTCACCTTTGACATCCCAGCCCAAACAGCTTGATAATCCATTCACAGTTGGGGGCAGTCTTTAGGACAAGTCCAGAGTAAAACTCAAAGGCATGTCTCTGAAGCCAGAGCAAGATATTACAGTTGCTCAGCCACCATACCCCTGCTTGCCTGGAATAGGCAGCCTTGCAGACCGATAATGTCCTGAGAGAAGTTCAGAAAAGACTGTTCCTTGGTGACCTCCAGTGAATCCTTTCAGGGATCTGTACCAATGATTTCTACTTCCAAGGACATCTGAAGGTTGTCACACTATATTGGAGCCAAGGATGCTTAAACTTCAGGCCAGGTCTGGCCTTCAGGGCTCCCCACTGACCCAAAAATTTGGCAGCAGGGGGGTGGTGACAGCTATTTGCTGCTTCTCTGCTGTCATATTCCTGGATCCTGGGGAGCCCCGTGGGCTGGAAAGCATAGGCCTGCATGCTAAATTGAGCAAGCAGAGCCAAATGGGGCAGTGCCAGGCTGAGTGGGGCAGCATAGAGTGGGATGGGACTGATGCTTAAAGCGGTTCGTTTCTCTGGAGGCCACCAAAATCACAGACACACACTCATTAGATGGCACAAAAGGTGTATTTGCAAATAGGGTCAGAGCAGAGTCAAAAACTCAGATTACTCTGAACCCACCAAGGAATTTTGCAGGCTGAATTTATCTTTTTCCTCCTGGGCACGTGTGCAGAAACAGGAACTCTTACAGCTCACTTCCATTTCATACAAGCATACATGTGGTTACAGCACTACATACATCGCATGTATATTATAATTAACTACTTAAGTATGCAGGGCGGAGAGGTAAATATGCATCGGCTAATTAAGCATGCTCAGAGACTACTATAGGTCACCAAGGGTTTAAACCCCCCCCCTTTCAAGGACACAGTCAGTTGAATTCCAGCTTCTGTAATCTGCATGAGAAAGGCTAGGGAGAAGCTGGGGGAGAGTCTGCGATTTAGTATAAGAAAAGCTGTGACAAGGCCGGGCAAGGAAAAAAGTCCTTGACAGTGTTTCTTTCTTATCGGGTACAAGATGCAAGCTGTGCATTTCTAACAATACTCCATTTCTAACAGGACCAAAAAGGGTGGCACAGGGCCAAGCAGGGCCTGATCCTGGCATGCAGGCCTGATCCAGCCCATGGGCTAGCCCCATACCACTTACCTAGTTAGTAGGCCCAAAAGATTAAGCACTACTGTGTTCAAAGAGTGTTCAAACAGTGAGCTGGGTCTTTGTGTCAGAGATGCTCTTTTGCTGTTTCTGTGAGAATTTACCCAAATACAGCCAGGCTAGACAGCTTTGAAATTTCTTTCATTAAGTTTTCTTGCGGGAAACGAGTACCAGTGTCTGTGACCATATAAGATACTCAGTGGTGACGCACAGGGGGAGCATGGGGGGTGCACATGGAAGCACTGGTGCCCCCCCATGAGCACCAGCTGGGGAGCAGGGCCACCAGATGAAGCGGTCATAATCCCAGGTGGTGCATGAGCAGGGCTACCAGCAGAAGCACTTGCAAAAGTCCCGGGGCCTCTCCTAGAGCGCCACGGCTGCTTTTTGGTGAGTGAGACTGGCCGTGGAGAGACCCGCCACTCCACCCCCCGGTCAGTGTGATCGGCCTCAGGGAGACTTCCCCCCCAGTCACTGACTGGTCACTGGGGGGGAGGCACCAGTCACCCATGAAGATAGTGACATTCTACATAAGCACAAGCAGCTGAACTAAACTTGTATATGCAACTTTCCTCACTTCTGAGCACTTGACTTTGCTACATCAATGTTATTTTAGTATATGAGGGATGTCTGTATTTAAGATAAAAAGATATACACATTCATTAATGTTACTAACCAGGGAAGGCTTAGAAAACAAGTATATAAAACCAAGTAAATTCATATTAAAACATCCTGCAACATAAAACCTGTTCAGGTTAAATACCCTGTATATGCTATTACATGCATTCACAAATTTCAACATACAGACATAGAGACCATAGTCTGACCTTCATAATACTGGGCCTTCTGCCCAGTAATTCCAGCATTAGGGAAAAATAATTCTCCCTATTACACGTGTGCATGTTAGCAAACTCAGTAATTTTTGTTTAAATTAGATCATTGGATTTATTTAAAGACTTCAAGTAATGATGAATTTACCAATTCCCTTGGTAAACTTCATCTTCTTTGTTTTGTATTTAATGAGTCTAGCTTAGCCAGACAAAACAGTTTCTATTGCAATATTATTATGAGCCCCTGATCAGAGAAACATTAAAAGAAATTTGTTAAACAACCTAAAACAGGTACAATTTAGGCAAGTCTCAGAAAGGCTCATCCCACTATTTTAACAGCCAGTCTGTCTCTAGCAATAAAGTTACAAATAAGTATTATAGACCAATGGTGTCTTTTCTATCTTTGCTTTCCTTTTGTATATATTTTGTCTTCAAGAAAGAAGAATCAGACTTCAACAGCTCTAGGTTAACTCAAGGGGACACCATCCTCATTACAGAGTAGATTATCAGCTTAAGAAAATGTTGCACCCAGGCCACAGGCTGAATCTTCAGCTTGACAAAGGAGTCTGGATTTAAAATACCCTCAACACTTTATTTCAATAGTTTTGTGTGTGCATAGGACAGGAGTTAAGGGTAATACCCAAGTAAGAGCTTGAGGTAATTTTCCAAAGATGCCAGTAAGGCTTGTAGGATGTAATGACAAGGGTTAAACAGAGATGGTATAAGGAACCTTGGGGCTGGACTCTATGAACCTGATAGGGCCATGCAGGAGAAAATCAGGGCTGTACAAGGGACCAGAAAAGGGAGGAGAGAGACTTATCTGTACTGAGGGTTCTCTTTTTTCATAGATTTCATAGACATTAGGGCTGGAAGGGACCTCGGAAGATCATCAAGTCCAGCCCCCTGCCTGAAGG
>NW_017728910.1:43504408-43506623 GCF_001723895.1 Crocodylus porosus
GTCAGGGCCAGCTGACTTGAAGGTATCCAGCTTCTCAAGGTGTTCCTTCACGAGGTCAGCATTAATGAAGGGCAGGGGATCTCCCTCACCTGGACCTCCCTGTCCCATGGTGGGAATGGGCATCCCATGGGACTGATGAAAGACCAATGCAAAGTACCCATTTAATAGGTTGGCTTTTTTCTGGGCATCAGCTGTCCCATTTGGTTCAGCAGGGGTCCAATGTTGCCCTCGCTTTTCCTTCGGCTCCCCACATATCTGAAAAGGGACTTTTTATTGTCCTTGATGCTCAAAGCTAGTTGGAGTTCAGTTGCAGCCTTGGCTTTTCTGGTTTGCTCCCTGCAGGACTGGACAAGTGCAGAATAATCCTCCTTTGAGGTGAATCCCGTCCTCCATCCTTTGTAGGCCTTTCTTTTTAGCCTCAGGAGGTCTGCTAGATCCCTGGAGAGCCTGGGAGGGGGCTGCTGTGCCCTCTTGCTGCCTTTCCTCTGAGATGGAATAGAATTAACTTGTTCACTGAGGATTGCTCCCTGCTGCACTGGTTCTTGGGTCCATGAGGAAGTCTTTGGTGGGTTAATTTCTGCATAAAGACATTCATTTCCCACAACAGCAGCCCTCTGCTATACTGAGGTAGCACTGCCAGAGGATCCAGTGTCCCTGCACCAAGATCTGTAGCAGGGCAGGTACACTAGAATATAGTGGGAAGGAAGGATCCATGTTCTCATGCCCATTCTGCTCAGGCTTTAATGGATGCCTTCACTTTTCTACACAGAAATTCTCATTCATTCTACTGCATCAGATTGTAATTCTAATTCAGTGAGCATCACAAAAGATTCAAGTTGCAAAAGAACACAGCTAATAAGCTGCTCCTCAGACACTTTCAGGAGGAAGCTTCTCCCTCCCTGACCTTGCTTCAAAGTAAAAATCATGCATTCTGTTAGCCTGTCTGATGAAGGATATATAGTGAAGTTCACAACTAAGACATACAGTATGTTATGGTCTGTAAGGTCCACTAGAGAGTTCTAACCCAAACCACCAAGTTTCAGCCCAATTAAAAGTCACTGGCTATGTTGAACTCAGTTTTATTAATTTGGAATATCTTTACTAAAAGTTAATGCACCCAAGGGGCACGTACACACATGTAAGCATGTGCACTTGCAGCAGTTCAAATAGAAGCAGTGCAAATTTGAGCTGGAGCTTTTTGCTTCAGTGCACATGCACAGACATGCACTTTGGTGTGGGGCAAATTGTGCCACTTGGGGCAAAATAACCCTGCCTGGCTTCTCATGGATCTGCAGCCAGGGGGAGCCTGGGGCCAGTACGTGTGCTGTTCCCAGCAGTATAAAAAGCTGCCCTGTCTTGGCCCCATCAGTACAAAAAGCTGCCCTGGCATGTAGTTCAGAGCTACTCACTCTCAGGAGCTTCTGGGGCCCATCCAATTGTTACCTGGGGACACTGCCCCTTGTGCTAGCTGGACTGCTACAGCAGCCTTGAATGTTCCATGCACCCTCTATGCATTGCAACTGTCTGGTAGTGGGGACTGCTGCCTGGCTGTGACCTACCGCACACCTGCCAGACCTGGATGGGGACTGCACAGCCAGTAGAGGCATCTGCCGTCTGGGCCAGCTGCCAGTGGGCTGTGGCTGCAGAGTTGGCCTTTGTGCAGCGCTACTGCCATATGTGCCCCTGCCTCACCATCTGGGCAGCTGTCACCCAAAAGATGTTCCCAATGCAGTGGTCTGCTTTGAACTGTCAAAGCACGTTCTCCTAGTCCCAATTGGCCAGGAGGTCAGCGACAGCCAGCTGGGTTCAATGTGCCAGCTCTGAGCAGGGTCCTCTGCCTACATCCTGCCACTCACCTTCCTAGCAGGAATTCTGGTGTTCCCCATTTGAAAACTGAAAATCCCACCGTGGCACTTCCATTTTCTCCAAGCCCCCATGGCTCGGGGGCATAACAGGCCGCATGGGGCCATGTGGGGCCCGCCTCCCTGTCCTGCAGGGCCCGCAGGATGGGTGGCGATGCGGCAGGAGGGGCAGAAGGACACCCCATACATGGCAGGAGAATGACTTCTAAATATCTATATATTTTGCAGTTTGCCTTTGGTTTTCTTAGCATAGAGCTCCCCCTGACTCCTTCACTAACCAGGATGTGGGGACAGATGCCCCTGCAGCTACAGGTCTTGCCAGCAGATCTCATCCTGTCTGGCAGCTGGGCATG
>NW_017728910.1:43507008-43518329 GCF_001723895.1 Crocodylus porosus
TCACCAGCTGTAGCAGGTGCCATGGGGGTCGCTGGCAGAGCCTCCCTGCACAATACAGGGGGGGCAGGCAGGGGATGGGGTCGGGCAGCAATCCGGTGGGCTTGGGAAGCTGGCAGAGGATGGGGCTGGTGGGGGTTCCCCCATGGTCCCCTCCTTTAACCCCCTTCCTTACTGGCATGGAGCCCCGGTCCAGCTCCCTGCAGAGGCAGGTAGCGTGCTTCAGCACTGGCTACCAGAGCGTCTGTGTGGAAGACTGAGCCTCCAGTTTCCTCAGGGCATGGTCTCAGACTGTGCCCTGCCCCAGTTTTTCCCCTGCATTTTTTTGACCCCTGGATATCCAGGGATCTAATTTTGCTCCCGTGCTGCAAATCTGCAGTGTAGGGAATGTTTTTTCATTCTCACACATGCCTCCTGCAGCATCTCAAAGGGCTTTGAGATGCTGCAAGATGCACATGCACACGTGTGGACGCACCCAAGTGGATTTAGTGCATGAAGTACATCTGTCCATATATGACATCTATGAAGGGGGACAGCAGTGGTACAAACTAAGTACATCTTAAACTATATCCTAATGGATGAAACTGTGAATCAAAGTAAAAAGTAAAATAAAAACAATATTTTGTCTTTAAAAATATGGTGCAATCTTTCATCTGTCACATAGCCAAGATATGCAAGGCTGAGCTCTTAATGGAGGCAAATGGCATGCAGGGGAAGGGAATTGAAAAAAATAATCTACTCTGAGTTACTTAAATTGGGTTGCTTAAATTTGTCATTGTGTTCTACATGTTTCAAAACTGTACCCATAATAGCTTGCAGTTCTTTACAAAGGTCAACATAAAATCATTTTTTCTGTTACTTCTTGCTTCAGAAACCAGTTCCTTGCCTGCCTGCTGTCCTCCTGAACTTTGTTAATAAAGGCAAAGTTCTGTTGAGTTATCACTCTGACCCTTCAACTTTATTATCTGGAAAACCATAAACTTTATCCATGAAAAGATATAAAAAGGAGAGACTTACAAAACATTCTTTCTGCAGATCTTGCTTCCAGGCTCACCATTTGATCTGTCCTTCGATTTAAACTCTTAGCCACAATGCCTGCTGATTACAATGGAACGTGGGAAATGGAATCCAATGAAAACTTTGAAGCCTACATGGTTGCTTTAGGTAAATAAAAAATAATATATATACTGATATATTGTACGTACTTAGGGAAAAAAGTTTTTATTTGTAAATTATGTTTTAAAAAAAAAAACCTAATAGCAGACAACTCTTACTTCTGTAGTATGTTTTGAACATAATATTTTCTGGCAACCACACCAAAAATCATATGCTTGTATCTAGATGAACATGGGCAATTCTCTCAGCAAATAACAAAATATTTCAGAGCACTGGAGCAAAAAAAAAAAATAGCCATTAGCTCTTAATAATACTGCAGTTGAATTAGCAGATATAGTTGAAAATTTGCATAGTAAAGACTATAAGAATTCGTCATAAGGCAAAAGTTTCTAACAGCTTTTATGAGACTGTAGCTCCACGGCAATAAAATTTAGGGTTTTAACCAGAATCATTTTCCTAGATGCCAGAATACCATCATCATAGCATTAATTTAGTGCAAAGAGCAAGTTAAGGAAGCTTGACTTATGAGTTAAGATCAAGCTTTTGATTGTGCCAATTCCAATCTTATTTTCCGTCATACTACCATATTCAATTACTATCAATGACAGTGTGAGAGTTTTATAAGGGATAAATGTATCTTTTTGCTTTGACTATCATTTTACATTTCAACTTTTCAATACAAATATCTTTTCAAATGCTTTTGTTCATATGCAAATAAATATATCTTACCCTTGTAGCTCATTATAGGTATGTAAATTCGGTCCTTAGGTGAAATCCTGGCTCCGCTGAGGTCAATGGTAAATCACCTGTTCATTTTAATAGACGCAACAGGCCTTTATTTTGATGAATAGGCACTGAATCACAGAAGCAATTAACATTTTTAAAAATTATTTTGGTATACTCTGGAGAAATTGATTGTCTCATTTCCATTGTTCCTGTAATAGGGCTGCATTCCCCAAAGTGCAAAAAATGTAGAAAGTAATTTTGTACAGGAATGAGAAATGGAATGAAAAAGGTCAGAGCCCCTTCCCATGCCCCCAACTACAGGTATTCAACCTGACTGCTTAACCAGGTGCAGAATGAGTTGTTCTTCCTGCTTGTGAAGTCTACATACTTTACAAACTTTAGATCAGACAGTCAGATCAATGATAAAAAAATAATGGCAGTTGCCTAATTAAAGCTAGGTTGTCAGGGAAGAGTATTTTATTAGTCTGAACTGCAAATTAAAAAGCAGCAAACATTGTCAGTTTTCAGTTTTTCTCCTAATAACAATTTACAACCTTTTGAGGCCCAATCCTGCATATACCCAAGTAGCCTTTATTCATATAAGTATTTACATTGACTTGTATATAGAGATCTGTTGTCATTTTCTCCTATAGTTTGCCTTTCACACTAACTTTTCATGGTAGCTGACATCAGTGTAACGCTGACACTGGCAAGCGAGTCTTGTTAGAACAAAGTCACTTGCACTTTTCCTTAGAAGCTGAGATCAGATTTATCAGACCTATGCATTTTATGCATTAATAACCTGATGGTGTATACTAAGGCAAGCTATTGGAAAGCTAAAGGACTGGATGGTTCAGATACTGAAATAGGTACTTGTAAACATGTGATGCAATAAAAAGAGCTCAATGTACTGGAATCAGTAAGAGCACCTAATTTATCCACCTTTAGGTAGATAATAACATGTTAGGAAAAATATGTTCGTCACACATGGAAGCAAGCTAGGCAATTACACAACAATTTTCACAACATTCTGAATACACTTTTTAGTGATTGATTTATGGATGGCTGTCAGAAGCCCTAAGTTGAAGGTAACAAAGTTTAGTGCTTTGGCCAGCTTGCTAATAGAGTTTTATCCACATCACTGAACCCTAATGCTTACTTTTCAGCCTATTCAAAAAGACAAAGACAGGAATACATAAAAGCAAAATTGTCACCTTGCACAATTTTACCATGAGCCTATGATATTTCAAATATTTTTCTGAAAACCCAAGCTTCTGAAGGTGAGAATCTTAGCTTCTGCTTTTTTAGAAAAGTATGTTTTTAGCCTTTATATTTTTCAGAGGGAACACTGAAAAGGCTTAGGTTCCTCTAAGACACTGTAAAAGCTCTGAAGTGTTTCAAAATAATGATTTTAACACAAAACTCATGCATTTGGGGGTGACGGGAGGGAATAACAGTTGATTTTTGCTGGCTGTGTTGTTGGCAAGGCAGCATACAGAAAACTGACTTTTTGATTGCTCTGGGTGACTTTGCAAAGTTCTCTTAACAGCTGGTACATACATCTTATTTCTAGTGTGGCCTCTGCGTTCACCTTAGGTATGTAGTAACTCTTTTCTAAGAGGATCAGTAGGTTTTATAACATCTTTTAATTTGATGGGGGCATCGCACAACGTTGTTTTCTCCTCCAATCTTTGGGTATCACCAAGTACATTGTTGTATTGGTGCATTTAACTCCGCCATACCTGCTCATACATATTCATTTTTAAATCTTATCAAGCAACCCAGCAGTTGTTAGTAATATTCATGTCTTCAGATCAGTGCTTCCACCTAGAATTTAAGCTGCAAGTTTTACTTCCTATCATGAGGAGAGGAAGACCTGCTAGTCTGACATGCAGGTGGTACGGCAGGGTGGCACCTTAAAGACAGACTCATTAACAACTAATGAGTTAGTTTTTAAGACTTGTTCTCAACCAAGTTGCCCTGGCACCCTAGAGTCCCTTGAGATCTTTTTAAGGGGGCCTCAGGGTGCTGCTCAAAACGAGGTATGCAAACACCTACACACGATTCACAAAATCAACCAAGAGATTTCACATAGGATCCACAGCGTCAAGAAGAATATGATGTATTGTGGCTTTTCTGAGGGCTTTTTTTTGCAGCAGTAGCATAATTGCTGTATAATTTTTGCATAGTCAAGAAATGACTGGAAAGCTAAGAGCTCATATTTTCCAAGGTGTGCCCTCAGTTTAAAAAGGTTGAGAATTAGTGTTTTAAGGTTTCACTTGGCCCTGCCTTCTATTTAAATTCAGTGAAAGGTAGGGTATGTATTAATTAGAATCATAGAAAATTAAGATTGGAAGGGACCTCAGGAGTTCATCTAGTCCAACCCCCTGCTCAAAACAGGACCATCCCCAGCTAGATCATTCCAGCCAGGACTTTATCAAGCCAGGCCTTAAAAACCTCCAAGGACGGAGATTCCACCACCTCTCTAAGTAACTTGTTCCAGTGTTTAACCACCCTCCTAGTGAGAGAGTTTTTCCTAATATCCAACCTAAACCTCCCTTGCTTCCATAATTTACACACACTAATTCTAATCCTTCTGTAACAAGTATGTTTTCTGCTTCTCTGCTTCCTTTTGTATGGTAACTTGTATGGTACATTGGGCTGTATCAGGAAGGCATGATCATCTAATCTCTGCTGCATCCTTAACACCATTTAAGCCAGTAATTAGAACAGGACACCTAACCAAATCGACTTCATTGGACTGTTTATAATGACCTTACTATAGGCTAAGTCAAGTAAACTTAATTTCTGTCTAATCTTATTAGTTTTCTCTGTGGTATTAGACATATTAAAGAATAAGATAACTGATCCAGTTTAGCCTCTTGATTCCCCTTGTGGAAGCCAGCCCGCAGGCACCTAGCAGTGAGAGATCGACTTGAATGGGAAGTCAAGCAGTTCAAGCCAATAACAAATCCCGATCTGCTAGGTGACCCGGACTTCATTAATGCAGGACACAAAAAATGAACAATGGCAAGCCAAGAAGTAGAAACACAGACCTTTTTCTGGGTGATAGTATGATCCATTGAATTACCTGTGCAAATTCCACAGGGGAGATGCCTGTTGAATTTCCGTGGATTGGAAAGCTATCTCCTCCAGAACATCTCTAGTGAGGGGCTGGAGTAGAAAAGTTATAGTTATGCTAGTTGGTTTTGGAGCAGACTTTTCACTAAGCCACCATGTTTTATGTATAGCAATTCAGGCATATTCAAAGTATTCATTAAATTTGCAATAAAGTAATATACAGAGGCCTATTTTTGTGCGTGGTACTGAGAATCTGTCCCTCGCTAACTGTTATCAGTGAAAGGAAATGACATGGAAATGGTGGAGAGATATTCTTCCACTCTGCTTCTCCCAATTTTACATTTGGTTGATAGTCTATGTATTAAGGAGGTAAGGTTCAAAGCACATTGAAACTATACTTTCTGAAGTTCATCCATCCTTATAATTAATACATATGCATTCCTATACTTTAATTAATGAATAGTTTTGCCCTTTAAGCCAGAAACTGTAACTTTTTCATAAGCACGTTACAGAGTATTTTAATCTAATCTAATAGAACAATATTTCATCTTTATTGCTTGTATTGTTCAAATTGCAGTTATGAAAAGTATGCCTTAATAAAACCTCCTCTGATTTTCTGCAGTAGCTACAAGACTAATATATTAGTCAGAAATAGCTTTTCTTTGGAAGTCTAGACTTTTTTCCCTCTGGGAGATCTAAATTTTGTGTTACCTGGCTATAAATCAGACCCAGAGCAGCAGATAATCCACAGCAGCAGATAAAATATATCTAAGAACCCTGGAGTATAAATACTTGAATAAGAACATTATTTCCTATTTTAAAGTCACATTTTGTTCTAACCAATCCTTTCACACAATTCAATTAGTGCTTCAGCAGTAACATAATGAATCCACCAAAGACAATGGATTCCATTTGTACAAGGCCTTGCCAAGTTGACAGTGATTAACTTGTATATAAAAAAGCTAAAGAATGGTTAACAAGCCAAACCATTTTTCAATCTCTTGGAGAAACATGTTAAATTATTTCATTTACATACAGCACCATTATGAGATTCATTGCTAGCTGGTCAAAATATTTATTGTAGCTGGAAATGCAGCTGGCATCAGGTGTATCATATAGGTTAGACTATATCAGGATGCTAATATATATTCTTCTTTTGAGATCTCTTTCAATGCACCCAGTAGCACACAGTTTTTTGCATTATAATTTTAGTCTTCATCATGAACAAAACAAGGAATATTTAAGGAAGTTAGTAACAAATACATGCTAACAGAATATATTAAGGGAGAAATGCAGTCAAATGCAGTATTTTTGGCTACTTTAACTTTATCTCGTTTACCCAAGTTATCAGCATTGTTTTTGTAAACAATTTGTTAGTGTAATCTCTGCTTCAAATTTCTTGAAAAATGTGAAGTAAAAGGCACTTACAGATAGTATCGCATCACATGTGTACTGTGTAGTCCTAGCTGCAATACAGTCCCAGACACCAGAGATGCAGTATAATCCTAACCTATAATCTGTAATTTAAAAGCTACATACCAAAATTAACTGGATCAAACAGAATCATAGAAGATAGGAATGGAATGGGTCTTGAAAGTCATCTGACTCTAATCCATTCCCTGCCCTAGAAAATATCAAAATACTGATTTTGATATGTTCGTTTACTGAACAAGAATCTATTAAGCATTCATACTAAGATCCTGTTATAGAAACGAGCAAAGCCAATCAAAAGACAGAATGTTTCAGAAAAAATATGGGAAAATGTATTATTTTCTTGAAATTTTTCACCAAAAATTGGAAATATCTTTTCTCCCCAAAAAGTTCTCTTTTTCTCTTTATTGCTCTTTTTTTCCTTCCATTTAATTACAGAAAAGGCAGAGTGCAGACAGGAAAATGGAGATGGAAAATCTCCAAATTGAACATGATTTTTAAAATAAAAAATTCAGAACATTTTGAAAAACAAATCATTTCCTCAAAATTTCATTTTCAAAGCACCTTAGAAAAAGTTGCAAATTAAAAAAAAAAATGTTGACCCACTCTAGAACACAGCTACTGCATTTTTACCTGTAAATGAGACGGCTAATTGTAGTTATGTTTTTTATTGTGTACGTATATAAAAACTGATTTTTCCGTCTGTAACAGAAATTGGAATTTGATTTGGTTTATCATAGACTACTATTTTCTGCTTTTTACTAGATATTGATTTTGCTACTCGTAAAATTGCAAAACATCTGAAACAAACAAAGGAATTTATTCAAGATGGAAATAATTTCAAGACAAAAACACTGAGCACTTTCAGGAACTATGACCTAAATTTCACTGTTGGAGTGGAGTTTGAAGAACACACCAAAGGGCTTGACAACAGAGTGGTAAAGGTATAAACTTTAGTGTTTAATTTCCATTTACAGAGTAGTTCATACCAGGGCAAGAGGTCTGAGGAAAAAAAAATGATGAAAAGCAATGTTAGATAAATGCTTATTTATAAAGTGCAGGTCATTTGTGTTTCAAGACAAATTTTCTTTCACATTTAATGTATTTATTTTATATGCAAATAAAGGTTTCTCAGATTTGTGACAGAAATAGTTACCTACATTCATCCTCACAAGAAACCTTTCCAGTCTCTCTCTAATAAACTTCTTTGTAGATTTATGTATTTAAAAGTAAAGAAAGGAATATATTTTATCATATGTAATTTAGCTAAGTTACATATTAAATCTAACTTTTACAACTACTAAACTCCCTACCTTCATTATTTTAAAATTACCAAGTCTTAATGAGGCTGCTCCTGTGAGACCTTTACATGTGGCTCTCCAGTAAAAGGGAGTGCAAGGTCTAGAAGAAAGTGTGAAGATGAGGGCCTGAACCGTATGGCAGATTCACTTAACTCCTTAAAAGCCCCCTTTCTCTTTTTGCTCATCTACTGTTCTCCCCTGAAACACTTACATTGTGGGGGAGAGGGTGAAGAACATGTGCCCAGTTCCCATTGAAACTCCTCTTTGCATCTTTGAAACTTTCCCCTAACAAGTACAGTCAGCTGTTTCAGCAAGTTCTCTCTTTGCCGTTCATTCACCAGTTCTGATAACCGCAGTTCTGTCCTCTTCCACGATTCCTAACCATCTTGTCCCTCTCAACTGCACCATTTACATACCTGAAGAAACAAACTGGGCTTCTGCTGCTAGCCTCAGATGACAATGAAGGTGTGAACAAGACCTATTTGGCTTTGTTCATTGTCAAGAAGTTGGCAGTACAAAAAGGTAAAACTGCTCTTCTGCGGCTCCTCTAATCCCTCTGTAGAGTAGCATAGGTTTAATTGAGGACACTGTTTGAGCAATAGGGCCAGTTTCTCTTCTCACTACTAGTAGTTTTACGTGTACAAGTAGATTCCTTTCACTTTGATGGAAGTCAGAGAAGTATTAGGCTTGTGTTGGACTCTTCTGGTGCTTTGAATTTGCTTTAATACTTTCTGTACTTTCTGTTTGCTTTAATACTTTCTCTTCAATGAGTATTGTGAGGTTTTTAAAGTAATGCATTCAAGTCTCCCTAGATCCATCTCTAACTACAAACCTTTTCATCACACTTCTTCCCCAGTGTCACCAATCCCTTCCTTTCTCACCACCTTTCTCTAGCTGCAATAAAAGACAGCTTGTCCCATTATAATCCTGCCTTATCTTTGATATTACCTGTAATCATTTCAACAAGTATTTTTTTCTGAATAAATTGGGGGAAAGGGGTTTTATATGTAAATAGCAGTACACTATTAGTCTTGGAAACCCCTCCGTAAAAAATTTCCTTATTGTCATGTTAACAAAAACAATGACTCACAAAAATGAATGGGAAGATACTGAGTAACATTCATATTTAAAAAGGGAATTGGTCATTTAAAGAGGCTGTCACTTAACCAGCCAGTTAAGACAAGTTACCTGAAAGTGAATGAGTTTTCTCTATCAGTGAGTGACTTTTCCATAAAAGAGATAACCATCTTCAACTGAACTAGAAGATCAGGTAGTCTAAAGCTGATAGAGACTTTTCTAAACTTATAAATAGCAGTTTTAATCATGAACATCTCTGCTCTGTAGATGACACTATGATTTGTTTAGCATATGGACATTAATTTCTCTTGACTTGCTCTCTAATCACTCTGTCCTCTTCCTACTGGTTTTGATTCACTCCTCTTACTGTTAAGCAATATAAAGCTACCAAGCCTTTCAAAGTTTGAAATCCTCTCATGGACTTTTAACTTTTGTTTTCCAGATCAGAAACCTGAGACAAATTTTCTTCTTTGTTTCATTTATCTGTATGCCTGCTTATCTCTGGAAGAATTTCCCAAATTCACCCCTAAGTGGGCACTGACTGGACTAGATTGCACGTAATTTTAGCCATGTCTTTATTACTTTATTTTTCTTAATGAAGTTCATTCTTTACAGTGTTCTTAAATCTCTCAGCTTTAGAGGATCCATGGTGCTGCCGACAGTCTTCCTTCTCTCCCACCCCCAACTCCCAGATCGGAAGATGGTGCAGAGGCACATTTACTGGTTTCCTATTAACCCCAAGACTAATGGCCCTCCTGCTTTTCAGAACTCTGGAATCATTCCATCCTGCCTTTTTGACCTCATTTGCACTTACGCCCAAAACACTCTCTACTTCCCCAGTATTGGTTTGTCTCTATTCCTTCCGCACATCTGAAGGCGAAGGAGGTTAGGTCGCTCATTTGCTTCTGCCTGCTTGACCTAGAACTCAATTCTCCTCTGGGCTCCAGCAAGTTATTCAATTTCAATTTCAGTGTGAAAATTTCTTTTTCGCTTTAAGCTTGTGACTGTCTCTGTCTAAAGTTCTTTGAGACAGTACATGAAGGATGTGATAAAATAACTTACAAGTGTATTGTATCAGGTGACATTACCATACATTTTCTCTTGCAGCCTGCTGCAGGCAGAGATAGGTGTTGAGTTGTCATGATCTACAGGTTTCGAGTTATTGCAACTTACGTCTTTTTATTAATGCTTTCATTACTCATTGTAGATTCACTTATCTAATTCCCCTCTTATGCATAAATAATATGTATGATTGTATGCAAAGAAATAGTTGGATGTTGATAACAAACCAGTTTATACCAAAGGCCAGCTGGGCTACTACTATCCTCACACAAGTAGTTAATATTTTTGGAATTGCAATTGTGTCTTCTTATGTGTCTGGATCTCTTCCAAGGTTATCTTGCTAGATTTAATCATTTGATTTACACAGACACTGGTGACTTGGGATGGTGATAAACTAGTGTGTATCCAGAAAGGAGAGAAGAACAACAGAGGCTGGAAACACTGGATTGAAGGAGACAAACTGCATCTGGTAAGAGCAGATTTCAAGGGGGGTAAGCACCTCAATGAAACTGCAACATAATGAAGTACTATAGTTTTGAGGTGTACACACACTTACAATAGTTTTTACTCAGACAACTCTAATCCCTAAATTTTAGAAACCCCTGTAAGAGGGAACCCCTTCCCTTGTTACTTGGAGCAAATGGAGCTCATAAGGAAAGAGCTGTGCTATTTGTACCGGCTGCCAATTAGGTTGCAGGGTTCAGCCTGCAAATTTCTGACAACAAAACATGTGGCTGCTGAATAGGGGATTAGCAGCTCTTGGGCCCTAGTAACAACAAGCCAGGTCAGGTAACCAGGGGGGGAAAGAGCAAGGGCCATATAAACCTGAGCCTGGAGTTCAAGACTCAGACCCTCACTGTGGAATGAGTTATGCGGGTGCGCTATGTATTAGGCCTGTGCGAGTAGACAGCTATTCAATCCAGCTTCAGATCCAGCCGGTTCGGATGCCAGTGATCCGATCCAGAGCTCCAGACTGGGTTCCTGCTTTGATCCAGCTGAAGCAGCTCCAAAGCTTCGGAGCCACCTCAGAGATCCGGCTATAGGGTATAACGGAGAATCAATCAAACATCTGTAACTTTGTTATTTTTGGCTGATTTTGGATGAAACTTGTAGGGGTGGTAGCGTCTGCTGAGAGCATGAAGTCTGTTAAGGTTCAAGCAGATTGGTGCAGGGGTTTGGGGGGAACTGTACCCCAAATTCTTGAAAGCAAAACTCATGTCAAGTGTGTGTGTTACACCATGGGGGGGTGAAAACTGCAGAGGTTGTGGCCCCTGCTGAGGCCACAAAGCCTGCCAGGTTTCAAGGAAATAAGTGCAGGGGTTTGAGGGAAACTGCGCCTCAAACTACAGACAAGCAAAAGTCATGACATGGGTGCCACTGTATGTGTTAATTTCATAGATTTCATAGACATTAGGGCTGGAAGGGACCTCGGGAGATCATCAAGTCCAGCCCCCTGCCCAAAGGGCAGGAAGTCAGCTGGGGTCATAGGATCCTAGCAAGATAAGCATCCTATTTACTCTTGAAGGTGTT
>NW_017728910.1:43518764-43584435 GCF_001723895.1 Crocodylus porosus
AGGCCAAGTACAAGGGGAGAATGGCGTCCCGGGATTTGCTCGAGAAGCATCTATGGATGCAAGCCAGCGTTTTGGTTGCTTTACTATCCGCAGCATCGCATTGCAGGCTCATGTTCATCTTGAGCGCAGCAGGATGAAAGTTGCAGGGATGGTAGTCCCTGCTGCAGCCACAACACCTGCCAGCTGTCGAGGAGATGGGTGCAGGAGTTCTGGGGCAGGCAAAACTTGTGACATGGGTGCTTGTGCAACTGTGTCTGTCTTGGTGTATGGGGGGGAGGTCGGGGGAGAAAAGGAGGGAACTACTGCAGGCCTGGCTGCTAAGCTGCTGTGTTACAGTTACCAATCAATCTTGATTTACTCAGGGACCAGCTCAATACACAGTACCTAGCTATTACATAACAAGTTAACGGGAATGGATTAACACGTACAAAACCACAGACCAAGGAGAGGAAATAATCAATACAGACAATCAACTGCCCCAAGACAGACATGGTCAGTTGCACAACCACCCATATCACAAGTTTTGCCTGTCAGCACCCAGAGGTGCAGGGCACCCGAACACCCCTGCACCTATGTCCTCAAAGCTGGCAGGCTTTGTGGCCGCAGCAGGGGCTAGCAGGCCTGCAGCTTTCATCCTACTGCGTCTTAACACACAGTGTCACCCATGTCACAAGTTTTGCTTTTCCGCAGCTTGAGGTGCAGTTCCCCCCAGACTCCTGCACCAGCTCTTTGAAACTTGGCAGGCTTTGTGGCCTCACCAGGGGCTACTACCTCTAGTTTTCACCCCCCTGTGGTGTAACATATACATATGACATGAGTTTTGCTTTCAGGAATTTGGGGTGCAGTTCTTCCCAAACCCCTCCACCGATCTTCTTGAAACATGGCAGGTTTCATGCTCTCAGCAGGGGCTACCTCCCTCGCAAATTTCATCCAAATCAAACAAAAACCAACAAAGTTATAGATATTTCATTGGTTCCCCATTATACCCTATGGCTGGATCTCCGAAGCGGCTCCAAAGCTTTTCCAAAGCAATTTGGAAGCTCCGAACCACTTCGTAAAGCCTAACGAAGCCAGCACTTTGATCTGGACATGCTGCTTTGGACACTGAAGCATCTGAAGCATCTCCAGATCTGAAACATGGTCCGAAGCCTTGCATAGCCCTACTATATATGATGATTGATGTTCCAAATAGTTGCTTTTGTCATTGTTGTTTGGAGTTTGTGTAAAGCTGCAAGGCTGGATGGTGGCTGGGGTCGGGGGGAGAGGGAACCTAGCAGGATGCCTGGGGCATCCTGGGTTCTAAGCCTTTCAAAGTAAACTTGGCTAAGGCACACCAGCAGAGTAAGTTTGGCTAAGGCACAAGTGCAGCAAGACCTAGAGGGGCTGGTGCTCCAAAAAGCAGATGGTCTGGGACTGGTAGTAAGAGGAGGCCTAGAGAGACCTGTGTCTGAAACCAAGTGGCTGATATCGAGGCACAGCCATTAGGGGTATGCGAAGCCGTCTGTATTCAACTCGGATTCAGATTCGGCTTCAGCCCTATTCAGAGGACAATGATTTGATTCACTGACTTGGATCACTGTGCCAATTTGATTCGGCCGAATCAGAGAATCGGAGCTTCAGCCATAGACACCACTTTAAATGTTTTTTCTACATACCTTAGGGTACCAGGCGCACCTTGCAAACACTGAGATGATGGGGTGGATGGAGCTCACCAGGATGTGGGGAACTGAGCAGAACTGATGTACCAGTTCCCTGCCACTGCCCTTGCCCTTCACTCTCAAACCACAGTCCCTCCAGCGCCCCTCACTCCTAACCAGCAGCCCCCGCCTGTCCCTACTAGCTCCTTCCTGGCATCAGGACATGAGTCTAGCTGCAGCTATACCACCCATGGCTTTGTGGCTCTGAGCACTGCCAGCCCTTGCTGTTCTGCTCCCAGTGCCTGTGCCCAGGCTCCAGTGATCCCCATGCTTTTCATGGGAAGTCCTTGGCTGGGCAAGCTCCTTCACTTCCACACCAGCCTCTGCCTGCACAGGCTGCTCTAGAGGGTCAGGAGGCTCTAAGCCCAGCTCTGGAGGCCTCTCCCACCCAGAGCTCTCCCTGCATCCCTGACACCCATCAGGGCTCTCATGCCCAGTCCTCGCAGTTGCACATGACACAGGGAGTGGGCCTGGTCTGCTTGTTTGCACCTTCGGGCAGGACTGGGCCACTCTTGCTGTCACCTGGGATCTCACAGAAGCCGTATGCCTTCAGGCCGAACCAGATCCTGCCTCTATGTGCCCCACACGCCATTGGGCTGGGCTGGCTTCATGGAGGCAGGTCCTAGCCCAGCCTGAGGGTGCACAGCTTCTGAGTGCAGTGCTGAGACTGCGAGTGACAGCAAGAGTGACCCGGTCCTGCCCAAGGACATGCGCCCTGTGCCAGGTGAAGCCACTGGAGGTCTCTGCCAAAAGTGGGTATGAGCGCCCCAAAAGCTGCTACTGCTGCAGGGGGCAGTGTGCCATGTTGGGGGTTGGGTAGGAGACCCACCCCTCCCACATAGCCTTCCGACCCACAGTCCCCACTTCCACATACTCCCACTCACCTCCACAGTCCCCCATCCCCACATCCGTTCTTACTAGAGTCAGAGCTTGGGTCCAATCCACTGGTGCAGCCTTGCTCCGCTCCTATTTGCTCCACTGCATTGAGACAGTGTGCTGGAGCAGCAGGGGCATCTGGGACCCATAGAGACTATCTAGCCAGGTGCCAGAATATCTCTTTGGAGGGCCCAGCCTCTAGTTGCCTCTGAGCATGCTTCAAGAGTGCACCCTGTGCCTGTTTTTTCCAGCATGTTTTTTTTTTCATACTGGGATTTCACGGTATCAGATTTAAGAGGGGAACCTTTTTTCATTCTTAGCCTGCCTCTTGTGGCATCTCATACTGCTTTGAAAAACTCATGCACAGGCTCACTCATCTGGACACAGCCGTCCTTGTCAATCTTGCCTAACAGAAAACTATTTTTTTCATCCTGGAACTTGTTGACTGGCTATAATACTGAGCTCTAAATTAATTATTTACTGGACAGTGTGCATTAGTGGTGTATTTAGAACTTTTCCCCTTATGTATCAGATGAAGAGCCAAATTCTCAGGTGGTGTAACTTGGTCTGGCACCATTGACTGAAGTGAATGAATGACAACTTGCACCATTTGAAGATCTAGTTCAATGTATTTTGTTCTAGCACTTAATTCTGTACAGTCAAATGAGCTACATTTTATACTGGTAGTAGTTAACTTGGTCATCTAATTCTGCTTTGAGCTTGCATGCTTGGAAGGACAATGAGATGAATAAAAAAATATACTGTTTTCTTCCATCTAGGTCAAAACCAAGGTCCCATCCAGCTGGCAGGCATAGTTTTATTACCCTACTACAATATAAATTCAAAATTTGCCAACTATTTCACTGTCAGAAGTTTCAGTTATTGGCACCAGGACCCCCACCACCATTCTGAAGCACAGGAACACATATACATGAGATGCAGAGGATAATTAGTACACTCCAGTGTGTTAATTTGTACGCTCCAGCAGACTCTATTACTAATACTGAAATGAATTATAAATAAGAAAAAAAAATCTTCAAGACAAATATACATTCCCAAAATAAAGTTCTAGCAAGAAGTATGCAGTAGTCACAGTATTACAGTGCATTGGAGCAGCGTCCCCACACATGTACAGGCACCCATTAAGTCTACTGAAATGCTACTGCAGTTGTCCCCATTCTTTTTGAATCTTCCCTCCACCATCTTGCTGTCATTCCCTTGTTGCTTCAGTACTTTCTATAAATTATAGTAGTTTGTTTTAGTAATAGATTACGCAAAATTCTACCATTATAGAGCAATTTCAGTACATTACTCATTGTTATATTCTTAAAGCTTAATTCATATGTCAAAATCTAATCACTACAGATTAGCCATTGCCAACTGATTGGTTATATAAAATATATTTTAAAAAAATAAGGAAAATCATTTCTTAAATGAGAGGTCTGTTGGCTTTCAGTGATTTGTGAGAGGAGTTGCTGCATACTAGAATCAATTTAAACTTACCAATTGTTTTACTACTGTAGGAACTGACTTGTGAAGACCAGGTGTGCCATCAAGTATTTAAGAAGAAAATGTAAACTGACTGGAAATCCAAACTAGATTATCATCATATTCTTACATTTTCTTTAAAAAAAAATGGAATCACTGCTTGTCCCTGCCATGAACACACAAAAACATATTGTAACAACAACATGGAAGCATTTATGTGTGTTGTAAGGCTTCATGCTTTTCAATCTGGAGTTAAATAAAAATAGTTGTTCCCATAATAGGTTTCCTTCATTTTTAGAATCTTTGTAATTTTTCCAGAGGTAGGACGGTGAGTCCTTCCACAGCTGTGCTAGAAATAAACACTCACAATGGGCATTTTTACACATGCAAGCACATTGCGATGCTTGCAATTGCATAGGCAGCGAAAAGTGCAGTGGTGCTGAGAAAATGGTGGCAGTGCACTTTTGACACCTCGGAGGTGCTTTAGTACATAAGTGCACTGCCACCATTTTCTTCGTGCTTCATGCATTTAGCTGCTTATACAGCTGCACGCAGCGCAGCTCACCTCAGCTTGTGTGTGGAGCAGACTCGATTTAATCAAGTCTGCTCCAAAGTGGTGAATCTTTGGTGTGTCGCGGGAAAAAAGTATGTGTATAAATGAATGAAAGGGACCCATGAATGAAAGGGACCTGGAGGTTCATGTTCATAGACCACAGTATGAACATCAGCCAGCAGTGCGATGTTGTAGCCAGTGGGGCAAATAATACTCTGGCATGCATCAATCGATGCATCTTCAATAAAACCAAGGAAGTGATTCTTTCCCTCTACTCAGCACTGGTGAGACCACAGTTGGAGTCCTGCATCTTTAGCAAGGACATGGACAAACTTGAGAGAGTCCAAAGAAGGGTGACCCGTATGATCAGAGTCTTATATGGCAAGCCATACGAGAAAAGGCTGAAGGGTCTGGGACTCTTTAGCCTGAAGAAAAGAAGGCTGAGAGGGGACTTGATAGCAATTTACTGTTACACTAGGGGAGTACAGCAAGTGCTCAGTGAGCAGCTGTTCACCAGGGCACCTGAGGGGAAAACTCAGAGTAATGGCCACAAACCCCTGGAAGACCAGTTCAGGCTTAACATTAGGAGGAACTTCTTCACAGTCAGGGTGTCCAGAGGTGGTGCAATCACCTACCCTGGAAATCTTCAAGAGAAGACTAGACAGTCACCTTGCTGGGGTCACCTGACCCCCAGTTCTCTTTCCTGCTTGGTACAAGGGCTGGACCCGATGATCTTCCCACGTCCCTTCCGGCCTTACAATCTATGAATCTATGACACTGCCCAGTTATCTCAACAACAGTACATCTGTCCATGGTACTGTAAAACCACAATATGTTTGGATAACTGAGTGCAAATCTGACATTCACTGTACTTTCCTATTTAATTTAGTTCTGGATCACTCTGACCATAGTTTCAAGCAACAAGATGGCTCAGACTGATAATAGGATACACAACTTCACATTTAGGTCACTCATTTGAATTTGGCCCACATCCATAGCTACTGAAAATTGTTAACCATCTCACAACTGTTTGATGACCTTTGTGTTGATGGCTTTAGTACAGACAGGCATGCTCTACCACAAAATCCATTAACTTAACTAGAAATGTTTGGTTATCTCAAAAGAGGTCATAAGTATTGAACTAAGCTATCAACTCAGGGGCTACTCCATACAGAATTACGCCTAGGGAACATTGACAGGGATTGTGTTTGGGAACCTATACAACCATTAGCAAGCAGGCCATAGCTAGTCCTTGCTCCTTTAGTGAACATATCTTTAAAGGAAAAAAAAATATTTCCATAACTCTGTGAAGGACCACAGGCTTTACTGTGACATTTCTGTTTGCTGTGTTTGGCTGATATAATATTGTATGCCTCAGGTTATCTGCTTAGCCTGTGCATAGAGAAGGAGGAAGTTAAGTGCCAATGCTATCTACAGGAAAGACAAAATAGACCTTTAGCATCAGCAGTCTTGAATAGTTGTGTTGGTATATCAACAAAGGTGAGATAAGCATAACAAAAGGGAGAGCAGACTGGAAAAAACAGCCTGGCAGGTCTGGGGCTAAAAACAGAGAGAAGTTGGAAGACCTTGGGTGGAGTGAGAAAAGACTGGACGTATCTTTGTGGTACTCAGGTCTGTGCAGACTGGACTGGGGATGGCGGGACTGCTTAACCCCTTTGGAGGGGACAGAGAAACTCTGGCTGGCTAGTCTTGCCTTTACTGAAGAGACTATCTGCTGCACTGCTGGGAACTGTAGGTTGCACTTGGTCGCCCCAAAAGTCCCTCTCTCAGAAAGAGATCTGGATGCAAGCTCCTCGAGTCAGGGCCACGGAGAACTTGGGAGGTTGAGGGACCTTAAGGCTGGGGTCTCAGAGTGGGAAGGAGCTAAGACACCTCTTTGCTCTACGCTGGCTTCCAGTATACTTTCCGTGACCAGACAAGGCTCCAGTAGGCCTGAGCAAGCAACCCCCTGGAGGGTACTCTGGGTTTCTACAGCTTCACTACCTGATGTGTAGTTTGTGTTATTTGTTATCCAACTATGAATGACAAGATCCATGTTTCAGTAAATTGGATCTGGAATCATGGAGCAAAATGCATGACCACATAGGTATCAGACTTCATGTATAAATCTGACAATTCTGCCCATAACTATATCTGGACACCCAGGCACATCTAAGTACTGGGCAGGTATGGATGAACATTTTTTGTGAACTAAAGTTAGCATCAACTGGTGGAAATTGATCCTGTGTGTCTTGCTTTGGGTGATTTCTGATCAAAGACAGATGCTTTTCTGATCTAACAAAAGAGTAAACCATACATGTCCTGACGTTAGCCCACAGGGATATTGCATTCAGAGCTGGTAAACACCTTATAACTGGTTGAACCCTTATCTGGAATCTTCAATGGAAACAGACACTAATTTCCTGCCTTGGGACCCCTGCTATATTCTTCTATTGAAGGAACCACATGAAATGAATGTTCAAAGATTATTAAACTTTCAAAGAAATATAGAAATGAAGCAACTGCATGAAGAGTACATGCTTTTATTTTCTGAATACTAATTTCCAAATTTAGCACTTCCCAGGAAAAAAAATTGAGCTTCACAGCATCAAATAACTTGACATCGAATCAAAAAACAAGGGAAAGGACATTACATTTCCACATACTGTGGTCATTACTTTAAAAATAATAAGCATTGAGTTTTGAGAATAAGAAAACCAGCACCGTTCAACTGACTTCATATTTATGCTTATGGTTCAGAGTGTTCTTGGTACAGGCAAGTTTACCAGATGGACATGAGTGGCATGTAAATCAAGGATGCATAAGGGAACTTTTAATTTTTAAAAGAGCACTGATCAGGAAACTGGATCTGCTAGTTGAATAGTATTACCTTCATGCACGACTTCTGGAGCCAATAGTTTCAGGCATATGAAAACGGTGAACACAAACGTGCAGTTAGGTTTTCTATACTGCAAAACAAGCCCTTTCTTCCTGCTGCCTCTGAACCAACTGTACACTTTTTGACATGCAAGAACTCTTAACGTGCTTTAGAATTGTATGCTCAGCATTGGAGACAGATGAGGTGTGATCCATTGTGCTGTGCTGCATTTACTTGCAAAAGTACACTAATTTATACAATACTTGCTATGTTAGGTTGGTCTCCAAGCTGCTCAAAGTCCCTTATCTCCCTCTGCAGGTAAAATACAGCACTGAAAGAAAGAACCTTGCTGGTAAATCAGAGAATGCTCATTCAGAATTCCTCATCTCTTGGGCAATACAGTATTGTCTCAACTGTTTTGAGGGGCTGTCATTTGCACTTCATCCTGTCTGCATAATGCATGTTATTTAAATCTAGTTGGAAAGGAGGGGTAGCTACCAGCAACCTCCTGATCCAGGGAGCTGAAGAGGGATTGTACTGTAATGAAAACACTTCCTGGTAGTTTGAGTATAACTCTGAGGATCAGTAGCATTCCCTGCCCACCAGATAGAAATAGCACTGGTATAAGAATAGAGCATTTTAGGCTCACAGCACTTGCCTAAACTTTGCTCCCATAAAAAGTCATGGGGCATTTTACTGTCATCTTTCATACACATCCATCCTTCAGACCACTACCCTTTTCTGCTCGTACATGTAGGCACCAATGATACTGCCAGGAATGACATTGAGCAGATCAGAGGTGACTATCAGTCTCTTGGCAGCAGGATTAAGGAACTTGGAGCAAAGTGGTCTTCAGTTCTTCCCAAGGAAGGCAAATGTCCAGGCAGGCACCATTGTCCAGGCAGGCACCAGGATGGCTCTCGGCAGCCAGGAGCAGGGAGAAGAGGAGGGATCCAGGCACACGTGTGTCCCACATGCACGTGTGCCCCCTTATTTGACCCGAAGCAGAGGCGAACGCAGCAGCAGCAGAGCCAGCAGCGGGGGCAGCAGCAGCTGAACCCCCTAAGGTAAGTGGGGCAGAGGGACCAATGCAGCTGCGCCGGATCCGGTGGGGTAGCCCCCCGGATCCCTCTTAACCCAGCTGGTAGGGAGCCGCATGAACAAAGCGCGCAAACAGGGGGAGGACTAGGGGGGACTGTCCCCCCAAGCCAGGGAGCACCACCAGGGTTAACCCTCGGGGAACAGGCTCAGGAGGCACCAGATCCCCCCAGTGGGGGAGCGTAGGGGGCGGGACCGCTGGCAGGCACTTCCAGGAAGACCGGAGCGCCTGATTGCCTGTTGGGGCAGCGGCTGGAATTTCAAACCTTTAAAAGCCGCGTTTTGATGTAGCTCCTGGCACTCGGGAGCCAGGAGCAAAGAGAAGGGGAGGGATCCAGGCACATGTTTGTCCCGCACGCACGTGTGCCCCCTTACTTGACCCGAAGCAGAGGCGAATGCAGCAGCAGCAGAGCCAGCAGCGGGGGCAGCAGCAGCTGAACCCCCTAACGTAAGTGGGGCAGAGGGACCGACGCGGCTGAGCCAGATCCAGGGAAGAAGCCCCCCAGATCCCTCTTAACTGAGCTGGTAGGGAGCTGCGTGAACAGAGCGCGCAAACAGGTACGTGAACAGAGCACGTTTGCATTGGCATTTGTGCCGGGGGTGAGCAGGAAGGGCCAGGAGGGATACTCCTTCTAGTGCAGGGCGAAGGCACCGCACTCAGACAGAAACAAGCAGCAACTCCTACGATGGTGTCGACACGGAGTGCTGCCAGGGCCCGTGCCCAGGGGGCGCAGCCCTCCTGGGCCTTGTCTGAGGCCTCCACCCAGACAGAGCCCATGGGGGGGCTGGCGTCCCCCCACCCCCTGGCCTGTGGGAGTTGCCCAGCAAGGCCGGGGGGGGCAGGGATTGGGGACCCCCACACATGTCCTGCAGGCACCCGCCTTAGGGCCCTGGAGGCGCAGGTGAGGGACCTCCAGGAGGAGGTTAGCATGCTGAGGGGAATCGGGGGGCAGAGGAAGAAATTGACAGCTATTTCCTTTCTCTACAGGGTCACACACCCAAGAAAGAAGCACCCCAGGAGGTACCCTCCACTGCAGAGTGGCAGATGGTCACCTCCAGAACCAGGGCTGCTCGTAACACATCAGTACCAGTTCCTTCAGTTCACCTGGAGAACAGGTACAAGGCCCTGGCAACTCTGGAAGAGAAGGAAGGAGAGGAGGCAACCAGAGAGGAGGCAACTCCATACTCTCCACGTTCCAAGCAGGCCGAAGGAGTTAGCAGCCCAGGAGGTAAAAGCATTGAGTGATTGTCATAGGCAACTCCATCCTGAGAGGTACAAAGGGCCCCATCTGTCACCAGGACCCCTCGGTGCGCGAGGTCTACTGCCTACCTGGAGCAAAGATTCAGGACGTGAAGGGGATTACTACCCCATGGTCCTAATCCATGTGGGTACTAATGATGCTGCCAAAAGCCCTGATCACCTGATGGCAGACTACCACACTTTGGGGTCCGAGCTAAAGGAGATAGGCACACAGGTGGTTTTCTCTTCTATCCTACCAGTGAGCGGACATGGAAGACAGCATGCAACGTGCGTCGTGGAGACCAACTGTGCCCTGTATGGTTGTGCCTGCTATAGCTCTCTAGCCCTTCAGCTGTGTCCTGTGGATGCTAATGAGGCCTCCATCTCCCCTACAGCCTCATCCACAAACCACCGGTTTAAAATAGAACAGAAACAATAAGCCCCCGGGCTATAACAAAAAAATAAAGGTAAAGAAGGCAATTTGCCTGCTAACATTTCCAGGGTCTCTGTCTCTCTGCATCCCACTGCCAGTTGCTCTCTCTTGTGGAGCTGCTGGAGCTTCTCTGTGAGTTCTCATGAGTCAACCCTCTTCAGCTTGGGGTTCCCCTGGCCAGCTCAGGCACTGCTTATATAGTTCTGGCCTGAGCCCTCTTCCAGTCACCTGAAGCCCCATCAGCTGACCAGCCAGCCGGGCTCAGCTTTTAACCCCTGCTCTGCTGGCAAGCAGTACCCAGAAGGCTCTGGTCTTGAAGGGGCCACCTGGCTTTCCAGTAACAGGGCTAGGGTTCCCTGTTACACTCCCTTATAGCCTTCTCATAAACAGACTGGAGAAATGCTTGGACTAGAAAAAAACTACTACAAGGTAACCACTAGCTCAATAGTTGCAAGTAAAGGGTAATTATTAATAGATCCATGTCAGAATGGCAGGAGGTTTCAAGTAGAGCCCCACAGGGGTCTGGGCCTAATGCTGTTCAACATGTTTATTAACAGTGTGGATCCTGGCATAGAAAGCTTCTTAAGCAAGTTTTCAGATTACATGAAACTGGGAAGGATTGCAAACATGTTGGAGGATGTAAGCACAATTCAGAAGGTTCTCAACACATTACAAAGTTGGGCTATTGCTAATAGGATGAAGTTCATTGTGGACAAATGCAAGGCATTACACTTTGGAATGAATAATCAAAACCAAAACTATAAAATGGGTGACAACTGGCTGATGGCAGCACTATGGAAAAGGGCTTGGGAATCCTGGTAGACCACAGACCTCAATATGAGTCTGTAGTGTGATGCAGCTGCACAAAAGGCAAATGTGGTTTTCGGATGCATCAATAAAAGCATTAGATGCATGACACAGGATGTGATAGTGCCTCTCAACTTGGCATTCATTAGACCTCATCTGGAGTACTGTGTGTAGTTCTACAGTTCACATTTTAAAAAGGACATGGAGAAAATAGAGATGGTCCAGAGGTGAGTAACAAAAATGATAAAGGGCTTGGAAGGCAAGTCATATGAGGAGAGACTGAAGGAGCTAGGCATGTTCAGCTTGTGAAAAACGCACTTAAGAGGGGACATGACAGCAGTCTTCAAGAGCCGCCAAAAAGAAGAGGGAAAACACCTTTTGCTGCAGAGAGGAGGATGCAGACCAAAGGCTTGAAGTTGCTGAAGTAGGTTTAGATTGGATAACCAGGAAAAAAAACAAACTTCTTCACTGTTAGAACAGTGAGACAGTGGAATAGACTGCCTAGGAAAATTGTGGGCTCTCCATCACTGGAGGTGTTGAAGCAGACATTGGATGACCACTGGTTGTGAATGATCTAGGCATAGTTATACCTATGTTCTACTATGGGTATTTTCCATGATTCTGAGCTTTGCTGGCTGCCCCCACCTCACTTTCTGCTACATGTGTCAGTGTTTTTAAGCTTCTGTCAGTGACTGGGGACTTTGACTGGGTTGTGCCAATGCTCCTGCTAGGACCAAAGCCAGATGTTCCTGGCTAGAGGGTCTTGCCAACCCTCTAACCAGGGTGAGGCTGGTCAACATATTGGGAAGGAATTTATCCCAATAGCTCTGGACAGATTGTATGGACAATGGGAGTTTTTGCCTCCCTCTGCAGTGAAGGGTGAGGTGCCCAACCTAGGACCTCTTGAGCATATATTGATATTACATAGAAGCAGACCATTGGCTGCTGTGGTTCCTCTGCCTTTCCTGTGACAGGTTAGGGTCTGTGTTATGTCAGGGTTGATGGCAGTCTTATGTAGACATTATGGTTTGCACAGTATTGTTTGGATAGAGATAAGTGGGTTGATTCTAGATAACCTCTGGAAGTCCCTTCCAGTCCTATGATTCTATTATCTTATGGCAAGAAAATGGGAGATGTAGGTAAAAAGATTGAGAAATTGCTCAAAAAATGAAGAGTTTTTCTAACATGTATTATATTAAATGTGCACTGTGTATGTCTCCTATCATCAAAAACAACAAAGATGATTGCAAGTATAGTCATTACTTTTATTTCAGAGCAATACCTCATTTATGTGCCAAGGCGTACATACAAATATAATAATGACACCAGTCTTACAAATAAAAGCTGGTTTTGGCAAAATGTATCTGGTTCTTCAGTATTATAACTATTGCTAGAAGAAAACAACATAGAACCTCCTGAAAACTATTGTAATTCTGAATGCACATTGAGGACGATGGCAATGAGGCAGAATAAACAGACCCTTGCCAGGGAAATCTTTTTACAGATATATGAATATGATTTTAATGGCAAGACAGTGCTGATTCTCATCTTTGTAACAGCCTTAATATCCAGGAGATTCACCTCTGTGCAACACCAGTATGCTATTACACGGATTCTAGATACAGTTTTTAAATTTCAGGAGGTTCTGCCAGCACTGCAGGTGACCAAGAGAAAGGTCAATATTATAGGACTGCCTACATGATTCCAAGATAAATCATGTTTACGGACCTCAGTGGGAGAAGTATTAGGCTAATGAGGGTTGTAGGAAATCCAAACTTTAGTTCACAATGGCTTCTTTCCAGTTTGTACTCCTTTCCCATATCCATCTGCATCCAGCCATGTGGTATTTGCATACCCTGGTTTCCATGAGCTCCTATGAGCATATCCACCCAGCCACTAACTTTGATTTTGCTGGTTGTGAAAAATTTCTGTTTCATTGTCCTCTCCTAATAAACTCTTCTGTACCATGCAGCAAAATGCCTGGGGATGTTAAATAAGCATTTACTCTAAGGCCTCATGAAGACAAATAAAGTTGCACCGACAAAGTCATTTAATTACAACCTTTGTTTGCATTCTTTCTAACTGGTGAGTACACATTTAGCCTTAGTGAGGAGAGATTAAAAGGGATGGACACACTCAGATTTCTAATGCAGATTTTTTTTCCCCACCAGAGCAAACTGTTTTCAGTTTTAATTTGTGATTGATTTGAAGTACAGGGATTGTGGATATTTTCATTTTGGACTGATGATTACACTTGTTATGCAGATAGTGAAGATTAGAAGCTTAGGTAGAAACATCTTGTGAAAATGAGATTTAAAATAAAATTAAGTGAACAAGCTTTTCAGGAGTTGCAGATCTTTTGTCAAATTGTCTGAGTTTCACGCTTGCTCTAAATATAACACTTTGGTTGCAGTGCTTCGGGCATCACTAAATGAAAGAAAGAGGTCAATTGAGAGAATTCAGGTGTTTACAGAGGTGATGCAGGAAGGTGGGTGCACTTTAATTAGAGCAGCTCTCCATAGCGCCACATGTATCAGCGTTCTCATGCTGAAAAATGTCAGTGGGACACTTTAACTAAAGCTCATTGAATGAGCATTAGTTAAAGTACCCCTACCACCATTTTTCAGCTCAGGGCTGCTGATACACATGACACTGGAGTCTGCTGGAATGTATATACAGTGCATTGGAGCAGTCTTACTTCACGTGTATAGGTGTCTTTAGTTATCAAGGGCTCAGGAACCTAAGGACTTGGTAGCAACACTGCCCTACATGAGGAGATGCAGAGGCCTAGGCACATGCACAGAGCTACATTTTGCCACTGTGTACATCCAAACACCAGAGTGGACTGGAGCAGCATTGAGAACAAAGGCCAGAGTCTTCCTTGTCTTGCACATCCACCAGCTGAAGTGATGAGCAGCAAGCATTGCCATTAGCACTTGCAGCAATGAATGAGGCAGTCCCATCCCCCAGGAGTATTGTGTCAGGCTATCTGTACATACAGCAGGTACAGCTGAGTCATGTTTTCTAGATGATGTTTGCAAATACAAAAAGTGGCATCTCTTTTTTCAATGCAAGCTTTAATTCTGATGTCTGTGCAAGGCCTATCCATCTCTTAATCCTACCTGATCTACTCCTCCAGTACACTAACCACAACAAAAACTAAGGTTTCCTCTTGTTCCTCCCCCCATGTCTCTTGATAAAAATCCTTCCTAAATGCACACAAAAATGCCAGTAAAAAAAGGGAAGGAACAGTGAAGTGAGAGCTCTGAAGGGAACAGGGGAAACTGTATTGACTTTAAGCAAATTTAGTGTGATTTGCAGGTTTTCACAAGATCCATGTGGCTACTAAGGAATACTGTGCAAAATGGCATCCCTGATATTGGCAGACTGCGAGAATGATACAGTTGGTATTTTCTTCTCTTTAAAATGATTTTACCATATAGGGAAGAAATAGTTGCAGCGGTAAACTGATCCTTCCACTTTCTTCATGCTTTAATTCAATATGAAGCCAAAGGGCTAGGTTTGTGGCTGAAAGGCTGTTTGGTATTACTAGTTTGACTAGCATGTGGTACATGGAACTTCTCTTCATTCAGTTTCACTAGAGAATCAAACCAACTCCCTGTTCAAATTGTTTTGACTTCTTTCATTATCCTGGGCCATTATAGCATCCACTTTTGTATCCTCAGAAAAACAAGTCATGTCCCTCTGTCAACCATAAACACACACATTGTAAGAAAAAAACCCCCCTTAAACCTCCCCGGGAGTCCTGCCATCTCTTCTGAAGCCATTTTCAGGTTGACTATACTTTGGATCTTGCTGTTTTCTAGTTTAGGTAACAGTCTGTCATAAAGCTGCTTATTAAATGCTTTCTGAAAATCTAGATAAACCCTGTCACAGACACTGTCTCTGTGAATCTCACTTGTGATTTCAGAAGAAAAACATAAGGCATGGAAGTTAAACAGTTCCTTTCTCTGTGAATCCAGGTTTTGCTGTTATGTGCTGCATTGACAAAGGTAAATATAAGCATTCCCTGCATCTTTCCTGCCTTGCAATTTCTTAATTGTATTTGTCACCTATTTCCCCAGTTGCATTCCTTCTGGGTTTCTTTTTTCATTCTTTCATTTGCTACCGTTGTGCTATTTGTTTTTAATTGATAAGTTTTAAAATTATAGGTTTATTGGTACATACTCCTGTTTCTCCTCACATACTGGAAAGTTTTCAAATATAAAGCTGATTTGTCTTTCTTTTGCTGTTTTTGTTATCTTCACTAATCTTTTTTTCAAAACGCATGCAGCACTTTGGCAAAAGGGAACTGCAGTAATTGAATCACATGATATTTCAAGTATATATTTTCTGTGGAGTTATAACAATGGTAAAGGTTACTTGCCAAAATGCTATTGGAGGGTCTCTCTAATGCAATGCTTCCTTACCAGTGCTTCCAATAACATCATACAACCTACCTGAATAATTTAAATAGATCTTTTCAACCCATTGTTTTGAGAATACTCTTTCTCCTTTAGCTTTGTTTGGTCTGAGAGAGGCTATTGTGTCTTTGTCCCAAAAGCCAGGGAAGCCTTTGTAATATTCAGTTGGCATGACAACTGAGTCAAGGGTACACTCTCAAAATGTACAATTTCATCTCTCCTTTTCACTTGGTTTTAACTAAATGTCAACTTACTTTATTGTTGCAAGTACGATTAACTACAGACTTGGGGCCTGACCTTGCAACCTTTACTCACACTATAATTGCTACTGAAGTCAATAGGACTACCCATGGTAGCCAGTATAGCATGATCAGGCCCTCATTTGAAAGAATGCAGCTCAGTATTCTCATATTTACTGGTAAATGGAAAAAGTACCCAGTATAGGTTTATAACAGCCATAGAATTTGTAATAGAGTTTTGATACAAACATTATAAATGCCTTCAAACTCTATTTACTTTAACATTTACTTCTATTCATTAAAAAGACACGGCTCATGTGACAATTTCATAAAGATATTAGCACAAAAACTCACATAAGTATCCACTAATCATCAGAAGTCTTTAACATTAATCAGTGATTCTCAGCAAGGGCGCTGCTACACCTACGCATGTGTGCAAACACCTATACATGATTCACAAGATAAACCCACAGATTTCAAATAGGAAGTGTTAAAAACATTCTAACCTGCTGTGGCCTTTTTGAGTTCTTTGCAACTGAAGACTTGTTCTAGTCTTTTTCCATAGTCAAAAAAATGAGTGCAGATTAAGAGCTGGCATTTTCCAGGGATGCCTTGAGTCTAAAAAGGTTGAAAACCACTGCGTTAGACATAGCAATGAAAGAGTTATTGCATTTACAATTCAAAAGATCAATCAAGTATCAGGAAAAAATGTTGATTATCATTCATTTTTATTGATGTCTATTTTACACATCAGCTAATGAAAGACTCTGATATAAGTCTTTCATTAATATAAGTCTCTGAACATCCAAGCATTATACATTTTTCTTTCATTTGGTTGATTACAGTACAAAATTGGAAACAGTCATAAGACATATGGTTAGTTTCTTAGTTACCTCCAAAAAGTGACTTATAAATTTAAATTTTTATATATATTGTTTCAGACTTTTGGAAATAAATTACAAGCAGATTTATCTAAATGAAATTCTTATTCTCTAAACACTTTTGAAAAGTAAGAACCAGTAAAATATTCAAGAAATGCACCTTGAAGATGAACTTTAGTGGGTAGAGGATTAAGGCAGAGTTGAATGACTCCCTTTCTGAAATAACAGCCTTAGTTCTCTAAAAACACAGATTGCCATTTGCCACTAATGGGTGCCCGGAGCAGCATTACAGCAAATTGCTTTCCTTGATGACACAAACTGAATATATGAAAAACATGAACACTTAGTTAAAATGTTACCACATCAAACCTCACTAAAGCAAAGTAACTGTTTTCCAGAGAAAGGCTTTGTGTGATCATAATTGAACTATTTCTGTTTTGGTGAACTTATATAATTTAAAATGGGATACAAAACTTGATTCTCTATTGCCTCTTTAGAGCTCTGCAAAGTGAGTGAAAAATACTACAAAATTAGAAGGGTAGGAGCAAATTTATCCTTGTTGATACCAAGCTGCCTGACCACATCTCCCCCTTTCTCTGTCCCAGCCTGATCTGCTCCAGGCCCTGCCTTATACTGAAGCATTCTCTGTATTAGAAAATTCTTTAGGGACACTGAAGAGTTGTGGGAACATCCTACATGGGCCATGTTCACCAGAAAGATGGTCATATACCTGCTCTGACCCCCTTTGAAATGCAGTTGCCCAACGGACCTGTAGAACAATTCTTAATGTAGCCACTGGTGCTTAAAACACACTTAGGAGGCAATTAGAACTAAGCAAGGTAACGGGCAAGGAAGATTCAGGCCCTTGAGCTCAGATGTTGACTGATGCCTTGACTCTTCAGGAAAGCTGACTTTTTGACAAGCTAAGGAGACTTGTCAGAGAGGCCCTAAAAGGTCACAACCCAATGGAGAAGGGAGTTCAGGATGAGTGGTTGCTCCTCAAGGAAGCAATCCTGGATGTGCAAGCAAAGTCCATCCTGTCTCGGAGGAAAGGCAGCAAAAGGGCACAGCAGCCCCCTTGGCTCTCCGGGGAACTGGCAGACCTCTTATGTCTTAAAAGGAAGACCTACAAAGGATGGAGGACTGGCACTGCCACCAAGGAGGAATACTCTGCTTTAGTTCTGACTTGCAGAGAGCAAATCAGGAAAGCCAAGGCTGTGATGGAACTCCAGCTAGCTACAAATATCAAGGTAAATAAAAAGTCCTTTTTTAGATGTGTGGGGAGCCGGAGGAAAAGCAAGGGCAACATTGGACCCCTGCTAAACCAGATGGGGCAACTGACAACTGACGCCCAGGAAAAAGCAAACTTGCTAAATGGGTACTTTGCATCAGTTTTTCACCACTTCCATGGGACAGCCCTGCGCACTGTGGGTCAGGGAGGCCCAGGTGAGGGAGATTCCTTGCCCTCCATTGAAGCTGACCTCGTGAAGAAACACCTTGACAGGCTGGATACCTTCAAGTCAGCCGACCCTGACAGGTTACACCCAAGGGTACTCAGGGAGCTGGTGAACATCATAGCTCAGCCCCTGGCACGGATCTTTGAGAGCTCTTGGCGCTCTGGTGAAGTGCCTGATGATTGGAAGAGGGCCAATGTCATGCCTATCTTCAAGAAAGGGAGGAAAGTAGATCTGGCAAACTACAGGCCCATCAGCCTGACCTCTATCCTGGGGAAGGTCTTGGAAAAGATTATCAAGGAGGACATCCTTAACAGACTAGCTGAAGGCAATATCCTGAGGGATACCCAGCATAGGTGTGTTGCGGGTAGGTCTTGCCTGACCAATCTCATTTCCTTTTATAACTAGGTGACGTATCACCTGGACAAGGGGGGAAGAGATCGATGTTGTATACCTAAACTTTAAAAAAGCCTTTGATCTGGTATCCCATGATCACCTCTTGGCTAAACTGGCTAACTGTGGCCTTGACTTCACCACGATCCGCTTGCTGGGGAATTGGCTCCCTGGTAGGACCCAGAGGGTGGTGGTCGACGGGAGCCAATAGTCTTGGTGTGCTGTGACCAGTGGGGTCCCACAAGGCTCTGTCCTAGAGCCTATACTGTTTAACATCTTCATCAATGATGTGGACATTGGTGTCAGAAGAGGACTGGCCAAGTTCGTCAGCAACACCAAACTCTGGGGTAAAGCATCCACATCTGAGGACAGGAGGGCAATCCGGGCGGATCTGGACAGACTCATGAAATGGGCGGATGAGAACCTGATGGTGTTCAACACCAAAAAATAAAATGTTCTCCACCTGGGGAGGAAAAACTTGCAGCATCCTTATAGGCTCAGCAGTGCTACGCTGGTTAACACTACAGATGAAAGGGACTTGGGGGTCATGACTGATCACAAGAGAAATACGAGCTTTCAGTATGATGCTGCGGCTAGTAATGCGAGCCAAATGCTGGCTTGCATCCATAGATGCTTCTCAAGCAGATCCCAGGATGTCATTCTCCCATTGTACTCGGCCTTGGTGAGGCCACAGCTGGAGTACTGTGTCCCTTTGTGGGCTCCACAATTCAAAAAGGATGTGGAGAAGCTTGAGAGGGTGCAGAGGAGAGCCATGCACATGATCAGAGGTCAGGAAAACAGACCTTATGATGAGAGGCTGAGGGCCATGGGACTCTTCAGCCTGGAAAAGCGCAGGCTCAGCGTGATCTGGTGTCCACCTATAAGTTTATCAAGGGTGCTCATCAGGATCTGAGGGAACGTATGTTCACTAGAGCCCCTCAAGGGATGACAAGATCAAATGTTCACAAACTCCACTGTGACCGATTCAGGCTGGACATAAGGAAGAATTTCTTCACTGTCTGAGCCCACAAGGTTTGGAATAGACTGCTGCCAGAGGCAGCTCAAGCACCCATGTTGAACACCTTCAAGACACATTTGGATGCTTATCTTGCTGGGATCCTATGATCCCTGCTGACTTCCTGCCCCTAGGGCAGGGGGCTGGACTCGATGGTCCTCTGGGGTCCCTTCCAGCCCAAATGTCTATGAAATCTATCACAAAGTTTTGGGCTTTCTTTAACCACTAAAATAAAGCCAGTGTTTTAAATGGTCATGAATAATGCTGAGAGATAAAATATATTATTGGCTTAACATAATCAAGCTTTAACAAGGCTGGGCATGCACAGAATCCAACTTCTTAAAGTTATGTAATAGCATTTAAAAGACAGTGTAACATCTTCATGTAATTAGTATGTTACAGCCCTGTCCTCTCCCTCAGTCATACCAAAATCCAGGATATATCTGGAGCCTGTAATTTAAAGGATAGGAGACTTAGCATGCATTGAGGCTATGCAGGTACAAATGAAAGCCTATTTTGCCACTTTGGATCAGTGTAAAGAAGTAGGCATAAAACTCTCAAGCCTTTTCATTCAGTTTGCAGATTTATTTCTTAGCTTAAAGGGACACTGTCAGGTTAAAAACCCCAGACGAGATTCATAGCTTGTATAAATCAGTGTAGTTCCATTGCACTTAACAGCACTATGCCATTATTTCTTCTGAAAATGTATCCTTTCATCACTTAAAATGAGCATGCTTCTTTGCCTACGTTACCAATAACAACAGCTTAGATTATTAATGTTTAAGAATTATTTTTAAATTTTGAAACTCTTGTATCTATTTTCTTGCACTCCCTCATCTTGGACAATGAAAAGAGACTAGTTAGTTCCATTTGTAATTTCTATTCAGAGTCACTTTCACATTCTCATATCTTAGTCCAGGAATGTCATATTCACTTGGCCCCCCTGGGGTACACCCAGTAGCAGCAGGGTTTGCCCCACTCACTCCATCCCTGAATTCCCACCCTATCCCCTACTTTAGGCCTGATCCAGCCATCCAGCCCTATGTTTGACACCCCTGCAGCAAGGCCTGGATTCACTATTTATTTTTGGTTTACGTAAAAATATTGTTTCCACTTGAACTAAACAACTTCAATGAGTCTGATTCAGGTTTTTTTTTAACATAATTATTTACATCTCACCCTTCAGCCCCTACTGGCACTATTAACCTCTTTCCTATTTTGCCCTCACCTGTTTCACATGGTATTCACCTCCACTAGCCGCAGAACATGGAGGGGGCCCACCACTTCTACAAACTTCTCCTTCTTTCTCCTGCCCAGGACTCTGTAATGACTGCAGACAAGCAGGGACCCCAAGGAACAACCAAATAGGAATCAGGCAGCCTGGGTACTTTTATATCTGGTGCAACATCAGGTCTCAGTGCCCAGGGGAGGATTAACTTCAGGGAAAACTCTGTTCACGCAAGTAGCCTTCTGGGTGTATACCAGTACATCCAGGCTTCAGGAGTAGGGACACCAGTTGTGACCATTGTATCTACATGTTTGCCACCAAGTCTATGTCTTCAGTCTTACAGTGATTCATTTCAGTTCACGGGGGGGGGTTAAGTCCTTAGTTTGAATCATGGAGGGGAAAAAAAGAAATATTTTTTCATTTCCCTTTCCAAGGTCAGAGACCTAATGAATTATGACTTCATCTGCTTCTGACTTCCAATGGACAGCTTTGTAACCTTTGGGTGCTGATTGCCTGGGTAGCCAGTCACAGCATTATTATTTAATTTTGAATTCATTCTTGCTGTTAGTAATCATAATCTATTCATTTTCAAGGATGCCAAACAAGATAATTTAACATATAGCTATGCTGCCAGGAAGGTGATAAAGAAGCAGTTGTAGGCGACTTTGTGTAAAAAGACAGAAATGATATCTTAAAAATACTTAAGAATTATATAAAATTAAGGATGTAGTAAGTATACGTTCTATAAAACATTTTCCTTGGATGAGAGATTCTCATTCAAAGGCCTGTATAGCAGGGCTACTCAAGCTCTGGGCCCTGAGCCGAATGTGGCCCGCAGGACTCCCCACAGTTTGGGAAATTTGGAGGCAAGGGAGCTGTGGCAGTACTGCCACCCCTTCCTGTTGCCAGAATTTCAAGCCTCATGGGGCGGGTTGGAGCTGAGCCATCCACCCCTTCCCTCTGAATAGCCTGGCTGCATGCTCTTCTCCCTGCAGGACTTGGCCATGCCCCATTCTCTTTGCTTGGCTAGGTTGGGACCAGGCCATGCCCCTGTGGGGCCAGGTCATGCCCCCTACACCTGTGGGGCTGGATCAGGACTCAGCTGCCCCCTTTCCCCCTCTGCATGGCTTGATCTGACCCACGGAGAGACTAGGCACTGCCCATTCAGCCCACCAGCCAAAATGACTGAGCACCAGTGCCCTATAGTTTTGTCAACAGGTACTGGATTTTGCTGCCTCCACATTCAGGGGCAGGCACACACAGATCTGACATAAAGCAGCAAAACCAAGCCTTTCTGTTGCCTAAACAAAACTTCCAGAACATCCTAAGTTCTCAGCTGAATTCAGCCATTGGCAAAATACTCCCCAGTGATATAATCTAGGAAGCTGGAAGCTCTGGGTTCTTACTTGTGGTACATCCTATCTTCTATCAACAAGGCTTTTACAGTGGGGACACACCCCACATACAAAGGCAGCTTAGTGTCCATGTGCTTCAGTGACACAGTAGTGCTATCAGCTATAAGTAGGGTGGCCATAATAATTTTAGGGAAATTCAGGACAGTGGGAGGCACACACTCACCCCTGCAGCTCCCAGGACTGGGTGAGAAGTATGGTGCGTGCGCGCGCACACACACACACACACACACACACTTCCATGCAGACAGCTCCAACCCCGCAGCTCCCATATACACACACCACACACACAGGCACACATTTGCATGCACACAGATCCAACCCTGTGGCTCCCAGGAGTGGGGCCAGGGGGGTTAGCACAGCAAAGTGAGTGCACACCCACACATACATGCACATGCATGAACTAAGCTCTGACCCCATGGCTCCCAGGAGGGGCTGGGTGAGAGCATGCATGCAAACATGCAAACACTGCCCCCCACCGCTCACAACAGCCCCTTGGCTCCCAGGAGCCCTGATGACAGGGCAGGGTGGGGCAGAACAACATGGAGGTCCTCAGCTAGGCTGTGTGTACAAGCTGGACCTGGCTAGAAGCGGCCCCTCCCCCCCTGCCACTGCCATTCACCTGCGGCCACCACACACCGCCTGGGGCCTGCGCAGTGAATGCAGCAGCAGGGCACAAGGCTACCAGCAGCAGGCAGCCATCCTGGCTCATCCATGGAGGTGCCCAAGACCTGATCCCAACACTGGCTCCCTCTCCCAGCCCACCCCACCCCACTCTGGTTGATCCTTGTCCCAGGCAGGCAGGACTGGATTAACACATTAGCAAACCAGGTGCATGCCTAGGGCCCTCAATAAAGAAGGGGCCCAGTTGTGCTTATTTTACAAATTATAAAAATTATATACAGTATTATATACAAATTACAAAAAATTACAAATTAAATACAATTATATACAAATTATAAAAAACATATACAGTATTAAGTAGGGGACCATGAGTTTGTTTGCCCAGGGCACACTCAACCCACCTCGTGCCCTGCCTCCAGCCTCTGCTCAGCAGGAGCCCAGCTGGGCACTGCAGTTGGCAGCAGCCTCTGCATCTGCCAGCAGCAGCATGAATCTGGGACCTTTGCTTTAATTTACACCAATAGCCAGGACATCTGGATGGCCTGCAAAATCTGGGACTATGCCAGATAATCTGGGACATATAGTCATCCTAGCTATGAGCCAAAAACATTCTAGTGGTAGCATTTCCTCATGTAGACATGTCTGACTCCAGGTTTAAAGTTTATTGGGGCAGGGGTTGGTTGGTTGAAGTAAAGAAGAAGTCTGGGATTGCTGCTCCTGCAGATATACCTCTTCTGTAGTTAAACAAAAAATATCCTCCTCTCTAAAGCCTGGCCTAGATGCAGTTTCAGTATGAGTGTGAATATGTCAGTCAGGGTATATGATTTCTACTGTTAAAATGAACACAGCACTAGTATTGCTGCAGTTATGAGTAGAAAGATACCCTACCTGCACAGAAATAAGAAATATCAAGTAAAACACATGTAGCCTGTATAACTGTATCCCCACAGGAGCTGAACTGCTTTTACTGGTATATTCAAATGCAATAGTTGTGAGGGAAAAGGCCATGCTACAGATGTCATATTTTGCATGAAAAATTTACTTTTGAAAATGATCTTTTTTAATTTCAGAATATTACATTGTAAGTGTAGCTGTAAAGGAAGTCTGATGAAAGAACAAGAGGCTGAAGTTAAGAGAGCCTGTGAAAAATGGATTGAAATTATTTTTCATTTACTCAAGCAGAAAAGGCTTGAAGATTATCACTACAGAAAGATAAAACAAATGCTAACATCTAAATGATCTTTGCCATAACTGAACTGATTAACTCTCAGTTCAATTTGGATTTAGATAGCCTTATTCAATACAAGAATAATTTTAGGTTTGGACAGAATTTAGGCACCACCTAGTGGCCAAATTTATGTTACAAAATCTGACAAAATGCAACATTTAATTTGAAGTTCTTACAACTAACTTTAATTTTAAAAAATTGCCAGGAAACAAATAACTCTTAACTTCCTCCACTTTATATTACAGCAAATTGACAAAGAAACAAATATAAAATAAGTTAAAATATTTTAGTCTTTGTTTTCAGTGGAAGTTATGAATGTGTGTGCATAGTCAAAAAAAAAGTCTTCATAAAACTCTTTAAAAATATTAACGTTATTTTTCGTGGGTTAATTTCCAACATTATGGACTCTGCTTATCTAGTATATTGTCGTAGGGGCACTCTGGTGCCCTGCTCTTATGAAGAGGTACAGGTGCCGGTTGCTGGGGCAACCGCAGTTGGTCAGCTGACCAGAAGGGGGCAGGGCCTGACCTATATAAAGGTGATCCAGGCTGAGGCCAGGGAAGCAGTTCCCTTCTGGCAGCTGAGGAAGAAGGAGCTCTGTGGGAGCAAGCAGAGTATGGAAGTCTGATGGCCTGAGCAGCTTCTGGTCAAGGATACCGGGTGGAGGAAGCCCTGGTAAGGAGTTGAATGAGGGTTAGACAGGTTGCTTAGAGTTTATGTTGTAGCCCAGGGGCCTGAGTTTTCTGTCTGTAGTTTTATAATACTGGAGGACTGGGTGAGGCTATAAGGGGTTGGAGGAGGCCTTATAGGAGCTCCCCAGTAGCATGGGGGTTCCTGGTGCCAGAGAGGGCACAGTAGTCGGGTGCCGGAGAGGGTACAGCAGTTTGAGGGCCAGGCACGGCTAAGGCCACCTGAGCCCCAATCAAGAGAAGCCCCAGTGAGGGCGAGTGCACAGAGAGAAGCCCTAGAGAGGGCACAAGACCCGGATAGGAGTCTGGAGGCCAGGCACAGCTACAGCTGCCTGAGCCCAATTGTGGGAAGCCTTGTGGGGTGCAAGACTCAGAAAAGAGGTCCGGGGGCCAAGTAAGGCCGAGGCTGCCTGAGCCCAATTGTGAGAGGCCCCAGTGCGGGCGTGAGCGCGAGCAAGGCCCCAGTGGGGCAGTGCTGTGCAGGAGAGGCCCCGGAGAGGGTGCGAGCGTACGTGTATATATACACATATATAGGACATATATGGGATACATATGCTAATCCTTTATTTCAGCAGGGATTTTAAAATCACTCTTAAACAAACACACATTTTTAATTCATGGATTGCCAATAGGACAAGTTATGAATTTGAGCCCACTTTTTTTATCCTGCCCAGGCAGGGGGTTGGACTTGAAGATCTACAAGGTCCCTTCCGACCCTACTTCTATGATTTTATGATTCTATAAATTAGAGAGAAAATAGTCTAAACCAATATGTTAAATTTATGACATACAGATCAAAACCATTGGTTTTGGCAACATGCATTAGTGATGTACAACATAGTCAACTGGGACTCAAGAAACATGGGTTCTAACTCTGCCTCTCATACTGAACTTGAGGAAATTAACTTCACTTCTCTCTGCCTCTGTTTCTCCTTCTGTCCTTGTCCATCTTGTCTAGATTGTAAAATAGCACAGGGAACTGTCTTTGACAATGCATTTGAATAATACACATTGGTAACTTGAGCGTTTTTCAGGCCTCAAACCAGCAGTCCCCAAAAACTGAGACTGTGACCATACAACTTGAGACTCTGGCCCCAGAGGCCTTATGAAAGGGTTTATGAGTCCCAGACTTTCAGTTGTCCTACATGGACTTGGATCAGATACAAGGTCGTGCATGGGTCACACATGATATCAAGACAACTAACTGGAAGTGGGGTTCCAAACCCAGGAGTAGAGTCACCATTCAAAAACCTGGGAACCACTGTTCCATATACTGATCTAATATAAATAATAAATACAACTGACTTGGAAAGATAATCTTAGAGCTTAAATATGTTATAAAAGTCCATATTACAAGAAAGAATTATTCTAGAGAAATCAGTAGATATCAGTTCAAGAATTCTGGAGGTTCCTGATAACTAGCAGTCACAAATAGAGAAATATCATGTGCATTTGGCAGAAAGAAAAATGATGCAAACTACTTCAGCTCCTGTGGTATCTGACTGCCACTGAGTCATTACAAACACATTGAATAAAAACAACTTATTCTTCTGTTACTTTCAACTCCCTACTTCACTAATTTTTAATATACTTTTTAAAGACAATTTACAGTACAACATGCTGCACATTACATATGCCATAGGATAATTTATCCAAAGAACAAACATCGGCAGTTTTGGGATTTGGTAGCTACCTAGATGTTTAACATTCAATTTAGTAACATTTGTATCATAGTAATGAATTTATTGACACTGAAGTTAAGAAATAATGTCTTGAATGCATGATGAACATAAAGATTTGTTTGCATGGTACTCTGAAACATTTATTTGTAAAACCTTAATTTGCAGTCAACTCTACAGTAAGAAAAGACTATATTGAACTTGGAATTGTCAAAATGTTCACCCTGCAATTAGATATGAAATAGCCACTCAACCAACCAGACCTTTAATAAGCTCATCCCTGACTGACGCCACACTAAAAATGTTTGTCTGTACAGTAAGTTTGGTAGAAATGTGAGGTTTTTTACATTGTTCCTATACCAGATAAAATATTTGTGTATATGTAATTATAACAGCACTAAAGGGCTTTTGCTGGTATAGCTTATTTCACAACCAAATTGGTATGTTTTCTCATCAAACCTTTTCTGGTGTAGATGTGGCTGTATAGGGACAGTCTCTAAGCCTGAAAACACAATTCTAGACTTTTCTTGGGCTACTAAAGATAATTTAGAGTTCTTGCCTATGTACTTTTGGATTTCTCTTAGATGTAAGGACAAAAATGGGAATCTCAACTGAGGTGCAGAGCAGTGCCTGAGAAGAAAGATTTCAAGGCCTGAATAAGGCCACCAATTCTTTTACACAGATCACAAAACAATATATCTATATATTTGATGGAAACGTATAGATTCTATGACAAAGATAATTTATGAAAACCCCAGTTTTGCTTCATTCCCTATCTCCCAGCATCCAATTAGACTGACTTCATCGCCTCTGGTTAAAAAAGTAACGCCACCTTAATCTTTCCTTTGACTTCTGGCTCTCCCTCCCCTTCAAGCACTATGACCAGTGCCCAATCCAACTTGGGTCCTGCTTACAGTATCTGTTTTCATACCTTTCCACTCTCTTTCCATGACCACTTGTAGGAAGCCTGTACTCCTTCATATAATTCTACCTTTTCCTAAACACTTGTGCACATGTAGAAGCTCTATAAGCAACAACTAATATGTTGGGCAAACTCAGATGCATACAATTGTCACATACAATTGTCTGTCCCCAGTGTCCTATTCTGTACATGGATCATCATCAGAAGGCAGTCTGTGATGAACACCTTTTGGCCTGCATTTTTGTCAGCAGTTCCTTAATACAAGGATGACAGTTTGTCAGAACATAGAGAAGTCATCAGTGAGTCTGGAGTTGACTAAAGAGGCTAATCCAAGACCTGCATGTTTTGACTGCAGACATGGCAAACAGTTCCAGGAGGAAGGAATGGAACCTGGTGATGTCAGGTCACAGTACTTTCCTTTTGCCTCTCTCACCTATCTACCTCCCTAATGAGACAAGTTTGGTAAAAATGGTCAATGCCTTGTCCTACTTCAGTGCCATTGGGGACAATTAAGTGCTCAATGTTAGTAGTGCATTTCTTCAGATAGACCTTCAAGGTGTCCTTTAATATCTTCTTTTGCTCACCTCTACAGTAGTGACCATTGGGTCATTGGGAATATAGGACCTGTTTCAGGAGCTGGTGGTCAAGCATCCTTATGACATATCGTGTTAAACAGAGCTGGTGTGGCATGAATGTTATAAATGGCTTTGATGTTGGTGGTGTTTGCTTGAGCCAGAACACTTGCATTCATTCTTCTGTCCTACCAATTTATATGGAGGATTTTCCAAAGACAACCAAGACTTTCAAATGTTTCTGATGTTGTCCAGGTTTCACAGGTGGTAGGGATGACAGGATTCACAGCAGGGTAGGGATAAAAACAGCTTGATAGATGAGAGGTGTCATTTGGGTCCTGATGCCATGATTATCAAAGATGTGATTTCAGATGTATCTTAAGCAGCACTAAAAGATTTTATTTCATGTTGAGTATCATCATTTATGTTTACTTTTTGGAAAGGTGAGTGCCCATTTAGAAGGAATGCTCAACATTCATTAAGGACTGCTCTCTAATTTTAATATGTAGGGGAACAGCTTGGTTTGGGTTGGGTTAGTAAAGTACCTTGGTTTTCATGAAGATGACAGTGAGTCCAAGCATTTCATACACTTCACAGAAGCAGTCGAGAATGACCTGGAACACTTCAATTGAGTGGGCTCACGTAACTAACATCTCCATTACATTTATGATTGTAATCTTGGATTTGGAACATAATCGATTGATAAAGAGATTCCTATCCGTGTGATACTGGATGCTGATTCCAGATGTAAGTCTATCAGTGATGAGGTATAGAATAGCTGTGATACAGATGGGGGGAAAAAAGTTTGGTGCTATCATGCATTCTTGCTTGATTTCAGTTCTAACAGCGAAGGGGTCCATTTCTAAGCCATTGTTTAGGACGGTTACTATCATGTCGTCATGAAGTAGTCTGATAATGGTAACGAATTTTGGTGGACATCCAAATCTCATCAAGACCTTCCATTTGGCCTCTATGTTGATTGAATAAAAGGCCTTATTAAGGTCAATGAAGGCCATGTAAAGATTTCAGTATTGCTGCAACATTTTTCCTGCAGCTGTCTAAGAACAAAGATCGTGCCTATTGTAACTCTAAGTGGTCTGACACCACAGTAGGACTCAGATAGAAGGTCCTCAGCAACAGGAGTGAATCTATTGAGGAGAATGTGGGCTTGGATCTTCCCAGTTATGGACTGGAGTTCAGAGTCATAGTAATTGCTGTAATTGTGGCAGGGCACTGAGGTACACCTTCCCCTTTAAGTGTGCAAGCACCCAGAGGGGCAGTCTTGAAGGTGGCAGAGGGAGCTGATTGGAGAGTCACCTGACCAGGAGAGGGCTGGGCTGGAGCTATATAAGCCCAAGGCTTCAGCTGGCAAGGTAGTTTAGCTCTGGGAGCCATATAGTGAGGAGTTCCTGGCAGCAGAGAAGCAGGACTCCTGAAGTTGCAGTGAGCAGGCTAAGCCACTTTGCAATCCTGGGAACAGGGAAAGCTTACCTGAACAGTGAAAGACTGAGTTCTACTGTCAAGGGGCTTTTTATTTTTGTTACCCAACTCAGAAAGAGTTGGGGTATTTACTAGAGTGCTGAGATACTTTTATTTGGTGCATCAGTGGTTTAGCATTGGGTCCCGCTAGGGCCATCTCCAGGCCTACCCTGAGAACCAGTATTCCAGAAGGAGATAAGAGTCAGGTCCACCAGAAAGTGGGGCACAGTAGGAGTCCCATGATGGTGGGGTTCTGCTATAGATCACCAGACCAAGAAGAAGATGAGGCTTTGTCCAAACAGCTTTTTTCAAACAGCTAGAGGAAGTTTGGATGAGGCTTTCTTCAGCTAATGGCAGTTTCCCAATCACAGGCCCTGATTCTCATGGGGGACTTCAGTCACCCTGACATCTGCTGGGAGGGCAATACAGCAGTGTACAAACAAGCCAGGAAGTTTTTGGAGAGCATTCGGGACAACTTCCTGGTGCAACTACTGGAGTAGCCAACTAGTGGGCCATGTTCTTCTTGACCTGCTGCTCACAAACAGGGAAAAATTGGTGGGGAGTATAATAATAGATGGCAACTTGGGCAGCAGTGACCACAAGATGATTGAGTTCAGGAGCTGAAGGAAATGAAGGATGGAGAGCAGCAGAGTAAGGGCCCTGGATTTCAGAAAAGCAGACTTCCCAATACGCAGAAAACTAGCAAGTAGGGAACTCTTCATAAACTAAATCACAAAAAGGAAGCTTATAAAAAGTGGAAACATGGGCAAATAACTAGGAAAGAATATAAGACCACAGGAAGGCCATAGCTCAGTTGGAGCTGCAGATAGCAAGGGATGTGAAGGGGAACAATAAGGGTTCCTACAAGTATGTCAGTAGCAAGAGGATGATTAGGGAAAAGGTGGGTCCCTTACTGAACAGGGGAGGCAACCTTGTGACAGAGGATGCAGAAAAGGCTGAAGTGCTCAACACCCTTTTGTTCCTCAGTTTTCAGAGGCAAGGTCTGTTCCCACACTACTGTACCAGGCAGCATTTTGTGGAGGAGGTGATCATCCCTTAGTAGTGAAAGAACAAATTAAGGGCTACTTAGAAAAGCTGGCCATGAACAAGTCCATTGGGGCCAGATGGCATGCACCCAAGGGTGCTGACAGAGTGGGCTGATGTGATTGCAGAGCCACTGGCCATCGTCTTTGAAAACTCACGGTGATTACAAGAGGTCCTGGATGACTGGAAAAGGGAATCATACTGCCCATGTCTAAGAAAGAGGAAAAACGAGAATCCAAGAAACTATAGAGCAGTCAGCCTTACCTCAGTCCCTGGAAAAATTATGAAGCAGATCCTCAAGGAATCCATTTGTAAGCACTTGGAGGAGAAGAAGGTGGTTAAGAAGCGTCAGCAAGGATTCACCAGGGGCAAGTCATGCCTGACCAACCTGATTGCCTTTTATGATGAGGTGACTGGCTCTGTGGATGCAGGGAAACTGGTGGATGTAGTGTAGCCTTTATTTTAGCAAGGCTTTTGATACAGTCTCCCACAGCATTCTCGCAGGCAAGCTAAGGAAATATGGGCTAGATGAATGGGCTGTAAGGTGGATAGAAAACTGGCTGGCGCACTGGGATCAGAGAGTATATACAGATGGTATATAGATGTTGACCTGCACCGTAGGGCACTGGGTCTGCTCACTCCCTGTTACCGCAACCCCTGGCAGTGCCCCTGCTGCTATGCCCCTTGGCACTGAGGTCTCATCACCCCCTGGCGCTATGCCCCCTGGCGGTGGGGTCTCATCACCCCCTGGCGCTGTGCCCCCTAGCACTGGGGTCTCATCACTTCCTAGTGTTGTGGCCCCTGGCGCTGGGGCTCTGCACAGTAGTGTGCCCCAATGAGGCCTCCTTTTTCCCCCAATAGCCTCAGCCCAGTCCACTGGATAAAACAACAACATAAATATGAGCCCCTCGGCAATAATATAATACAAGTCCTACAAGCCACACTCTGGCTCCTTAAAAACCCCACACGGCTCCTCGAGTATTGGATATCTCCTAGCTCTGGGTACCCTGTAGACTCCTGGAGCCTTATTAGCCATAGCAACAGTCTGGCCAATAGCCACAATGTTCCCAGGTAGTTCTGCCATGCAGGAGCTCCCTTCCCCGGACAGCTTTCCAGAGGCCTTGCCCCACCAGCCTTGTCTCTGGGGTTTATATGGGCCCAGAGCCCTATCTTCTTCCTGTCAGCTGACTAGCCTGGGTAGTTGGGCTTTTAACCCCTACCCTCCTGGTACTTGTTGTTCCTATAGACTCTGGTCTTAAAGGGGCAGCCCTGCCTCCTAGTAACAGGGCTAGTGTTCCCTGTTACAGTCACAATATATAACTACTAGGGCTACCTTATCTGTTCAATGAGAGTTAGTATGTAGAATCTGCAAATCACTGCAGTGCAAATCCTAGATGAGCGTCCATTTACCTTGCAGCTGCCCTCTTGGTCAACCCACCAGAAATGGGGACCTCTAAAGATAAAAACAACAGCTGTTACAGCTTGAATTAAAGAGCTGAGCACGTATACATGGGGCTGTTGCATTATACACACGCACTGGTGGGTTACATAGGCAATCATATTTTTGCTCAGGAAAGATTTAGGGGTTCTAGTGCTACAGGAAACAACAAAGCAACAAGAAAATAGCTCAATACAATTCTGTATGTAAAGTACAATGTATGCCTCAGATATATATGTTTGCTCTAGCAAGTAAATAACTGTTACTTTGCTATTGTGAGGAATGTTTCAGTTACAATGATACATACATGGCATTATGAAAATGACCTACAATTCTTTCCAATTTCTAATTGCTTAAATTATGCACTGAATTGAGACACCATCTAGATATGAAGCTCCAAAGGTGATATTTTTAATCTCTGCTAAAGGAACAAAGTACTGAAACAACAACAACAAAAAAACCCACTGCTGACAGAGCCATTTTCCACCTGAAGGAATGAAGCCAGAATCAATGTTTAATATAAAGCATATCTGATGAAACTGGTTGTGGATTACTGTCACATCTTGGATTTATACAAGCTTCTCGTAACAGACTGTGTACATTATCCTGACCCTAGCACAAATTTTAGCACTGGGACTTTGGTTTTTTTGTACCTGGCACCCCAGGATACTAACCATTTGTGGGTTTGATGAAACAATCATCATGAAAGTATAAATAGAACTGTTCATATACTCTATCACATGTGGGATGGGTGGCTGGGCAAACAGTTCATAATAGCCAGCATACTGGCAACTGTTCAAAGTCAATTCCATTGTTTTTCTGTTTGTTGCAGAAAGAACCAACAACTGGAAACCAGATTTTCTGCTGTCACAAATCTGTACCACCCTGTTATAATATTATTGTTGACATTCTTTATCTATTGTAGCTGTTACTAATGTAGCATATTATAAAAATTGTGACAATATTTTTTACTAAATAAAATTGCATATCAAGAGTCCAAGTCTCCACCACTTTATAGCTTATGTAGTGTCTATGTGAGAGAACACATCTCCCAGGGTAAATGTTAGTATCAAGGATTACCCCCAAAACCTTTAGATCTAAATGTAGAACTTCCTGCCTTAGCTTAAACAGCCAACTTTATTAACACAAAAGCTGTAGCACATTAAAACAAATACAAGCTGCTATGGGGGACAGAAAGCCACACTGTAAGCATAGAGAGCATATTTATGCATTGAGTATATACATCAAAGAAACAAAACATGTGACAACAATTTTTTCCCCATAAAATGGCATGTTAATGAAAAAAGTTCATTTTTTAGAAGGAAAATTATTTGGTATAAACTTCTCAATCACCTCTCCAGATTAGTTTTAGACAAAATTCTATAGTGGAAACAGAATTTAAGTAATACTCCTTCTAGTTGTCTAATATATCTGATATTAAATTACAAAAAACTTGCATTCCAAAAGAATTATTGAAATGAGTTTCAGGATTGGCAAAATAATGGATTTTTACCCGTGCAAATCAAACCTTAGGTTGCTCACTAAAGAAAATCTCTACCCTAGCCACTTTCACAAAAGATTTTTCTCAAGTACTTGTTTTACTTTCCCTGAATATATAAAAGTTATCTCAAGGTTGCAGGGCATTTATATTACTACATCTAATAATACCATTCAGTTTGTTCAGATTTCTGGCATACTTGGCAGTTGTATTCAGTATAGTCAACATTTGACTTCTAAAAACATATTCAGTTAATTGGCTACCAGTATTTAGCAGAAAACTTCTGTGTTCATCCTTCAACACCAGTCTATTAGAGTATTATTCTGTATGATAGCCAAAAAAAATGTCTGAAAAAGGAAGAGAATGATGTCAAATAGCATTTCCTTGTGGAGAACTGAAAAAGTGGCATTTAGAAGAGAAGTCTTTGAAACAAGAATGATACTGACTCGCTTGCTTTAACCCTATGAATAGATGGCTCCATTCACTTCTTTGCAGAATGCATATCTTTGTGTGACAGTGAGTAAAAAACATCATGAAAGACTCCCTTATCCTTTGTTACCCTGCCCCAGATGACTTGATGGGGCTTGAAAGCAAAATCTAGTTTTTTTCCAGTGCTATCCTATACTTTTTACAAGGAATTAGCATACTCAGGTAGCTTTATGAGCTAATTACAGATAATATACTAAAATAAAAGGCAAAATCCTTGGATAGTGAAGAACAGCAGGGCATAAGTCATACACTTGAACATTCATTGTTGATATACTTATTTTACTTATAATCTATGAGTAATTTGTCATCTATATATGCAGTATAGTTGACATTTGTATAACAGGGCCTGTCAGTAGAAATAAATATTTGAATATTTTGCACTGTTTAGAAGTTTCCTTGACTTTCAAGATTTATTCTCTTCGTATTGACCACAGAAGACCACTGACCACTATGTGAGGTTTTTATGTATATAAGTGTAAATGATTTAATTAAGCTTAAATCCCTTTTTCTACTATAGTATGCTACAAGCAGGAACCTTAAGTCCTGTTTGTCTCATCTTCTGAACTTTAGCTTATTGAAAGACCCCTCTGCTGCCCTTGCGATGCTTCTAGAAAATGGTAATATAGTCCCCTCTACCTTATTGATTCGTAGGTAGTATTTAGCCAGGGGCTTTACTAGGCGCATCTACATGAGATGTTTATTATGCAGTTGACTAATTAACTGTGCAGTAAATGTCTCAGCATCTATGTGTGTGCCCCTGTTAGGGTACACAAAAATAATAAACTCTGCAGTGGAGTTTTTTTATGTGCAGCAGTGCACGTGCAGGAGCTGACCTAGCTGGCTGGGGCACAAGGGTGCTTCAGCGTGGGGGCTGCCTGTTGGCTAGCTCTGCACTGAAGCACTGTTGTGTTCCAGTCAGCCTATCCACAGCACACTGAGCAGGGTCAGAGCAGACCTGGACTGGCAGGCTGCTCCCTGGACCCTCTGCCTAGCTCTATGTTCTGCATTCCAGGTGCATGTGTAAACTGCACACTTGGGAGCTTCCTGGAGCAATAAACTGTGGAGCAATAAGTAATAATAAGCTCACAGTTTATTACTGTGCACTAATGGTGTGTGTAGACACACCTGCTATGTAGTAAAATAAGCTTACAACAATATAAAAAGAGATACATGATGCCATTTGTTTAGTATAGATTGAATGAATTTAGTGTTTTTACTCTTGTTGCAATCAGCCATAAATTCACATTGCAGTTGGTTGTATTGTAGTAAAATTTGCATGGTCATGTCTGCTGAGAACAATTTTGGCAGCACTCGATACTGGGTGTATCTCTGTTTTGGTAGTATAATTACACTATGTTGTAAACTGCAGTGTAGACATCTCCTTAGTTTATTCTTTTGATCCCACATATAAAATGATCCCTAAGATATTCTCATCTTAGTTTGACCCCAGCATGGGACTTCTTATGTTCTCATCCTAGTTAGATGACAGGGAGGGTAGGACAGGGGATGGATCATGTTTGTTCTGCCATGCAGGAGCTCCCTGCTATTCCTCCACTGCAGTGATTCCCAAGCTGTGGTACGCATACCACCAGTGGTATGCAGACAACCTGTGAGTGGTACGTGCATAGGTAATGGAAGGCCAGGGGTGAGGGGCACGCACAACAAAGTCACCCAGCTACAGCCTGCTGCAGACAGTCAGGAATGCAGCTCGGCCACGTATGGAGCAGCACCCAGCAGGTAAGTGTGTTGGGGGTGAAGGGACAGAGGAGGGAAGGGGTGGGGGAGCAGACTGAGTAAGGGAGGGAGTAGGGAAGAGGCAAGGCAGGGGCTGGGGTGAATTGGGCCCCAGGGCAGGTTGTGGCATAGTCAAAGCCATAAGTGCCTTGTCCAAGGGTACAGAGGGGTTGGGGGGGGGGGGGGCGCTGCTCCTGCTGCTGCATATACCACGGGGGAAGCATGGAGGGCACAGGGCAAAGGTGGGTTGCCTTCTGCATGCTGGGTTCTGCCTTGATGCCTTGTGCCTTTCATGTGCTGGCTGCCAAGGCAACAGCAGAGGGGTGCAGAGCCCAAAGTACAGCAGGCTGCCCGCCTCCACCCCATGCTCAAAGCTGGTGGGCATGTGCCCCCCAAGCCTTCCCCAGGGTGCACACAGCAGTGGGAGCTCCTCCATACCCATGGAAAGGCCCAGGCTGCTCCAGGAAGGGCCTGGGTGATGGGAGGGCCCACGGCTTTCTGCGCTGGCCTGCCGGGGGGATTAATTAACATGTATATACCATGTTGATTTAGGAAAAACAGTCCTTAGGAACTCAGATAAGCATTGCAAATATCAGTCCCCTCAAGGGACACTCAGTTGGGTTTTTGCAACACAACAGAGCCTATCAGGAACAAAGTTACACCTTTATAAAGTCAAAGGTACCACCACCTCACCTAAGTATCAGGCCAACTGCACAGCACTTTAGATCAGTGTTTCTCAACCTTTTTTGTACCAGGACCCATTTGTAAACATTGATTGTCAGTCCCTACCCAGTGCCCCTCACTCCCATCCTGCTGCTCCCTACCTCCCAGTGTGTGAAGCAGGGGGTAGGTGTGGGGGCAAGGGGTGCCCCAACCAGCCCTTTGCAGGCTGGAACTCTGCCAGCCTGGAAGGGAAAAGCCATGGTTTCCCATGTTTTTCTCTTTTAAAGGAGAATCCATTTTTAAAGTTTGCTTGTGACCCTTTCATATATTCTTGTGACCCACTTTCAAGAAATGCTGCTTTAGATAACTGCAACAATATAGCAGTGCTTCCACAGGCTTATTACCACCTCCTAATTATTTCCAACAGCATAAGCTCACTCACAGAGTCTGAGAACTGGGTCTGTTAAGAGGCTGTCAATGATAGCCTATTAACCCTTAATTTGAATTGAAATTTGATTTGAACTGTGTGATGCAAATCAGTTAACACAGTTTAGAAAACAAGGAGCAAGTTACAAACTGCCAGAGGGTTCATCTTGCCTGAGGTCATCATTATAGGCATGCTCTGGCAAGACATTATGACAGAAAATATTCAAGAGCTAACGCTACTATGAGAAGAACTTCGGTCAATTCTCAAAATGTGTGAACCATTTTTTTCAGTTAAATAAGTGAATATAGATTTTTCTCTGTAGTGTGATGAAAACTATTTCTTAGCAAATCAAGAATTAAGTATAAATCATTTATAGACAAACTGTGACTGGGAACACAGCTCAGTAACCTTTTTTTCAAAGGATAATTTACTACTATAAGGAATATTGACAACAGAATTAACGGTGCACATTTCCATGCATGAAAAATGTGTACTTTTTGGTTAAATAATTACTTTTTTATTATTGTGTATCTGGAAAATCAGTTCAAAATAGCATGTAGAAGGCTGAGTCACAGTGGCCAAGACTCAGCTAAAAAGGGAAAATGCTGCTTAAGAGTCCTATGTATTGCAGCTGGAATCCACTTCCAAGGATGCAATTTAAGAGTGAATGGATTTCTTTTCTTCACTCTAGAGACCAAGGCATAGTCTTTTAGGGAGTATAAATAGTATTAAGAAATGTTTAATGCATTCAGGGAACAGCTTAATAGTAATATTTTTCTGCATCTAGGCTCATTCTGGAATTCTTTGTGGCAAGGACAGCAAATAACCCATGTTTTTTAGGATAGCAAATAACCTATTGTTTTTAGAAAAATCATTGTGACACTACCAATTCTAACAGTAAATTTACATTTTGAAAACCATTTCCATGACATACTTTTTACCCAAAAGCTAGGATTAGAATAAATATGCTATCAAAACCTGGAAGACAACTGCTGCCTGAGAGGGCTCCAAAATGACTCGCTAAAAGGAACTGGAGAGCTCCAAAAGACATAAGCAGTTTTATGATAGTAATAGTGCTGGTTAAGGGTCACAATGATTTGGAGGGGAACCTGAAACGAGGGATATGGCAATCACTTTACTCAGACAGATATAAAAGAAATTATGTTAAACTCAAATGGCTGTATGTACTCTGCTTAATAAAAAGGATATGGCTGTGTGAAAAATAACTAATGAAGAAACACTGGAAATTTCAAACTGAACAACAGGTCAACAGGCTAATTTAATACCCAATAGTGTATGCCTGCTATTTCGAAAGAAATTGAAGAAAGATGCTATAATGTCCCTAGAAAAGCATGTAATACTATTTCATTCTTGGAAAAAAATTCTCATTTTCTTTCCAGTTAATGGTATTTTTCCCCTCTTAATTAAAATCAGTTACTCTTGTAATGTTACATCCTATAACTGCAGATGCTAGTCATATTCAAATAAGTGTTCAATTTTTTTAGCGTAAAAACACAGTAACATTTATTAACCTTACTCAGGCTTACACTCAGGTTTACACTAATGCTACTGACTTCCATGGAGTAGCTGTGCTATGCAGAAATGTATTTATAGTGCTATCAAGTGTATTGCCTTTCAGATAGCACTGTACACCTGTAGCTTGTCTTTCTCCTAGGCTTTGGACAAAAACAGAAGGAAATGCATCAGAAAATGATTGAAAAAAAATGTAAAGAAAAAGCAACAAAGGCACTTGGGCTGCAGGAAGGTGTCAGTTATATGATGAAAAATGAAGTGAATGCCAATGTCTCTCTATAGGAGTTGGGGATACGTGGCATATTACAAAGTTTCAGTCTATCTATTCTTCAGCAGCAAACAAAGAAGAGAAAGTCAGATTTGGCAGGAACTGGTCAACCATATTAGCAACTTCCTGTAACACTAGCTCCATAAATTCTTTCTGAGCACCTCAACTGTAGGCACTGAAAGTTTACTTAGCTAAAAGCCAGTTGAACAGCTTGACAGGAATCGGAGGACCAGGTGTAGCTGTCATTGCATGTTAACTGGAATTTCTTCCTTTGATTTAAAGTCAAGCCACACTCTTTCATCCAATGAATAGCTTAGTTTTTTGCTCTGTCCTCAAATTTTAGTGGAGACTGTTCAGTCTTAAATGTCTTTGGGTATGAATACTGCTCTGCTGAGGCCTGGTAAAAAATTAATACCATTTTCATGGCTGTTACCAGAGTGCTTCCTTTTCCCTGGCTTTCTCTTCAAAAGTGACTGTGGTTATTATATGGATGAAATACAGCTGTGTTGCTTTGCATTGAGAGGGCAGTAAGCTGCAGAGCTGCACATGAGGGCCAGAAGCTCCCCCAACCAGTAGCAGTGAAGGCAGCTAGAGCCCAGCCTGCGAGATCAGGAGCCCCCACTCCTCTAGAACCCCCCTACCCTGCCCTGTCCCACCACTTCTGCCACTGCCTTTGACCCCACCTGGGATTGCGTCCAACCCTCTCTCCAGCTACACTGACTTCGCTGCTGCAGAAAAAGCTCAGGCCATCCCCAGTCTCTTCCTCATATAGTTCAGACTGCAGCTTCTACCATGCATCATGGCACCTGGAGCCTGCATTTAAACAAGGCAGAGGAAGCTGCTCTTGGCATAGATGGCTCCTCAGGAACTGAGTGCTCACAGCTCTACATCTCACCCTTGGATGGGGACTACAGGTGCTGAACCCCACTTACTACTGGGGCTACTGACTGCCATCTGTCCTTGCGGCTGAGCAGCAGCCTCCAGTGACAGAACATGCCCTGGGTCAGCCGTGCAGTGAAGCCAATGTGAAATGCTAGTGGAGGGATTTGCTTCTCTGCCCACCTAGGCTGAGCAGTAGGGGTGTCACTGCTGATTGGCACCTACCCAAATGCTGTTTAGAGGCACTTAATTCTGGAAGTACTTCGGGCCTTGGTGAGGGGTCTGGTAGCTTGGCTGCATGGGCAGGAGTGGGTTACACTTCAACCCCCTTTCCTTACAGATGTGTGATTTGATTGTGAAACGAGCATGGCACTGAAGTCCCAAGACATCCCCCACTGAAAAAGCAGCCTTGACTCCTACCTTTACACAGGGTAGTGAAAGCACAGGTCATGTGAGTATGTAGGTAACTTGTAAGTCCAATCTTTGCTGTGAACAATCTGCGTGAAGTTGGAGTTAACTCACAGGACTAAACCAGCATGTAGCCCTGGAGCTGGTGCATGAGATCTTGACTTGGTACATGAGATCAGACTTGGCATGCTGGGTCCAACCCAACGAGTGGCTCCAGACCTGGTGTGCAAGGGCAAACCCAGCAGGTGGTCCTGGCATGTGGGGTTGGACCTGGCATGCAGGGTCCCCATGTAATGCATGGTTCTGGCAGCAGGTTTGGCTCCCTAGCTAATTCTACTTGGTTTCTTCAAGGTATATTTTTTTCTTGCTCCTGCCTCTTAAAAACAAAGTGTGTGTTATATACAGGGATGTGGTATATGCAAGAAAATATGGTAGTATTCTTAATTTTTTTAAAGGACAATTTTTCCAGATTTCTTGTCCACAGGTAAGTTTCAGCAACTTCTTCCAAAAGAGAACTTGTACAAAAAAGCTTAAAATTGACTGTATGCATTTGTACTGCACTATAAGACTGCCATGTACATCTTTAACTAATAAGCTCTGCTTTCTTCTGCTTTACTATCAAAAGTGGTGGAGATTCAAGGAGACAGCTGTTGCCCACAGAAGTAAACACTGAAAGTACTATGTTAGGTACCCATTGCTTACTTATTGCTTTTTAATTCAGACTTAATTGGGTTTTTCTCTTATGTTAACTTGCTGGTGCACTGAGAGAATTGAGGAAAACTGTTTGGCTCATTTTACCAAAGCCTTCTGGGGTCCCCTGACTGCCTCATCTTTCCTCTACCCCCATCTCCCAACAGAAAACGTTTGATTGCTTTAAAGGTGCAGAAAACCTCTTTTCAGACTAGAGAATTGATTTCTCTGATACCTAAGTCAGAGATCTAGATTGTGGAATCTTTTTCCCCTCTGATTTTAACTGTAGCAGGTCTCATGAGATGTAGTTCTGCCAACCTGAATTTGATAAAATAGTTCTATTTTTTGAAGTACTGAACAAATAGAGGTATATATAAAATCTGAGAGTTTTTTACTTCCCTTCCTATTGCTCTCTTGTGGCTGCAAAACATCAAAAACACAATGCTGTGATTTGATTTGGAAAATACAAATATTAGCAATTCTGGTAAGATGTGGCTATAAGCATTTAAGGTGGGGAGGTTGTTAAAGAACATTCCTCCCCTTTCCCTTCCCCCTACCCTCCAAATACAGTTAGTGAAGCAGTCCTCTTGACTCTGGTTAAAATGTAACTTGTATCAAGGCAAGTACTGATACCATTGTTTTTTCTGTTAAAGACCTTGTTTCTGGTTGCATATAATTTTTCTAAACATTAATCATTAGGCTGAACTTTTCTCCTGGATGTTGCCTATTTAGGGGGGGAGGTTGTTTTATTTCAGTAAAATCTGGAGGGGACAGATCCTTTTTGTGTACATTAACCAGGTGGTTGCAAAAGCTACTTTGGAAATACATTCCATATATTCTGGTTGGAGAATTGTAGCTGTGATGGTGTGGAAAATGTACATGAAGCAGGGATTTCTAGTAATAGCTACTTTTGATAACTTTTTTTGCTCTACAGTTTTACAATCCTCTTTTGCTTCTTTAAGTGATTGCTTTCATTTATATAATGAAGTCACTGTTTTATCTGCTATTTAGCTGACTGTCTCTACTTCTTTACCAGACCTGAAAGCTGGTCTGACATCTCTTCCAACTATTCATTTGGTCCAATCAAAGATACTACCAACCTCCCCTCCCCACCCAGCCCCCACCCCTTAAAAACTTGCTTCTCTATGTATTTTGGGACATGGACTTGGAATTTAGGTGGTATTTGCCCTAATGCCATAGAGGTTTCTTTTGCTATTCCTGGGAGAACATCCACACACACCCATGTTCAAACTTGTTAAGAGGTGTAAAGATGGTCAGTAGTGAGTGTGCTCCTGGCAGATGTGCAGCTCCCTGTTGTAATTCATGGTGCTTCACAGAAAGTGCCATGCGTTAGACCAACCCTCCCAACCCAACAGACATTCACTGTTGGATCAGGAGGGTGGAGGATTGAGCTCTGCTTAGGAGCCAATCCAGTGAGAGAGGCTGCATGTTTTTACCCTCTTCCCCTAGCCCCACTTCCACTCTCCCAACTCCAGTGCTGTCTCAGAATAGAAGGGGGAGAAAGCAGGGGAGGGGGGTCCATTCTGCTGCTTACCTAGCCTCCAATCCACCCATACCACCCTCCACCCCAAATGGAACTCCCTCCTCTCCTGTCCCCTGCTTCCTCCCTCTCCCCTCCCCCATCCTGAAGACAGCACTGGGGACTGTTACAGGAGACTGTTACCTCTATGCTAGCAATTCGTAGCTAGGGTGCCATGAGGTGCCATACACACTAGTACTATTAGGTGTCCAAACAGCTACACGATTCACAAGATAAACCTAGAGATGTCACATGGGAAACCACAGTGTCAAAAAAACAGTCTGACCTGTTGTGGTCTTTTTGAGTTCTTTGTAACACAGGAATTGCTCTATAGTTTATTCCATAGTAAAAAAAATGAGTGAAAGCTAAGAGCTGGTATCTTCTCAAGTCTAGTGAGGCTGAGAACCACTATTCTATGTCCTCAGTGTTCCCCTGCTACTCAGGAAATGAGGTGGAGGAAGTAGCCTAATTGGTAACACAAAGCAATGCGGAAAGTGAAGAAATTATTGCAGGAATTAGAGAGTGAGGAGAAAAAGGAGGAAAGAGAGGGCATGTGGAAATTGAGGGGAGAGGAAAAAATGAGAGACAAGCTGGCTGGATTAAAGACGGTCACTGGGTAGTACAGAAGTGTGGATAGATTGGAAAAGAGGCAGAAGCAGAGGGAGAGATCAGGAGCCAAGGACATGATAGGATACAAAAATAGGTGTGGTGGAGAACATGGGCAGAAACATGTCTAACTAGAAAAGTATGCTTCTGTTCAGAACCCAGAGCTGAATGCAGGAGTTCTGAGTCTTTGTTATCAAATAGATTTAAATCCCAGCAGCATATGTGTCTCTTCTCCATCTAATAATCATAATATACTCTGCCAACTACTGCTACCAATTACTTCCAGTGGAAGAAATCTCTGCTGTGACTTGGGAGGTCCAATCCCTACTGATCTCTGTCCAGCCTTAGCTTCTAATGAGAGGATTGTGTGTGGGGGGTGGGGGCAAGGTTGTTTAATTAATTCTACAAATTGGGGTAATCGTTGAGTTACCACCAGCCCCCCCACTTCCACTCCTGTCCTGCTGCTGGCCAGATTAAATGACTTATGTTTGACTTCATGTATCATTACCAACAAATTTTAAAAGCAATGATTCTATGTATAAACTGGATGTTTCCAGGAATCAGACACTGGATGATTAATCATGTATGTCAAGGCTGTCCAACTTTTGCATTGCTGGGAGCTGCATGCTGTATATTGTGTGGCAGCTGCATACTGTGCACACTCCTTGCTCCTGCACTGTGGTGGTCACCCCCAAGTGCACCAAGCCACAGACTCCTCTGACACCATAAAGGCAGGAAGAGGAAGCTGGAGGAGGCCCCAGTACTGGGGGGCAGTGCCTAGACCAGGAGTGTGGGGACTGCAAATTAACAACCCAGGAGCTACCTGTGGCTTGTAGGCCACCAGTTAGACAGCTCTGATGTATGTTATGGTAGTGCCTCAGAATCCTAATGAACAGATTTGTGTCATCTTGGCCAGAAGTGGCCAGTGGGGTTCCACAGGGGTTGATGCTTGTTTCAGTACTATTCAATATCTTCATCATCGGTGAAGAGCTCACTGGCCAAGTTTGCGGATAACACCAAGTTATGGGGAAGTGTGGTCACACTTGAAGATAGGCTGCAGATACAGGTGGACCTAGACAGGCTGGCAAATTGGGTGGATCGGAACCAGATGAAGTTCAGCATCGAGAAATGTAAAGTGCTCCACCTAGGAACAAACAATCCCCTTGCACACCTACAGGCTTGGCAATGCCAATCTGACCAACACTATGAATGAAAGGGACCTGGGGATAATAATAAACAACAATATGAACATGAGCCAGCAATGCAACACTGAATCAGCTGGGCTAATAATACCCTTGCATGCATCAATCGATGCATCTCCAGCAAAACCAAGGAAATGATTCTTCCACTCTACTCAGCATTGATGAGACCACAGCTAAAATACCGTGTCCAATTCTGGGTGCCACACGTTAACAAGGATTTGGTAAAGCTTGAGAGAATCCAGAGAAGGGCCACCCATATGATCAGAGACTTGCAGGGCCAGCCATATGAGGAAAGGCTGAGGGACTTGGGACTCTTCAGCCTGAAAAAGAGAAGGCTGAGAGGGGACTTGGTAGCAGCTTACCGCTACATCAGGGGAGGACATCAAGGGCTCGGTGAACAAGTGTTCACCATGGCACCCTTGGGGAAAACTAGGGTTAATGGTCACAAACTCCTGGAAAACCATTTCAGGCTCAACATTAGGAAAAACTTCACAGCTAGGATGTCCAGACTGTAGAATAAGCTCCCTTCAGAGATAGTGCAATCACCTACCCTAGAAATCTTCAAGAGGAGTCTGGATGGTCACCTTGCTGGGGTCACCTGACCCCAGTTGTCTTTCCTTCTTGGTGTAGGGGGCTGGACACAATGATCTTCCAAGGTCCCTTCCAGTCCTACAATCTATGAATCTATGTTTACTGTTGGCCATTCTATGAGAAATGTAGGCACTATTTCCACTATACAGATGGAGAAAGCTAAACCCAAATTGTTGATGCACAAACTTTCAAGAGGTCTTTGATTTTGGATGACTTATTGGATATACTGTCTCATTTGTATGGGCATTGAAGAGCTGCAGTTTAGCACTGAGGTACAAATCATATCAATGTTCCTTTTCTCCTGCAATCACAAATAATGGAGTGTTTCATAGTAGCTAGGGTCAGCAGGGACCTGAACAGATCATCTAGCCTGACCCCCTGCCACAGGAAGGAATGAATGCTGGGTTCACAAGACCCCAGACAGGTGATCATCCAACCTCCTCTGGAATTTGTCCAAGGTAGGGGTGAGGACCACTTCCCTGGGATATTGGCCATCCTAAACATAAAATACTGCCTTCTGATCTCTAACCTAAACCTATTCTCCATTAGCTTATTACCATTGTTCCTTGTCACCCCAGATGGTGCTGGGGAGAAAAGGGCTCTACCCATTTGCTGTTGATCTCCCCTGATGAGTTTGTAGACAGCCACCAGGTCCCCCCTCAGCCACCTCTTGCTGAGGCTGAAGAGGTTCAGGTCCTTCAGTCTCACCTCATAGGGCCTGTCCTGCTGCCCTCTCACCAAGTGATGGCCCTCCTCTGAACCCTCTCCAGGCTGGCCACATCCTTTTTAAAGTGCAGTGCCCAGTACTGGACGCAGTACTCCAACTGCGGCCTGGCCAAAGTCACATAGAGGGGGAGTATCACCTCTCTGAACCGGCTTGAGATGCATCTTTGGATGCATGGCAAGGTATGGCTGGCCTTGCTGGCTGCAGTCTGGCATTGGCGGCTCATGTTCATTTTGGAGTCAATAATGACTCCAAGATCCTGTTCTGCCCATGCTTTCAAGAGTGGAACTCCTCAGCCTGTATGTATGCTGTGGATTCCTTCTCCCAAGGTGTAGCACCCTGCATTTATCTACGTTGAACCCCACCCTATTCTCATCTGCCCACTTTTGTAGTCTGTCTAAATCTATTTGCAGCTTCTCTCTCCCATCAAGTGTGTCCACTTCGCCCCACATCTTAGTGTCATCAGCAAACTTGGATAGCGTGCTTTCCACCCCCTCATCCAAGTAGCTGATGAAGATGTTAAACAGTGTGGGCCTGAGGACCGAGCCCTGGGGTACCCCACTGCTCACATCTCACTAGTCTGAGTACAACCTGTCCACCACTACTCTCTGGGTGCACCCCATCAGCCAATTTTTTACCCATCCAATCGTGTAGGCCTCAATGCCACAGTCGCTTAATTTATTGATGAGGATGGGGGGGAGAGACAGTGCCAAAGGCTTCCTAAAATCTAGAAAGACTACATCCATGGTGACACCATCATCCAAGGATTTAGTTACTTGGTCATAAAAGGCAATCAGGTTGGTCAGGCAGGACCTGCCTTTGATGAACCCATGCTGATTGCCCCTGAGCATGATCTCCCCTGCTGTTCCCCCACAGATGTGCTCCTTGATGATTCTCTCCAAGATCTTCTCGAGCACTGAGGTGAGGCTTACAGCCCTCTAGTTACTTGGGTCCTCCTTTTATTGAAAATTGGAACCAGATTAGCCAGTTTCCAATCCCCCGGCACCTGCCCAGATGACCACAAATGCTCATATAGTTGGGGCAAGAGCTCCATGATGACCTCTGCCAGCTCCCTCAACACCCTTGGGTGGAGGGCATCTGGACCTGCAGATTTAAAAATGTCTAGCCCTTCCAGACGATCCCTAACTACATTGGAACTGACTGAAGGCCTGACAGAGCTATCCCCAAGATTGTCTCTACCTCTGGTAGGTGGGATGTCCCAGTCCCTGTTCAAGAAAACAGAGGCAAATAAACTGTTGAAAATATCAGCTTTCTTGTCTGGCGTAGCCACAAGATTACCTTTTGCATCTTGCAGGGGCCCTACATTGCCTGGTGCCCTCTTCTTGCTCCCAAAGTACTTGAAAAAGGACTTTTTGTTGCCCTTAATCCTGGATGCTAGCCTGAGTTCCATCTTTGCTTTGGCCTTCCTAATAGCCCTTCTACACTCATGGGCTGAGGAGGAGTACTCCTCCTTGGTGATAGCTCCTCCCTTCCACTGGTTGTACACCCCACTTTTAGTCCTCAGGCATCGCTGAATGCCCTTGCTAAGCCAAGGGGGTTTCTGAGCACTCTAATCCTCCTTGCTTCTCTCAGGGACTGTTATCCTTTGGGCCTGGAGGATCGTCCTCTTAAGGTATGACCATCCCTTGTGGATTCCCATCTCCTCTACCTTCTGGGCCTTCAGTGCCTCCCCTACTAGTCTCCTAAGTTCGTTGGGTAATTTAAACTAGAGTGTTTGCTGCAATTTGCTTATGGTGCCTATAGGCCAAGTGTTGCTCCTTTAAAATGTTGGTGTGCCCCCCTGGTCTCAAGGATGTGGTTGTGAGCCACCTTGGCACATGTACCTGGTGTTAGGCATTCCGTAGGGGCATGTGACCTCTGTAGGGTCCTCAATCACCCTGGGGGAAGCCCAGAAACTCACCTGCCATGACTTTGAATCTTCAGTGGTGGGTTCCTCTTCTGAGGACTCTGCCAGGTGGGTCGTGCCTCCTGGTGGGTATCCGTGGGGCTCCGCCTCCCCTACACTCCTTCTGTACACCAATCTCCAGGATGAGTCAAGTAGTTTCTGTGTGGTATGTCCTCCAGTTGTGCCAGTCCTGGCTCTGCAAGTTGCCTGGGCCAGAACAGGTGATTTGCCCTGACCTCTTGGTGTCTCCCTGTGGCCAGCCAGCCACGCACCATGGGTCTAAGGTGGCTCCTGACTCTTGGAGTGACGCCCATACCCCAGCACCACAAGAGTAAAAAAAAAATGAAAGAAAGGAAAATCCAAAAGGATTTGCCAGAAAAAAAAGGAACACCGGAAAAAAAAGAAGGAACCTAAGGAAATAGGCTAGTCACCTCTCTTCCCTCACAGCCCTTGTGCCTTGGGCTCAAGCCATCCCTCGACATCACTCCAGGTCCTCCCTCCTGCTGAGGACTCCTATTCTTCTTTTCCCGCCGGCTCTTCAGCTGTACACTGGCGCTGCCTGTGCTTGGGTGGAGAACACCTCCCTCACTGGCTGTTTCCCCTGCTTACCCCAAGCCTCTTCTGGTGCCAGCTTTTATTCCAGACAGGTGGCATTCCCTGATGACATCAGCCACCGGAGGCGGCCCCACCCAGAAGTAAGGGCAGCTTATAAACCGCATGGGCGGCTCTTCCCAATGCAGCATGTCCTGTGCCTCCCAGCCTGAAATTGGTAAGTTTGCCCTTGTTTCAGGGCTTTCTCCGTGGGGGTGGGTTACTCTCACCCCTTGTCCTACCACAAGAGGGCTTCTCCATCCCCCAGTGGCTGTCTCCCTGAGACAGTTGGCTTCTGTGACTGAAGGCCATTGGCAGTCAGAATTAAACTGACAACTTTTTTTTTTGTATTTGGGCCTAAGAATGGTCCTCAAAGCTGCCTCTCATTCCAGTTAATCACATCTTAAGTAGTAGTATGGTCACACATGAATACAGTTAATGGTGTGATAAAATGAGAAATAAGTCACAGTTATTACACAAAAAAAATGTATAACAACTTTGTGGTGGGTTCCCATCATGCCTTAAATGGCATATGTGGCCTAGCTGATCAGGACTCCCAGCCTGGGGACCAATGCAGCAAGAGTTTTCTGTGGTCCTAGAGTGCAGCAGAGTCACTGATTCCATCTGTGCCATGGCGGCTGGAAGCATGGATCACCTGCTTTGTGCTCCCAAGCCTTATTACTGAGATTAGGGTTAGGCAGTAGAGTTAGAAAGCTACAGAGCTTCCAGATAATGGGCAGCAAATTAGGTAATAGCCTGCTGAAGTGTTCTCAGCTCAAAAAGAGAAGGAGCCAGAGGCTATATAAGCTCTGCACCAAAGGCAGAAAGGGTAGTTTCATTTGGGCAGTACTGGAGGAAAGAGTTAATTGCTGGGAGCACAGAAGCAGTGCAAGGAAGTGGAGACTAATGCTGGCTGTGCTAGTTGAAAAAGCTCCCTGTGCTGACTTGTGAAGTAGTAAGGGTGACTGGTGGAACTGTGAGTAGGCCCAGGGGAGCCCAAGCTGGGAGAAGCCAGCAGAACTGAGTAGAAGCCTGGGAAGAATTTACAGAAAGGTACCCCAGCTGTGTTTGAGTTTTGTCTCTTTTCCTCCCCTTTGGTTACCCCCATGCCTTGCAGCCTGAAGGCACCTCTTAGCTTATCACAGAATTGGTAGGAAGCCAGAGGCCCTGTGAACCATGACCAGCCTGTCAGAACCCAAAAGATGGTACAGGGCAGGAAACCCAGGATCACTGTTTTGGTTGTCTGGAAGCAGCCTCCCAGAGTTAATAACAAAGGTTGGGGACACAATGGTGATGAAAGTGGAAGGGCTGGGACTAGAGTGGCCACAGGGAGACACCCTACCTGCCACAAGTGGCAGATCCTGTTATGCTCTGCTGTCTCCTAGGGTCTAGAAGGGCAGAGTGGTGTGCATTTCCAGCCTCTGGGGTGTAATGCAGCCCTTGCATTAATGCAGTTGAACCCTGGGAGTTGCAATCAGCTGCCGCTCCCAGCCCTTGAGTACAGCAGTTGAGGGCTCAGTAGCTGACTGGTGCTCCCAGCCTCCAGAGCACAGCAGAGCCTGTAAGTCCACTGCATTACTGAAGCTGGGAATGGCAGCTAATTGGAGCTCCCACCCTCAGGAGCCACATCAGCCAATAACTCTACTATGCCCCAATGGGTGGGAGCAGCAATCAGTTTATTTGTGCTTCCAGCTCTTGGGGCACATCAAAGCCCTCAGCCACTCAGTTATGTTCTGAGGCTGGGACAAGGATCAGCTAGCTGCTTTTGACTTGCTGGAGCAGGGGGAGCCCAGGATCATGATTGTGGGTTCTTCCTGTATTGACAATGTGGTGTGATAGAGATCTGAACCCTGATCCCATAGTTGCACTTCCTGGCATGCATGTGTACCATGGCAGGAAGCATGATTGTTGGAATTGCACACAAGATCCCATAGAACCATTACTGAATGCCTGGCAGGGGCCTTAGTTCATTCAGTGTAGAAATGTAACTTTTTTCTTGTCAGTGAAGTCATAGGTGTGAATTGCTTACCCATCTCATTGGTTATTCCAGAGAGACATTTGGCCAATAAAGGACTGAACACCCTTCTATGAGGTGAAAGAGGATAGGAATTTACCATGCATCAGCTGCTATACAGCAGATTCTACAGCACTGATAGTGTTTACATCAAATTCCAATAAGTTCATAGACTTACCTTTACCCAATATAGGACTTGAACTTGCAATGATGGAGCAAGATGCCTTCACCATTCACCCACTATACCTTATCTCAATTTGATACACTTATTATTTTATCTGCCCTCAATTATCTCATATAAGCAGATGCTGAGTCTAGATTTCCTCCTTCTGTATTTTTGTTTCTTTTGTTCTCTACATGATGGGTCTACTGGCTATATATTACTGTCATTATCATTGCTGTTTAAATATGTTGTTGTTATAATACACGGACCAAAAATAAATTCAGTTTCTAGCTTCTTTCCTTACCTTGTCCATTTCTGAATTCCAAGATATGAAATTAAGATCTTTCTGCATTCTTTTATCTCCAGGGCACATTATACATTCATTTTGGGTAATTATTTATTCTAATTTGTGTCCATCTGTAAATGACCCTACAGCCCAATCCTATCAATATCTTTAATTAGGACTCTTAAATTTCCACAGTTTATGCAGCAGGAATAACATCTTATAAAATTAAATATGGTGTTTGTCTCCGGTTTTTGGCTTGGCAGCATAAGTGCAAAAAGACTGTAAAGTACAATTTCTCCTAATCATGTACCTTGGATGAATTTTCACTGTTGCAAATTCTGTTGCGTATGTTCTTTGCTGGATTTATGTTTGCTTAAGATAACCCCAGAATTTTAGGAAGGATGGCATTCTGGATAGCCTTGAGTCAGAAACTGATTTTTGTAAATCAGTGGTCTCCAACCTTTTTAAGTAGATCACTTTTTGAATTAAAAAGCAACCCATGATCTACCAACCCCCCATCCCCTAGCCAGCAGATCAGTCTGTGGGGAGGGAAGTTGGGGGCAGAGGCAGAGGGAGAAAAGAGTGGGGTCCCGGCTGGGCCAGGTGGTAGGACAAGCAGAGGCCTGGGGAGGGTGGTCTTCCCCGGGTATGGCATTGAGCTGTGCTGCACTCAGGGCAGGCAGTAGTGCTGGGAGAGGGTCTGGAGGGGCTACATTGCATTTTTGGGTGGCTGCAGCCCACCATGTAGCGCTGCTCCCAGCACTACCACCGTCTGGCCCATGCACCGCCTGGTCCAACCCCCTCCCCAGGAAGAGCTTGGTGCCACCTCAGCCCCAGCCCCAGCCTACCCCTCCCCATGCAGATCCGGGGGTTCACACCTCCATGCCCTCCTGGGGTGTGTGCCTGCCCTCCCCATGCCCCCCAGATGAGCTGCTGGTGATTCTGTCCTGTACCCTGCCCCAGCCCCACCTTTCCCTCACCACTGCTGCAGCCACCTGCACTGCCCTGCATTTGCAGGGGCACATGCTCCCTGATCCGTACATGGGGCAGAGGCAGCTGCCATGGCGGGCTGGGTTTTGCACCCTGAGCCCCAGTGCAGCTGGTCTGGGAGAAGCCCAATGCCATGTGTCCTGCCCCTGGGCTGAGCCATACCCACAAGATGTGGCCAACTGCACTAGGGCTCATGGTAGCTGCCTCCACCCCACACAGAGATGGGGGGCACATACCCCCAGGGCCTCCACCAGGGTGCACCTAGCGGTGGAAGTTCCCCCACCCGTATGCCCCTGAATGAGCCCCCCAGGCTCCAATCCTCCCACTATCTGGCTGGGCTGGGGCCCTGCTCACCTTCCCCTACTCCTGACCATCCTGCACTCTGTTGGTTCCTCACTGTGGGGGCCTCAATCTGGTCCCCACCCCTTCCCTCCCCCACAGACTGACCTGCTGGGCTGGTGCGCGGGAGTGTGTGCGCCCACCCCACACAGCCCAGGATCAACCAAAAGAGGCTCTGCAATCAACTGGTTAGAGATCACTGCAGTGTAAAGGGATACAATGTCTCTATCTTTGTCTCTATCTACCTTCTTACCATGTGCCAGTTCTAGATTTATTGTCCCACTGCAATGGATTTATCAACCTTGTAAAACTTTGCTCACTCGTTCCTTCAATTTCAATCAAAACTTAAAATTGATGGTTTGGTTTTTGAAAAATCATACTTAATTTCAACCTAAAAAAAAATCAACCTAACTACTATTCTCTGCTAGACTGTCATGATGGTAATACATGTTTTGTTTGACATACTTTGCATTCACTGGCAGGAAGTTTGTTTACTTATAAGGGTGGTCTTCATCATAAAAAAAGAAAAAATGTATCAGGAGGTCAGTGGTGTATAAAATGCTGGCAGAGGAATTATCAAATGCAGTTCTTATTCTTGCAAACAATTTATTATTTTTCTTTTAAATGTTTCCCTATTTTTCTCCTGTAGAAACTTGACAGAGAAAGTGTGTGTGTGGGGAGAGGGTTTCCCTTCCCCCTCACCACCATCCATTTTTGTCTCTGTCAGTCTGTCAACTTAGGGAAAAGTTTTGTTATTTGGGAGAACATATTTTATTTACATATAATGCTAAATATCCATGTGACGTACCTAACTCTGTACATCTGTTGTATGCACAGGGCATACAGCGTGAATTAAAAACAAATGGGAATCTTACAATTAGAACAAAAGAGAGAGAGAAAGGGGGACTGATCAGATAGGCAATGTGTTAGTACAGTATTTAAAATGTTAAAAAAATTTGGAAGCCTACCAGTGTCTCTAGCATCATAATAAACTAAATCCTAAAAATCTGTAAGTTTTAATGTTTGCTTTGGGTTTCCTTATCACATGGTGGGTGTGTGATGGGGGGATGTGGGGTTTGCAGGAGGGGGTAGGAGGATGTGAGTGGGTGTGGGGGGATGTGAGTCACTGTGTGGATAGGAGTGGGGGGACTGTGGGTGTGGGGGATGCTTAGGAGGGGTGGGTCCCCTGCATGAATGCCACATGTCCCCAGTGTCTAGCAAGGCATGGAGGCACTGGCAGTGGAAGGAGCGTAGTGGCAATGGTAAGCAGGGAGCTTCTGCAGACCCTGTTGGCACTGTCAGCAGTAGGGGCAGGGGTGGCAAGTCGCAAGCACACACAGGCACCACTGGCAGCAACAGGGGTGGCCAGTGGCAATCGCTGACTGCCCAGACACCACTGGTGGCAGGGCGGGTGGTGAAAGCAGCAACCATCTACAAGCACTGCTGACAGTGTCATTTTTGAGGGGGTGCACCCCCTATGCATTGCCAATGGTCCCCTGTCCCCCACAGCACATGGACTACCTTCCCTGCAGGGTCCCAGGAACCCCAGGGGCTACAGGTCCCCCCCAGTCCCCCCACTAATCTCCAGCCCTTGCTCATTCTCCTGCTCTTCTTCAGCCTCTGGAGGCTGGAGATGAGAACAAGCAGGAAGCTGGAGAGAATAAGAGAATGAACAGGGGGCTCATTCCCCCCACCCCTGTTGGTTCCCCCAGCTACCCATTTGTTCCCCCCATCCACTGTTCATTTCCCCTGCCCCCAGTTTGTTCCCCTGCTCCCCGTTCATTCCTCCGCTCCCTACTCATTCCCCCTGCCCCCCGTTCATTCCCCCCATCTCCTGTTCATTCCCCCAGCTCCCTGTTTGCTCTCCCAGGCCCCCCACACTCACCAGCAGTAGCAGAGAATGAGCAGGAGGCTGGAGACAGCAGGGGAATGAGCAGGAGGCTGGAGACAGCCCCAGAGACATTCCCCTGCTGTCCCCTGCTCTCCTGAGGCTGAAGACAAGCAGGGGAAGGAGCAGGGGGCTGGACACAGTTCCTGGAGACATTCCCCTGCTGTTTCCAGCCCCTGCTCCTTTCCTTGCTTCTCTCTAGGCTCAGGAGAGCAGGGGACAGCAGGAGAATGAGCAGGGGGCTGGAGACAGCCCCAGAGACATTTCCCTGATGTCCCCTTCTCTCCTGAGGCTGGAGATAGCAGGGGGATGTCTTCGGGGCTGTGGCCAGCCTCCTGCTCATTCTCTGGTACTGCTGTTGTATGTGAGGGAGGCTAGGAGAGCCAGCACAGAGCTAGGGGAACAAACCGGGGGTGGAGGGAATGAACGGGGAGTGGGGAGAGCGAGCCGGGAGCTAGGGAAATGAACAGAGAGTTGGGGAAGGTCCCCTCTCCCCTCCTCCAGCCCCTAAATCCCCTGCTTACCTGGCAAAAGCCGGGTCCAGGTCCCTGGAGCATGCACCACGGCCTGCCCAGCATGGGCAGGCAGCGTGCTTCAGGACAGGAAAAGGGCCAATCACAGAGACACTCTGCCAGAGCGTCTCTGGAGGACTGAGCCTCTGGTTGCCTGACCCGTTTTTTCCCTTTGGGTTTTTGTTTGACCCCTGGATATCCAAAGGGGTTTGAGACAGGACAAGAGCCACATGCGTGCTCATCTGGATGCACCCCAGAAGGCTATTTTCACCTGCTGCCAGAGGACTGTTTTCCTTCACATTGTCACATACATATATCACTTATTTCTTTCATTCATTACCTCTTTTCAAGCATACCAGATATACCACAGGCCTTACATAAACATTTTCCTTATACTATATTTAACCTATAAAATCACAAAACAAAACGACTATTACACTTACGTTAAGTGATGTAAAAATCAAAATGGAGTCTCAACTAAGGCTAAGTTACACAGTTTTTTGAACAAATTAAAATGGATATTGGCTATGAAAGAATAATTAACAAAGTAATAAAGGATATTATAAAGGCAATATCAAGAGTATACAAAGACAAATTAACTTTAGCCCAACATACCATGGTTGTTAATTTAATTTGTGCTTCTAGTGTTTTTCTCAGCAAGTAACTCCTATATTGAAGGATACAGAAAAAGTTTTTTTTGCCTGACTCTGGATAATATGAGCCACCATTATAAATGAGAAGTCAAATGTGGATGATATGCTCCACCAGTGAAGTCAAAAGTGACTTCATTTTAACTACATGAAATCTTAACTATTCTACTTATCAGGAGGTTGATAAAAGATACTACAATTAAAAGGCTATATTTTACTAAAGTTAGATTTTAAAATTGGAAAGAAATTTTGTTGGAATTTTGATCCTTTTTTTTCTGATAGTAGAAGTATCAAAGTGATAACTGAAGAATGATCATCAAGACAAATAAAGAAAACAGGCTGGTCTTATGGATTTACTAGTAAGCTCAAGAGGCAAATTTTCTAGCACTTATCTGGTCAGACTTGAAAAAGGCTTTAAAAATTCATCACTGGATCTCTAGCTGCTATCTCTCAGTAATTTCTAGACCAAATGTGCAGAGTTTACAAATAAAATGCTTTTCTAACTACTAGCCTTGCAAATCCAAGATAGGTTCCAAGAATACAGCTCTTCATTACATTTCATCCTGTTCTATGATAGGGTTATAAAACATATACAAAGTTATGGTGCTCTTTAGTAGAAATCACTGAAGGAAATGAGTTATGGTCCATATCTGTATTTTAAAAAAATAAAGCGGTAAAAAAGGACTGCTAAGTCAAGCACACAGAAGTTAGCAAATACCAGAATTAATGTTATCCATGCAACCCTAATTCAGCCTCTTATGTGTATGCATTATAATAAGTCTTTAAATACATGGTCTTATCCTATCCTTTTTTCTAAAGGACTTCAACCTTTTTCACTGCTGAGGATGGGATGGTGCTCTGGGAAAGAATCAGTTATGTATTGAAGGAGGCTGTCTGACCTCTGTCTCAGTTACAGTCAAGATACACTTTAATAATTCAATGTGCTACGAGGATTCCAAGTGAATTTTGCAAAAAACAAGTGAGAGATGTTCTCAAACTGGTCACACAAAATAAGTCAACACTTTTAACAATATTGGCCTTTACATCTGCACTTCAGTTTACTGGCTGGCTGTAAATTGAAGATAAAGATACCACTTTATCTGTGGTAACTGTGTCGAGACGGTTCAGGTATGTGAAACGCTACAATACAATGGTGAGGACATCACAGAAATGCCCAGGAGGAAATGAATGCTATTGCAGTTAGTGTAGCATGTTACCATGCTGTGGAAAATAGCATGTTACCATGTAACTAAAGAATAAATTATAACTGTATTTGCACAGATAACTAGAATTCTGGCATTCTTGAATTCTGGCATTCTGGCATAATTTTTTGAGTATCTGACTTTGCAACCCTAATATTTGAATGTAACTTTACATGACTTTGTGTGCATGCTTGTACAGGTGCGCACACTTTTTCTCATCAGAAAAAAAAAGGATTGAGACAAATTTGTCTGGAGGACCTGTTCAGTCTCCCCTGGCTCATAAACCTTTTCTTGTTGCACCCCATTACTCCTCACCTTTCTGCAGTTTCCTATTTGGTGCATGGCAAAAACAAGATATTGTTCCTGTTGGGGTAAAATATGAAGTACTACAGAGCTTGCCCAAGGAATGAGGCAAGTATAACTTTCATATCTGATTTTTTTCTAGAGGAGTTAATAAGTATTAACCTTAAAATTTAGAGCTACAGTAGTGCCAGAACTGAAAACCTACATGATAATAACCAAGGATCTGGGTTTTCTGTTTGCTACAGAAAAACACAGATTTCACCTTTTAAGGAAAAAAATGTGGATTTTCTCCTTTAAAGGATAGAAAAGCAGAAAATGGGTTGCTTTGGGCTGGGGGAGCAGGAGGAGGGCAATCGGAGGCAAGGAGCACCACATGCATGTGTGTGCGCACACATGTGACAACCAGGCAGCACGGAGAGCAGCTGCTGCAGCTCGCTCCAGGTAAGTCTTGAGGTGGGGGAGGGAGGAGGGCAGATTGAGCTCCCCCCCACAATGAAGGAGAGAAGGAGCAAGGCAGTGGGGCAGGGCTGGGAGCCCCCCCCCCCCCATGGACTCCACTCCGGCTGTGCTGCCCATGGGGGGAGAAGGGGGCACTGGACTCCAGCTGCAACAGCTGCCTTCTCCTGTGGCTCAGGTGCTGCGGGGAGGGGGAAGGAGGACGGGCAGGGCAAGAGGCTGTGGACCCTGGCCCTGTACCCCTAGCAGCTGGAGGCTGCCTCGCAGGGCTGGGGAGGGGGCAGGGAGCTGCAGCTCATGAGTGAGGGGCACTAGCAGGGCTGGGGGGGGTTGCAGGCTATGGGTGGGGTGTGGGGGGCACTGGCAGGGCAAGGGGGCTGTAGGTTGGGAGTGGGGGCAACGGCAGGGGCAGGGCACCGGCTTATCAGGGCTGCTCAGTGCCACAAACCGGGGGGGGGCAGCCATAGCTGGACCCACACCCTGGTGACCCAAGGGGGCAGGTGGAACTCTGATTTTTCTGTGATAAATAACCAAAATCACACACCAAAATATATAGGTACTTAAAATTTATTTTATTACAGTAGATTGAGGCACTGGTAAGTTTCCAAACTGACTTAAAATTGTAAATACATCAATAAAACATGTTCAATGATACCTATATATATAGGGGTTTCATTTTAATCATGCAAAAACACGGACTTGAGGTGTTTAATCAGAGAATTCGACATTTATCAGAGAATTTGTGATTTTTAAACAAAAAAACCAGGATCCCTGAAATTATAAATGTCAATACAGACAACAAATAATTGTCTAAAAACACTGTCTCTCACTCTTTAAAAAGATAAGAAATTCACCAGCAAAAATATTTAGCAAGAAGTTGCACGGTAATTCTTAATGCCTGTTTGAGTTCAGTGAAACACAAACCACTGCAAATCAGGAAATACAAAGATACCTTCCACCATAACCTTTGACCTCTGAGTAATGCCCTAATGTTCTTCTAGCACACACTGCCTTTGTGGATACTACAGATCACTCAAAGAATGAGTATACAACCAAAGTCTGATGCCTCCTCTTTGTTAAGAAACAACTTATGAATGTTATAGGTCAGCTGAACTAAATGAAGTATACATTTTCTGTTCTCAAATGGCAGAAACACCCTGTTATTCTATAAACCTTCCTTCTTGCACAGAGAATGACATCTAATGCTATACTTTCAGCTGTCCACCTCTAAATCCATATATCATTCTTATATCCTACCTTGCAATTGACAATCCTCATAGCAGTGCACAGGGTCTTCTTGCTTTTGAGACAACATATAGAACTTTGCACTAACATGCAGCTGAACTGATCTTCAGGTGCATATGAACCTCTTCCCCTTGATCACAGTGTGAGGCTCAGAGCTTCTGGGTCTGTTTCATAGTCCATCAAAGTGCTGCCACACTGCTCCAACTGTTTTTCAAATGCAATTTCCTACATTTTATTAGAAGGAACAAATTTAATCGTGGTGCATGATACTGAGCCCCCTAAACCAGGACCTGTACAGTCATGGAAACAGACTTCTCTTACTTGAGCTATCAGAATAACTGAAAACAAAAGTAATTAATTATCCTCTGAACGAGTTGAAATATGTTATCTCCTAAGAGTTCCTTCACAAACAGTAAGCATCTCCAATCACTTCCTCCATGTATGCAGGTACAGCGCATAAAACTAAAGAAATACTTGGAACTTAGCAACAGGAAATACATTACACTATGGGATGTTTAAGGAAACTATTAACCTTCCACTGGCACTTGGTGGTAGTGTTTTTTAATATGAGTAAACTTTAATCTGCTTAATCATTTAATTCCAAAGGTACCAGAGAGTTGGGCTGAAGTCTAGCACTAATATGCATCTACGGTGAAAAAACAAGGAGAAACTGCTTCTGATGAGAGTTGAATTTCAGGGATACAGCATATAACTAAGTCTAGAGGTGCACCAATACACCGGTCTAATATTGGATCAGCACCGATATAAAGAAAATTGACTGCATCAGAAATTGGCCTGAAGTGGCCGACAGTATGGCTGGTAAACGCTCGTGCATGCGCACAGCCACAGCACAGCATGCAGGCAGCAAGGAGCACAAGCCTGGCAGCTTGGAGAGCTGTGTCCAAGCTGGTAAGTCTGGTATAGTGGAAGAGAGACAGGCTTTCAGAGCAGTGCAAGACACATGGGTGAAAGCCCACTGCACCCTCGCTCCCTGAAGCCCCCCAGCGACCCCCGCCAGCTGCCACGGAGTGCCCCCACTGACCCCCAGCAGCAGCCGGAAGTAAGCGGGGCCTGTGCTGGGAGGGACTAGCCCCAGCTTAGCCGTGGGGAGGCGGCTAAGCTGGAGCTGAGGAGGGTCTTGCTCTGCCCCAGCCCCTACTTGGCCCAGTCCCCCAGGGAGAGAGTAAGGACAAGGGGAGAGGGTACCTACCAGTGGGTAGGTGGGACAGGGTCCCCTAAATCCCGGGTAGGGTCCTCTCCTAGCCCGGGAACAGCTAACTTCCAACAGTGGGTCCACTGCGCATGCGTGCAGTTTAAAAGGGCCCACCAAAGGAAAAAAAACCCAGACAGGTTCCAGGAGTGGTGCAAGATGCGCAGGTGCAAGCCCGCTGCACCCCCACTCTCCCAAAGCCCCCCAGCGATCCCCAACTGCTGCGGAGCACCCCCGCCAACCCCCAGCAGCAGCTGGAGGCAAGTGGGAGGGGCTAACTCCACCCTAGCTGCAGGGAGGCGGCTAAGCCGGAGCTGAGGAAGGTCTCGCCTCACCCCAGCCCCTACTTTGTCTAGGCCCGCAGGGAGCCATGTGACCAGAGCTGCATGAACAGGCTGAGCAAACAGGCGCGCTTGTCTGTCTGGCGCACGAGTTAGCACGGAGTTTGCGTAGGAGGGCGAGCAGGAGGGCCCAAGGCCTTGCCTGTGAGCCCTCTTGGGTAGGCATTCCCAATCGTAGCCTGCCTACCAGCGGTATGTCATGGATCAGCATGAGCCGCAACTCGAGGGTCCCCTCGGGGCCTGTGGCCTCCCCCTCTGGCGCCTCAGAGACCTCCACACAGACGGAGCCCATGGTTCCGGGCTCTGCATAGATGGATCCTCTGGCTCTCAGCTGTGGGGACTGCCTGTCCCTTTTTCAGGCTCTGGGGCCCGGGAGCATGGCCACCTCCCCTTGTGAGGTCTGCTCCTTTTCAGGGTCTCTGGCACGCCAGCTGGAGGAGCTCCAGGCCACAGTCCAGAGACTGCATGCCATCAGGGACTGTGAGCAGGAGATCAACTCCTACTGCCAGGACCTTCTCTCCCTCCCGGGAGACAGAGGGTAGACCACGGTCTCCCTCCAGGACAAGAGAGGACTCAGGGACCTCCCATTCTGTTCAGCCAAGGGGTTGGACCAAGGTGGTCAGGGGCCCCCAAGGCCCACCACACCAAGGTCCCTGCCCCGCTGGAGCTTTGCAACAGGTACAAACCTCCTGCAGCCCCAGCAGAGCCTGCGAAGTTGCCAGCTCTGGCATGCAACACAGGCTCTACTCTAGCTACCGGCCCTGCTCTCCCTAAGACAAAACACAATGTGTTTGTCATGGGAGACTCCATCCTGAGGGGGACTGAGGGGGCAATCTGCCGCCCCGACCCCTTAGCCCCGGAAGTTTGCTGCTTCCCGGGAGCCCATATCCGAGACATTGCAGAGAAGATCCCTAAGCTCTTCCAGCATACTGACCACTACCCTATGCTCCTTATCCAGGTAGGCACCAATGACACCCAAGGGGAGGGGAGTTCAGGAGGCATGGTTGCTCCTCAAGGGAGTGATCCTAGATGCACAACCTAAGGCTATTCTGTCTCAGAGGAAAGGCAGCAAAAGGACACAGCAGCCTCCTTGGCTCAGCAAGAAACTAGCGGACCTCCTGCACCATGGCTTGGAGCGCTCCCAGCTGGGTCATGAAGCACTTCAGGGATTTGGGAGCAGGGCTAAAGGGTTTGGGAGTGTAGGTGGTGTTTTCTTTGATCCTCCCAGTCTTGGGCTACAGGCTGAAGAGGGAGAGGAGAATCCAGGTAGTAAACCAACAACTGCAGCGCTGGTGTCATCAGGAAGGCTTTGGCTTTCATGTCCACAGTCTGCTCTTTGGTGAGAGGCAGTGAGCTGCTGGGAAGGGACAGCCTCCACCTCTCTTCTGCTGGGGAGGAGGCTCTTCTCAGCCAGACTGGATGACCTGCTCCACTGGGCTTTAAACTAAGCCTGCTGGGGGATGGGGGGACTACTGCCACTGCTGGCCCACTAAGCAACGCTTGCTAAGCCAGCAGGCCAAGGCACTTAAGGAAGCCCACCCCTGCCTCAGCCCTGGAACAATCTGTAGGCCAGGCAAGGGCCCCCAAGGGGACACTTGCCTGCCTGTACAAGAATGCCAGGAGCTTGGGCAATAAACAGGAGGAACTTGTCCTCCTGCTTAACACAAGTAATTACAATGTCACAGGGATAACAGAGACCCAGTGGGACTTCATCCATGACTGGACCATGAGTATAGGAGAGCTATGCATCCCTGCAAGCTGACACTGGTGACCAGGGTAGATGACTGGAGACCCTCTGGGTTAAAATCTGTGGGGAACATGGCACAGGGGACAAAATGGTGGGAGTCTACTACAGACCTCCCACCCAAAGTCAAGAGCTTGACCAGGAATTCGCCAGGGAATTGGCTGAGGCTGCATGCTCCCAGTCCATGGTTGTCATGGGAGACTTCAAACTACCCTGACATCTTGCGGGAAGAGCGCTCATCCAAATCCAAGCGGTCGCAAAGCTTCCTCTCATGCATGGATGACCGCTATCTGACACAAGGAGTCTACGGGCCAAAGAGAGGTAAAGCACTGCTCAACCTGATACTGGCAACTGGGAACACCCTAATCAGCGACTTAATGATCGAAGGGAAGCTGGATGACAGTGACCACAAGCTGATCACCTTCACCATCCGCCGTAAAGCTGGCAAGTCAGTCAGCCGCAGTGAAGTCCTTGATTTCAGGAAAGCCGACTTTGACAAGCTCAAGAGGCTTGTCAGTAAGGCCTTAAAGCACCACGACCCCAAGGGGAGGGGAGTTCAGAAAGCATGGTTGCTCCTCAAGGGAGTGATCCTAGATGCACAAGCTAAGGCTATTCTGTCTCAGAGGAAAGGTAGCAAAAGGACACAGCAGCCTCCTTGGCTCAGCAAGAAACTAGAGGACCTCCTGCACCTAAAAAGAAAGACCTACAAAGGATGGAGGATGGGATCCACCTCCCAGTAGGAATATTCTGCACTGGTCCAGACCTGCAGGGAGAGAACCAGGAAAGTTGAGGCTGCGACAGAACTCCAACTGGCCACTAGTATCAAGTACAATAAAAAGTTCTTTTTCAGATATGTGGGGAGCCGGAGGAAAAGCAAGGGCAACATTGGATCCCTGCTAACCCAGCTGGGACAACTGATAACTGATGCCCAGGAAAAAGCCAACCTACTAAATGGGTACTTTGCATCAGTCTTTCACCAGTCCCATGAGATGCCTCTGCCCATCACGGGACAGGGAGGCCTGAGTAAGGGAGATTCCTCGCTCTCCCGATCAATGCTGACCTTGTGATGGAATACCTTGAGAGGCTGGATACCTTCAAGTCAGCTGGCCCTGACAATCTACACCCCAGGGTACTCAAGGAGCTGGCTAGCATCATAGCTCAGTCCCTGGCATGGATCTTAGAGAACTCCTGGCGCTCTGGTGAAGTGCCCGAAGATTGGAAGAAGGCCAATGTGGTGCCTATCTTCAAGAAAGGGAGGAAAGTGGATCTGGCAAACTACAGGCCTATCAGCCTGACTTCTATCCCAGGGAAGGTCTTAGAAAAGATTACCAAAGAGGCCATTCTTAATGGACTGGCAGATGGCAACATCCTGAGGGACAGCCAGCACAGGTTTGTTGTGGGTAGGTCTTGCTTGACCAATCTCATTTCCTTTTATGACCAGGTGACCTATCACCTGGACAAGGGAGAGAAGATTGATGTCGTATATCTTGACTTTAAAAAAGCTTTTGATCTGGTATCCCACCTCTTGGTGAAACTGACCAACTGCGGCCTCAGGCCCACCACAATCCGCTGGCTGGGGAATTGGCTCCGTGGTCAGACCCAGAGGATGGTGGTTGACCGAAGTCAATTGTCATGGTGCCCTGTGACCAGTGGGGTCCCTCAAGGCTCTGTCCTTGGACCTATATTGTTTAACATCTTCATTAATGATGTGGACATGGGAGTCAGAAGCGGACTGGCTAAGTTCGCCAATGACACCAAACTCTGCAGCAAAGCAATCACACCTGAAGACAGGAGGGCGATCCAGGCTGATCTGGACAGGCTCAGCAAATGGGCAGACAAGAACTTGATGGTGTTTAACACTGAAAAATGCAAGGTTCTCCACCTTGGGATGCAAAACCTGCAGCACCCTTATAGGCTCGGCAGTGCTATGCTGGCTAGCACTACGGAAGAAAGAGACTTGGGGGTCATCATTGACCACAAGATGGACATGAGCCTGCAATGTGATGCTGCAGCTACTAAAGCAAGCAAAATGCTGGCTTTCATCCACAGATGCTTCTCAAGGAAATCTCAGGACATAGTTCTCTCGTTGTACTTGGCCATGGCCTAGAAAACCGCAGTCTCATGGGTGATCTGATTGCCACCCATAAGTTTATCGGGGTGTCCACCAGGATCTAGAGGAACGTTTGTTCATCAGAGCACCCCAAGGGATGATGAGGTTGAATGGTTATAAACTCCTCCAAGACCATTTTAGGTTGGACACAAGGAAGACTTTCTTTACTGTCCGAGCCCCCAAGGTCTGGAATAGCCTGCCATTGGAGGTGGTTCAAGCACCTACTTTGAACACCTTCAAGAGAAATTTGGATGTTTATCTTGCTGGGATCCTATGACCCCAGCTGACTTGCTGCCCCTCAGACAGGGGGCTGAACTCGATCTTCTGAGGTCCCTTCCAGCCCTAATGTCTATGAAATGTCTATGGAAAGGAGGAGAGAAGGGCTGTGTGGGGGGCAGATCAACACCCCCCACAGTGAGGGAGGGAGTGGGGTTAGGGATAGGGTAGGATAGGACTCAGCTGTATCGGAAATCAGATTGATATCGGCCAATATGCCTCCTTAAAAATCGGCTATCGGTATTAGCCCCGAAAATGTCTATCAGTCCACCCCGAACTGAGACTATAGGAGGGAAGTACTACAGTTTCAGAGCTTTATTATTTAGATTTACATTGTTTTTGTCTTGTATAACATTGCTACCTAATGTTAATAACCCCTTTTCTTTACACCTAGTGTGCTCAATTAATCTTCACCTTCTCCCCCGTTAAGCCTGCAGTGAGTTTTGCTTCAGTTCATTGCATTACAGCCATTAACCCCTCCCCATAATAGTACTTCATACCAATTCTGGATCTGAAGTATTTACTTAAGCAGTAAGCTGTAATACTTGCCTGATAAAAAAGAAATCAATGGAAAATATTTGCTTGTACAAAACAAAGTTCTAGCAAGAATTATGGACAATTTAAGATCCTAAAACAATTCCCAGAAGAAGCAGGGGAACTTAGTTGCATTACAGGCTGTTTGTTATCTCATTCTATTCTGCGGGGACAGGGGCAAGGAATCTAAACAAGTTGAGTTAGTAAACTGGGATTCAAAGAGAAACGCAGTGATCCTGAGAAATGCCATATGGGCCTTCAGAAAAAATAAGCAGTCTGGAAAAATAAATGAGAATCCTCACAGTAATGCTGGAGTACTGGGAAAATAATTAGAGCAGGGAAACACTGAACCCTCAGGACTTGAAAATCTATTCTAACGGTTTTTAGACATTTCCCTTTTTTCACTGGTATGCCTTTCTTGTTGAAGTTACTTTTAATACTTAAGTCAGAAATTTTATTTTTCACACTGCAGATGCTTGCAATAGCATCTTATGCCACCTTAAACTTATACAACTGTAAAATGAATGAATGAACAAACAAAAAACAGTGTCCCATCTAGCTGAGAGGCAATTTTATTCCCCTATTACCATTCAAAACCAAAACTTTGCAATAGTGTTAGTCCTAAAATTCTAATCATTAGCACCAGGACTGAAGCTGAAATCTTGGAAAAAGAAGTTCTAACAGACTGGTTATATTAAAAGGTTATATTAAAGTCTGATTTAAGAAACCAGTCGGATGAAACACTCTGTCATTGTTTTCTACTAACTACTCTTGTAGTTATAACCTCATTTCGTAAGTTTTGCTTCACTTCAGTGCATCCAGTAAATTTTAATAATGGCAGAATTTTGCATACTTTATTATGGAGCAATTTTATTACACTTTTATGCCTTTAAAAGCTTAGCTGAAGTATCAAAAATAAATTACTGCAGCCTGCAGTGCACATCAGCCAATCAGTTATGTGAAATCACTGTTTTTTTCTTTTTCTTTCTTTTTTTTTTTTTTTTTTTTTTAAGTATAACCAATGTATAATGGGGTGTCTCAGTTAGTCTGGTGACTTTTCAAGAGGAGCTGCCATGTAAGAGAAACATAGTTTGCAACAGTAAATATGTTCCAGCTAGTTTAATGCTGTGGGGGAACTAATTTGTGAATACCAAGTGTGCAATCAAAAATTTTAAAACAACAGCCAGTTTCACATTGTGCTTTTTGACATGCCTGCTCATTTTTAATTTGAGAAATATCCTGTAACAAATAATAGAAGAACAGTTTGTATATTATCATTTCTTGAATCCTTTGCCAGTCACTCAAGGTCTTCCTTCCTAGTTCTCAGAACTTGCTCATCACTTATATTAATTTTAATTTTCTTTGCTTTTGGTTTTAAAACACTAAGGGTCTCTGGTTGGAATTCACAAACTAGGTTGATTTCATGCCACTTGAAATTCCTTCCTTCCTCCTTCAGCTATTTTCTTTTTTGTTAAACATCCTTCTCTCACCTTCTTCTACAGAACCCATGTGCACTATCAGCAGCTGCTTTGAAACTTGCTTTAGACTTCTTTTTAAACCTTCTCCCTTCTTTCAACAGGACTTGCTGTCAGAAAAAGAACTCCTTAGCTAAGGAAAGGCATTCAAAAAGCCTGAGCCCGGATGGATTCAATCTTTTCAGGTTAGGTTAATGTGACTAGACTTAACCAGTTAGCAACCATCAAGACATCCCTTGACCCTGACAGGCTGAGAGCCATGGGACTCTTTAGCCTGGAAAAGCGCAGGCTCAGGGGTGATCTGATGGCCACCTACAAGTTTATCAGGGGTGACCACCAGGATCTGGGGGAACATCTGTTCACCAGAGCGCCCCATGGCATGACGAGGTCGAA
>NW_017728910.1:43584446-43730347 GCF_001723895.1 Crocodylus porosus
TCCTATGACCCCAGCTGACTTCCTGCCCTTTGGGCAGGGGGCTGGACTCGATGATCTCCCGAGGTCCCTTCCAGCCCTAATGTCTATGAAATCTTCTGGACTGAAGAAACGCAGGCGCATGCCTGCAGTGGCTCAAGTTGGGGGTGGGAGGCGGGGTGGCTACAGCATCCCTCCCTTCCCTGGCAGGACACTCTGATTTGGGAGAGATGAAGGAAGGAGTTCTTCCCCTCCCCACCTTGCTGCTCCTGACCAGCAAGGGAGCCAGCAGGGAGTTACACAGCATTTATCAGCCCAAAAAGAAAACAAAAGCTTCTCTCATTAGTTCAAGCTCTTCTTGAACGGTGACTGCCCGCAGGTGGCAGCGGGGGTGTGGTGAATGAGGACCACCAGCAGGTTGCTGCAGCAATGTTGGCAGCAGAGCATGGGGTGGCGAGCACTGACAAGTGGTTGGCGACCACCCACAGACACCACTGGTGGTATCGGTGGTGAGGGGGGAGGGTAGTAAGTGGCGATGGCCCACAGCACCACCAACACTGGCCAGTCTCAAGGGGTGCATCGCCAATGTCAGGGGGTGCATGTGCACCCCCTATACATCGCCAATGCCTAAATCAGTTAATTCTGATACTACATTCAACCAGGTTTATCTCAAACCAGTTTCAGCTATTTTCAAACTGGTTTATGTGCACTGAACGTCTCTTCTGTTACAAGGTTAAACCAGTTTATGATCACTTAAACCAGTTTATGTATAATGTCTGTTCCTGCCCCTCCACTACAACTTCTCTTCTCCCCATGTTTTTTAAAACTCCTGCTTTCCCCACCCCGATCTTTTTTTTGCTGGCTCTTCTCCTTCAGTCCTTCCACCTGCCCCAAAGCTCTAAAATAATAATAGCCTCAACTGTTTAAGATGCTTGAGTCAGACTCCAGGTATCATGAAACTGGCTGCAAAGTCCCGAAGTTCAGGGTGTGCTCAGATCATGGTCTCTATAGCTTGTCTACAATGAAGGTCTTGATCAAGGGTTTCATTACACATGATCTTGTTACACCCTCGATACAACCATGATCGAGGGTCTTGTTACACATTTCACTTTGAGCTGCTTAAATGTCAACTGGGATTAGGGCCTTGTTACACCTTACACCATAAGCCACACAAATGTTGATCAGTGTTAGTGCTAGCTTGCGTTTGGAGCAGTCGCATTAAAAACCATATCTGACATCCCCAGCTGCAGAGCTGTGACTTTCCACTGGATGGCTGGCAAGCAGGGGTCTAACTAGGTGCTATAGCTGTGAGTTACTTCTACAACAGGGGCTCCCAACTGTTTTAGACTGAAGACCGAAACTGCGGACCAGAAGTGGCTGCAGACTTGGAAACTGCAAACTGGGTTGGCTACTGGTCCGCTGTTTGCCAGTCACTTCCAGTCCAGTTTGCTGGTCTGCAGTCACTTCCAGTGACACCGCGTGGGGCCCTGTGGCTGGAACTTCTGACTGGAGCAACAGTCAAGACACTTTCACCCGGCGGGAGGGTGGGAGAGAGGAACCAAACCTCAGCCGCAGCAGCAGGCTGGCCCTCCCGTGGATTGGCAGCCAACCCTTTGTGGCCCTACACCACCGTGGCCCAGAGGTTGGGAAGTCCTGCTTTATGGGGCTGGTGAGCCAGAACAGGCTTGTATCCCTGCTCTGGGTTGGGGGTGGGGGCAGGATGGGATAGGAAGCTGGAAGGTGGAGAGTGAATGGGATGGGGATGGGTAATGAGACAGGGGCTGGACAGGAAACGGGTGGGGGAAGGGTGGCAAAATGACTAATGTCAGTCACTGAAGGATAACATAAAAAGTTAGAAAGGAAGCAATTTAAAAAGAAATGAAGAAGTAAATTAAAGAAAGTCCCATGTTTTAATAAAGGGGGATTTAGGTGTGGCGGGGGGAGGGGTGTTGGTCATGCTTCCCAGGGTGGCCCGGTGGTGGGAGGCAGACCCAGCACACGGGGTGGGCGGGGGAGTGGGCTAGTGCCATGACCGCCCCCGGGCAGCAGAGTTCTGCGGTAGGAGGTTTGTCCACACAGGGGCGCGGGGGAGGACACTGCATCCTGGGACGCTGGAGGACTGCAACTTGGGCAGCTCGTTTGTGGGGAGCGGGCGCACGCTAGGCCCAAGCTGGGTCAGGCGGAGCGGAGACCAACCTGCCCGGCGGGAGCGGCAGAGCTGTGAGCCACCTGATGTGCGCTGGAATCTCGCTCAGGCGCGGACGTGGGAGCGCCCCCAGAGCCGCCCAAAATAACGTGCGACAGGTCCGCCGCGGCCCGGAGCTACCTGCCGGCGGCCTCGGGAACTACAAGTCCCAGTACCTCCCGCGGCGACACAGAGCCTTACGGCACGAACGGCCGACGCTTCCCGTCGTGCCCCGCTCCCGGCGGGCCTCAGTCTCGCGGCTTTTGGGCCTGGAAGCGGCTGCGTCCGATAGTCTCTGTGGCGTCTCACATCTCGCGAGAGCGGCTGCGGCGGCGGAAGCTCCACGTCGCTCTGTCAGGAGTGGGGAGCGACACCTCGGTGGCCCCGCGGCGCTCCCGGAGCCATGGTGAGGCCGGGCCGGGAGTGGGGTTGGGAGGCTCCCACTCCGCGCTGCACAAGCTGATGCTTGTGACGGGGCCGGGAGCCAACGAGCTTCCTCTTGGCAACCCCGGCCTGCTGCGCCGTTCTTCCGCCCGACGAACCTCCCTGACTCCCTGCCCGGGCGGGATGCACGGGTTGCGCTTGCTGGTGCAGCCCTGACAGGGGCCCGTGGGCCGCGACAGCAGCACACAAGTCCTTGGCAGCTGTCGAGTGGTTGCAGCCTGTCACCCAGTCCCTGGCAGCTGTGAGACCATCTCAGCCAGAAGCTGCTTTCCCAGAATGAGTCATTTGGGGCCGCGATGGCACTAATACAGACGTCCCCAAAACTGTCAGCAGTAAATGCGCACAGCCGTCTTTTCCACTGTGTTTTCAGACAACTGTACTCAATTTGTTGATCTCACAGGCTGGATTGGGCTCTGTGTGCCAGGGTGGGGCCCCGCACTTCCTCTGCCAGCCCCATGCTGGGATTGTGGTGCAGTGTTCACTGGTCTTGCATGATGAGGCCTTGCAAGCCAGGGTGGGACCCTGGGGCCTTGCGCTACCCCCACCCAGCCTTGTGCAGTGGGATTGGGCCCTGGCGCACCTCACTATCACCACTGGAATTCGACCCCATGCTACACAGGGTTCTGATATCTGGCCCGCAGTTCTGGAAATTTGGCAGCAGGAGTGCAGCACCTCTGCTCTCTGGCTGCCAAATTGTTAAAGCCTTGGGGAGCTCCACAGGCCAGGTGACATGATGCCAGGGGCCAGATTTGGCCCACAGGCTGGGAGTTGAAAGTGAATAATTAAAAGCCTTCAGCCAGCTTACTGAGTTACAAGTTCTGTGTGCATCTGAGAGAGTCTTCAGGTTATATGTACTATAACTGTGTGTCAGGTACATGTATTTTAAAAGGAAGAAAATAATGTTTACTGAATTTTAGAAATATAGTAAGTCTAATATTTGCTAATGCCAACTTTAGTGTTTTGATTTTGCTATTCAGTTTGAAGCTAGTCAGATGCTTACATTGAATTCTTTCACCCATTTGGGAGGATAATCTTTCACCAGAGAGCTTGTTAAATCGAACAATTCTAGGTCAACCCATTTTGTATGCATTATTGAGAATTAAGTTTGCTCTTTTTAGAATATTCTATTATTTGGCCTATACCAGATACTTCAGGGAAAAAAATACCTTGGTACAGCCTACCCATAAAATGTCAGGTAACTTAGTTTCAGATCGTCAGCACTCCTAAATAAAGAGGTCAAGATCAGTTTTGTTTCATCTGGCTTGGAAGCTGATAATGGACAAGTGTTTTTGCATCATATACATTTGCCATATTTTGTGGCTTTCTCCCTTGAGTTCTCAGCAAAAGCCCCAAGAGAGGAAAAGATATTAAGATCTACTGACTTTTTTGTCTTGGAAGTGTTTATTTTGGCCAGCCAGTAGAGGTTTAAGCAGGGCTGGGCAGTTATTTGGGCTGGACACTTAAGGAGTTTTGATGAGCTGTTGGGGGCTGGGGGGTTGTGGGTTGGAAGTGTTGAACTGTGCTCGGCCTGTCTCGTCATGGCTGTTTATACCACCCTGCATGCCAGGGGAGGAGGGGGAGAGGCATGGAGATGCCAGTTGATCCTATCCAGCCCCAGGCCAGTTTGTCCCACACCATCCAGCAGGGGTGCCAGGTGAGTGGGTTCTCCATGGTGACTGGCCTGGGACCCCTACGGGCAGGGCACACTGCTCCCTGCCCAATCATGGCCCCATCTCACCCACCTGGCCAAGAGTGCCCTGCCTGTGGGGTCCTGGGCTGGTCTGCATGGAGACCCTGCCCATCCGCCTGCTCCATCTGGTGCCCCTGGCAGTAGGTGCAGGGCAGCAGGGCCAGTTCTGGTGGCAAATGCTGGCAGTGGCAGCCTGAAGGAACCAGTGCTGCGGGATCTGCCAGAAAGCTGGTGTCAGCCATGCCACCCTTGCCTGGCCCTGCGGGCTACAGCTCCTGGCATGCCTGAGAGCTGCGTGTAGGCATAGGGTGGGCTGTGCTCTGCACCAGATAGCATCTCTGCATCTAGGGACAGCAGGATTGGTTGCATACACCATGACCTGCATTGGTTAGAATCAGTTGGCAGGCTAGGTCTGGCCCATGGGCCATATTTTGCCCACTCTGGGGCTTAAGGCTACTGGCCCTGCAGGGCAGAGCAGGCTACATGGGGCAGTGTATTATGTCCCATGGTTATGCATGGTTTTGTTTTCTTAATTTTATTGTTCAAGTAGGTGAGAGAAAAAATACACATCCTCTGCATTCTTTTGAGACTCACTGAGGACAGTGGTAGTGTTGCATTCAAAACCAGTGTCTGTATGTTTCAAAGCATCTCTTATCAGAGCAAGAAGATAAGAGAAAAGTCATAATGTGGACAAGCAGAATCAGCTAGGTATCTTTTAGGCCTGTCATTTGGTTGGGTTACAAATATGTTAAGATTTTCAGTGCCAATTTTACACTGAATAACCTAGGGTTCTTAATTTTATAGCCTCTCCGACTTGATATTAAGCGAAAACTAACAGCTCGGTCTGACCGAGTGAAGAGTGTAGACTTGCATCCCACAGAGCCATGGATGTTAGCTAGTCTTTACAATGGAAGCGTCTGTGTTTGGAATCATGAAACACAGGTAAAATTTCTGTTTTCTACTTTCTATTTGAGCGATGTTAATATATAATAATGCTTTGATACCCATATGCTACTTACAGTGATGAATGAAATACATTCCTCTGTAACAGATGTGAGGAAATTTAATTTATTAATAAGGATTCATTGATTTTTTATCTTAAAAAAATATTGCCCTCTTTACAAAAGGCATGTTAACTATCTTTATCTTGCTGGATGGAAAAGGACATAGAAGCTAGAGATGCACCGATACTAGAGGCTGTGCTTAGGGTGGGCGGTGGTGGTGTTGGGAACAGGACTATGGAGGGGAGGGGTTGCAGCCACTGCAAAATTCACCGAAGCCCTCCCTCCCCCATAGGAGCACCGCTGCCACTCGTCCTGAGCACAGCCCAGCCCGGCCCCTCTGCTGGGAAGAGCCTAGCACTGTCCCCCGACCCCAGCCTGCAACAGCAGCCTGCCCTTACCACACATGTAGATCGGGAGTGGGGCACGCATCTCCCATACCCTCTGATGGGAGTACAGTGGCGGGAGCTGCCCCCACCTGTAGCTCCTCCTGTGCAGTGCCTTCCCCTACCCTAGCCCCACTCTCTCACTCATCCCAGGGGCCTCGATCTGCTTCCCCCTCCCCCCCCCAACAGACTTACCAGTCAGACATTGCTCTCCCTGCTGTGGGGCTGCATATCAGCAGTTGAATCGGTATCGGCCAATATGGCTTGTTAAAAATCGGCCATTGATATTGGCCCAGAAAATTTCTATTGTTGTATCCCTAGTAGAAACTCATTGTTTTGCAGCCTGCATGATTCCCCAGTGTATTATGCAGTTGATTTCACAAATCCTGAGGAATAACATGTTTCAGGGCTTGTTTTTTAACATTGTTGTGCTTTTTGCAAATAGGTATGTTTATTTCCATGCTAGTTTATTATTCCAGTAGACATGAGATGTTCTATAGAATTTTGGCAGTTTATTTATAGTTATGCTATAGTATAAGTACTTTCATTCTTTGTAGCCAAATACGAAGGAATGCATAACCTTTGTTCTCGTTCTTATATTTGCAACTACCAAAGCATTGGGCTGTATCAAGAAAAGTGGAGCCTGTTTGAAACTGGCATTTTCTCAGTAATATACCTCTAATATTTTCATTTGTAGACTCTAGTGAAGACCTTTGAAGTATGTGATCTGCCAGTGAGAGCCGCTAAATTTGTGGCCAGAAAGAACTGGGTTGTGACGGGAGCAGTAAGTTGTCATTCTTTTTCTTAGCTGTATTTACACCACACCTTTTCACCACTTGAAATTGTTATTTGATACTAATTTGCATACTAAGTGGTAAGACTTAATAACTGTTCCTTCTCCCCCCCACCCAAAAAAAATTCCCCCTCTCCCCCCACCTTTTTCTTATCTGTTTAATAAGATAGCAGTGAAAACTAAGCTTTTACTTTGAAGTGGTTGCAGATCTGCAGGGATCCCAGTTTTTGCTGATAAAAAAGTCGCAAAATCCATGATTAAAATAAAAGGCTCCTCATTTCCCCCCACCTCTTCCCTGCCTACAGCCCCTCTGGCCCTGCTGGTGCCCCTCCCTCTACCCCTTTTCCAGACCTGTGGTTCTGCTGATGTCTCTCCTTCTCTCGCACAATTGTCCCAGTCTTGCTGATGCCCCTTGCCTCCCACCCACAGCTCCCTGCCAACTGCCTTTGCCGGAGGGGGCCCCAGCTGCCAGGGCTATGGGGCCAGGGATCTGGGTCTGCAGTCTCTTGCAGGAGATGGGCAGCTGCTGTTGTAGAATGGAGCCTGGCTGCCTGCCTGCTGTGGTTTTGGGCAGTGAAAGAGGGCAGCTTCCTGCCGCTACGCACACTTCTGGAGGGACGAAGGGTTGCATGCCCCCCCAGATCTGTGCATGGGGCAGGGGCTGGCTGTCCGCTGTGGGCTCAGGCTCCCATCTTGCTACCCTTCTCCAGGGCCTGCACAGCCCAGCCAGTACACCTGGTGCTACAGGGCAGAGCTGGGCTGCGCAGGGGAGCTTGTTGCAGCTGTGAGCTCAGCTCTGCCCTGGTGATACATCCCCTGCCCACCTTGCGGCAGTGAGGGGCACAACCCTGCACCCCCACCCTTGCTGCTGCTGTGCATGCAGGGGACAGCTTGCCAGGCCAGTGTGGAGCTTGCAGTGGCAACAAGCTTTCCTGCGCAGCCCTGCTCTGCCCTGCAGGGCCAGTTTGCACTTGCTGGGCTGTGGAAGTCTCAGGGGAGGGCAACAGGGCAAGAGCCTGAGCCTGCTTCAGGCAGCCTGCCCCATGCACAAATCTAAGGGGCACAGGTCCCCCCCATCCCCTGGAATGTGCACAGTGACAGGGAGCTGGCCCCTCTCCCTGGTCACTGGATGAGCCACCTGAGGCCCTGTCCCACTCCCTGCTGGGGTCTTGGGCCCCAAGCCCCACATATCGCCCAGCTGGGCAGCAGCCCTAGCCCTGCCCAGATCCCTCCTTCCCTGTGAGGGGCTTCAATCCATCCCCACTTCCACTAACTTGGGGGACCTGCTTTCCAAGCTGCCTGGCAGCCATGTGCATATATGTGCACATGGCACCACCTACCTGACCGTCGTCTTCCCACTCCCTCTCAGCCCCTTGCAGGCTAGAACTCTGCCAGCCTGCAGAGAGCTCCTTGCAAAACTGCAAAATCCATGGGTTTCTCTGTTAAAATGAGAAATCTACATTTTCCTCAGACAAAGGGGAAAAATCTGTGTTGTTCTCAGTTTTCTGTGGGAAACAGAAAACCCAGATCCCTGCTGATCTGACGGTATAAACCCAGTCTATGCTGTCAGCAAACATAAGCCTGGCACCCAGCTGTTATAAATTGGTTAAAAACAGTTTATAAAAGTGTTTCCCAATCTCTTCCAGCCCAAGATACATTTACATTAATAAAAATTTTCCACGGCACACCTGTTAATGCATTCCCCATCCTCATACCTATTGTAGCTCATTACCGTGGCAAAGTTCTGTGGCACACCTGTTAATTTCTGATGGCACACTGGTTGGGAAACACTGGTTCTGATAGTACTTCAGTGTTTCTTGGAGTAGGCTGAAGTCATAGACCATCCAGGGAACCAGATTTAAAAGTTTATCTTCTGTTTTTGTCTTCAGTTATTTTTAATATCAGATGCTTAGCTTTGGAAGCATTTCTGTTCACTTTTAGAGCATAAGCCAATTTCATCCATTGACTGTTTTTATCAGTGTAATAAAATGAGTGATAATAGTTTGTAAAGTTGCATTGCAACCTTACAGGCTGTAATACATTCTTAATATGTACATTTTGTATATATTTGTAAGTGCTGGTTTTATTTTATTTATTGATTTGCTTCTCTATGGATTTGAGTTGAAATTTTTCTTGATCTGTTCACAGACACATAGCTGCAGATGTGAACATAAATTAGTATACCTCTATATAAGCCTTTGCTGCTTACTGAAGTAAATTAAATCACAGTTTTTGATTAAAGATGTTTAAACTTCTAAATTTACAACTTAAAATGTAAGGTTAATGTCCTTGAAAAGGTACTGAGGAAAAATGGTTTTCTGTCTCCCTAGTTTGTTACCAAATATAAAATAAAGTATTTCCTACACCTTTGGTTGTCTTGGTCAACATTAATGCTTTCTGGCCCATGCACTAATATAACAACATGTATGTCATGCTGTGGGGAAGCCTTTCATGTACACTTTTCCAGTTTCAACTCTTCAAGCAGGTATGTAAGAAGGGAGAGGAGAAGGTGGGCCCAAGAAAATGTAAAGAAAGAAATCTCTTTTGACTATTTTTAGGAGTGCCTGATTTCCACTGATTTTCAGCAGGTCTGGCTAAACAGGCACAAAAAAAATTTCTTAGAAGTAGAAATGGACAAATCGGTTGCTTTCTTAACTGCCTGTGTACGTGCTTTTACTCTGTGGTAAAAGAAACCTAACCTGTGGTAACTTAGCCTTCTTTCATTGGTGTTGCATCCAAAATGTGATTACTTAAAGCTAATTAATTAAAGCTGTTAATGGGATTGATAATGCCATAAAGTGTTTGTGTAATCCTTTCTAGCAGCATACTCCTATGGCATTGATGTCAAGTTTTACTGCAATTACATGGATAGCAGCTCTTGTTTTCTCATAATTGTTTGCTGTCTTCAAGTATCTCCTACTTTCATTACAGTAGGAAATGACCTTTTAAGCAAGGATCACTTATAGAAAACTTCAATCCTAGATTATTTTTTTCTCAGTTAAAAATGTATTGAAATACAACAGTGTGGTATAAACCAAAACTAAACAGGAATAGTTGTGCCAGTTGGCGCTGTTTTCTTTCTTCAAAGACGAGTTCCTAAAGAACTTCTGTAGATTAAAAGTCTTTTTGAAGGTGGAATATTGCTTTTAAGTAGTTGTTATTTAATGTGAAGTATACTTGAACAGAGAGGCTTATTTTAGTGTGTTTTATATTTTATCCATAGGATGACATGCAAATTAGGGTATTCAATTACAACACCTTGGAAAGAGTTCATATGTTTGAAGCACACTCAGATTACATTCGTTGCATTGCTGTACATCCTACGCAGCCCTTCATTCTGACCAGCAGTGGTAAGACTTTTCAGAGCTTGATTATATTTTTTTTCTCTAATAACTATAATCAAACTGCTGTTTTCTATCTAATAAGATACCATGTGCCATGTACTGTTGTTGTTGAAATAAGATGTGTGGAACAAGTAATTTACATATCACATGTAATTTCTCATTATTTCTTTTGTTTAACTGCTTTTGCATTTTTGGTGGAATATTGGTTATATTTAGGTTTTGAAATGTAACAGCTTAGGCTCTTGTAATAAAAGCCCTGAAGTTGCTTAATGTCCAAGTGCAAAGTTCATATGGATGCTACAGAACTTATTTGCCAGATTGCCACACTGTTATTGGGTATATTAAAATGAATTTTAGTTTGGTTAAAACTGTATGCATCATGGCAGTGCTTTTAAAAAGAGATTGGGAAATGAGTGATACTGGAACTGTCTTGATGCTTACTACATTAAACAGAACACTATCCATTGTACAGACTTGTTGGTTTCTCACTGCCTGTGTCCCTCATTCTAGACTCCCTGGTAAGCCAACATGACTTATTTTTGAGCTTTTTGTATTGATGGGCAGTACACAGAAGTGTTTGAGATGGATCAATGTACTGCCTGAGCTTGACACTTGACAAAGGGGAAGATATACACACTAGCTAACCAGTCTTTATCCTTAAGAAGTTAAAGGAAATCTTTATCTTCAGAGAGGTTTGCTCAGAATGCCTTGAGGTAAAAAGGAAATACTACAAAGCTCCATACAGAAGTGGAGCCTGAGAAATTAAACTGAAGTGAACAACCTTCTGAACAAGAAAAAATAATACAATTGAAGTGGCTATCTTGAAAGAAGACAAAAGAGGCATAGGTGAAATGGAGTCAACGGTGGTGTTAGGCTTTCTTAAAGTAGTAGTTCCAATGGCAAACTGGTCAATGAGGTCTAAAGGATATGGTAGTTTAATCTATTCATTCTATTTATACCCTTTTTATTTTCCTTGCTTTAGAATTTATTATATACTCAAGCTCAGTCAGAAAGGGCTTGTCAGATGTATATTTTAATTAGCATTGTTAATTGGAGGGACAGATAATGGAAGATGCATATTGTTTCTCTGTTAGTGTGTGTTTTTATTTTTGAGGAATGTAATCTAAATCCAAAAGAGATTTCAGAAGGCACATATAAACTACACGTTTAAAAAAGACCTATTATGTGTGTCCCATTATGCTTGTAACATGCATTTGCATTTTGCCTTTGAACCTCACTGAAGACAAGTGAGTCAAACAGTATGCATGAAGAACACTACATCTGCTAAATTATATAGTTATTTCGTCCCCTTTTTTGTAGATGTCGTGTAACAGTTTACTTTCACTCACTCATCATTGTTAAACCTACAGGCTACAGAATTTAGAAATGGAGATAATTGAATATTTGAAACTGACTCTTTTTCTTTCCCTAGATGACATGCTTATTAAACTCTGGGACTGGGATAAAAAATGGTCTTGTTCTCAGGTGTTTGAAGGCCACACCCATTATGTTATGCAAATTGTCATAAATCCAAAGGATAATAATCAATTTGCCAGTGCATCGTTGGATAGGACAATCAAGGTACAGGAACGATCATTAAAAAAAATCTTGGTCAAATATTCACCAGACAGAATATGTAATCCTATGGTCTGTAGGTAGAAAATGGAAGAATTATTGCGCATTTTGTGTTTTATTAAGATTTTTGTGCCATACTATATGTAAAGACTTACATGAGTTGGACTAACCTCTCTCCAAGCTATAGTTAAACAGTCATACAAATCTGCTGTGCTCACTTCGGAGAAAATATTAACAAGTAAAGCCTTTTCATTGCTTTGGACTTGAGCTGCAAAGTGTATTGCTTTACAGTAGGGGTGTACCAATTTAAAGATTTTTCTTGGCCGATACCTGTGGTCAATTATTAACCAGTCATAGCGATTTAATACTAATCTGATAGCTGATTTACAGGTATGCAGCCCAGCAGCTTAGTGCAGCATCTGGCTGGTAAGAAGCTGGGGAGAAGGGGCAATTCAAGGCCCCCACCGTAAGGTAGAGAGTGAAGCAGGGGCAGGTGTTACCCAGCCAGGACAGTGAATGCAACCCCAGGAGCGGGATGAAACAATGGGTGGCTCATCCGGGGACCGCAGGTGGACGAGGAGGGGGCAGCTACCCCACTACTACATGCATCCCTAGGGAGGTGTGGGGGGCATGCACCCCACCCCCCGATTTGTGTGTGGCATGAGGGTGGGCCAGAGGCCAGGGGCTGTACCAGCTTCTTCCCAGCAGGGGGACTGAGCTGGGGCTGGGCTCTGAGCAGGCAGGGGCAGCACTGGGAGGGGTGGTTACAGGGTGGGCTACAGCCACCCGAAAATTCCCTGTAGCTCCCCATAACCCTCTTCCCAGTGCCACTCCCCCACCACACCCTGCCCCCGCCCACCCTGAATGCAACCACAACCCAGCCCCTTGCTGGGAAGAGGGTAGTACAGGCCTTGGCCCTGAACTCACTGTGGGCAACCTGCCCTCACCCCACACAAATCTGGGTGGGGGAGAACATGGCCCCTATATGTCCCCCAGGGTGTACAGAGCAGTGGGGAACTGCCCTGCACCCCCTGGAGAAGCCACCCATGGCTCCATCCCACTCCCGGCCCTGGGGTCTCATTCAGTACCCTGGATAGGCAGCGCCTGCCCCTGCCCCACACCTTTCCTCATTGTGGGGGGGCCTTGATGTGTCCCCTCACGCACCCACACTGCCGTCTCTTCCCCCCCCCCCCGACTTACCCACTGGATACTGCTGTCCAAGCTTCTGGGATGCATTCCTGGCCACATGCATGCTGTGGTTACACCCATGCACGTGGCATTTATCAGTGACATTATCAGCTAGACCAGCCAAAAAAAGGTGATTGCTGATAATCTTAATTTTTCTTTTATTGGTACCAATCCAATACGCGACCGATATATCAGTGTACCTTTACCTTCGGTTTTCACCTTGTTAAGAAAATAGTAAGTATTTGTGAAGACTTCCTGTTTTTGGATTTCAAAAATGCACTAAGACAACTCATTCTTTCTAGTGGCATTGTCAGAAAGCTCATTGTTCATATATAATTGCTTTTTTTGTCTTTCTAGGTGTGGCAGCTTGGTTCTTCTTCACCTAACTTCACTTTGGAAGGCCATGAAAAGGGAGTGAACTGTATTGATTACTATAGCGGAGGAGACAAGCCGTATCTCATTTCAGGAGCAGATGATCGCCTTGTTAAGATCTGGGACTACCAGGTACGGTGTGTTCAGCTCTTATATCCTTTGATACCTTAAGATTACTGGGCAATCTCAGTAACAAAGCCATGGAAATAGAGGAAAGGGAACAACAGGAAAGTGTTCTGCAATGTCCTCTTTGAGAAGAAAATAAGGTCACATATTTTATGATCAGATTTCCAGAAGAAATACAGACTGAAACTAGTAGGTCAAAATGATATACCACACTTTTTTTTTTTTTTTTAACCTGTGTGAAGTGATACAAATTAATTCACAATTGTTTTAACTTTCAGGTTTAAGTTGATGTTGTTTTTAACAGCCTGGATTATTTTCTTCCAGAACTGTCTTGCAGTGGATTGTATCTCTCTCTTTGTCCCCTTACTCCAGGCTGAGACAGACTTGCCATTGTTTCCTTGCACTTCCTAATTTTTCAGACTATTTTTAATCCCTTTATTCTTATTTGTTCTGTCATCTCTGGTCTTGGTTGTGTTACTTTTTCCTTATTTAGTTGGTATATTGCACCTTGGGTTTGGATATAGGGGAAGAAATGGGAGATTAAGTCCATTACTTTTTTTAGGCATGAGGTAAATTAGGCACAGAGAAGAAAAGTCTGGGCCTGTGGAGTGTTGCCATACTGTGGTGCATACAGGCTTTTTTGCAGTTAACTATGGTAGGGAGTCACTGTGGCAGTGCCAGGAGGGAAGGGAGAACTGTTATAAAGGCATATTTTATGCTTTATTTAAAGTTTTCAAATCATACTTTTTTAGATGAAGTTACTTTGAAAGTGAGAGCTTGTAGCTGATACTATAAAGTTCCCATTCCCATGATGAGTGTGGTATAAATGGCTGCGTAGGATATTGCCACCATGTATAGCTGTGAATGTGAATTCCTTTCTTTTAGTTGTAGATGCCTCAAGCATCCCCCCCCCCCCCAAAAGCAACAAAAACTAAACAAACCAAAACCAACCAGGATAACACTAGATTAATTTCCCTTATGATTATGTTCAGATCTTTGTTTGACCTTCAGGGTTTGAAAAGATGAGCATAGATACTAGCCTTGCTACCATGTCAGCAAACACTGAAAAGAAGCTTGTTTTATAGATACAAACCTGACGGACTTGGGAAATAAGGAGAAACCACCATGTCTGTGGGAAGTAGTGGCATATTTGGTGTCATTTTTCAGTAAGGGCTATAGTATGCTGTTTGAACCGAATTGAAGTAGAAGTACGCATCACCTAGAAAAAACTAGAGAAATATGTGCTCACAGAATTCTTAGTGAATTAGTTTTCTTTTAAAGCTACTGATCTTATCAAATTGAATCTGACGATGCTATAATGTTAAGATTTTATTTTAATTTGTATGTATAACTTTTCTTGCAGAATAAAACTTGCGTGCAAACACTAGAGGGACATGCTCAGAATGTATCCTGTGTCAGCTTCCACCCTGAGCTCCCAATCATCATCACGGGCTCTGAAGATGGTAAGTGAAGTTTTTCTGTTCTTTTAAATATGTGGATATAGTAACGTGACTTCCACACAATAAAAGTAGTGATACTTTTAATTTGCTTAAACTTAACTTTGAAGTTGAAATGTTCCTTCTGGATCAGACTTTAAAAAAACAAAGGAAAGAGAAGAAAAAACTCAAAATAGTTAAGTACTTGGGTGTGAGAAATGTCTCATTTGAGATCAGAGGTAACTAAATGTCACATTCTCTCTGACCTTGGGCTCAGACTGAGAGATTAAGATTCTAGTAAATTTAAAATGTGGGTGTTAGTTTGATGTGTCATTTTTGAATGCTCACTGTTAAAAGGTGTAATGTCAAATACCTCCCACCCTTTCCTGTGAGAGGAAGAAATCAAAATTATTGTTTTATTTTTCTCCAGGAACAGTCCGCATTTGGCACTCAAGCACTTATCGCCTAGAAAGTACCTTAAACTATGGCATGGAGAGGGTGTGGTGTGTGGCCAGCTTGAGAGGTTCTAATAACGTGGCTTTGGGGTATGATGAAGGCAGCATTATTGTTAAGGTACTTGCAACATGTATTAGTGAAAAGATCATTTTTGTATTACTGAGACAGCCATTTAAAGCAGGGGTAGGCAATTATTTTGGCTGGCAGGCCACTTAACGAATTTTGGTAAGCTGTTGAGGACTGCACCCATACACTCTTCCAGAAGATATTTTAATGAATTATAAATAAAAATACCAATTATATATGTTATAATTGATGTTTGATCTTTTAATATTTTAATTTTATTTCAAAAATAATTTTGTCCTGATTTTTGTTTTTTAAGTACTGTATATATAGAGGTAATTGCATAAAAGCTCAAAATAAAGTCTTATTCTTGTATATTGGGTGTGTGTGTGGTAGGGGGTGGGGTGCATGTCTTATGAACCAGCCAGGGATGGGGGAGGGAAGTGGGGAGGGCACATGCAGCAGAACTCGCCCACATGGGGGAGTCCACACCCCACTTCTTCCATCCCTTCTGTGTCACCTCTCGTGGGGCCATACTCCCACCTGCCCTGCACCTCCCAGCATGCAGCTTCCTAGCAGGGTTGCCTTCCAAACACTTGGTCACAAACAGGTGACTGTTCATTGTGCCAGGCACCTGAATAGGGGGAAGGCAGCTTGGAGCTGGAGCCCTGCATGCTGGGGCAGGAGCTGCCCAGCTGAAATGTTCCCTACCACCTGTCTGGGCAAGTGGTGCTTGACGTGCCCCCACAGCCACCACTGCTTCCCCATGTTACCCTGCCTGGAGCAGTGCAGCAGCAGGAGGAAGAGGAGGTGCTGGAGATTGGGAGAGCTGAGCAGTGCCTCAGAGGCTGCAGCAGTGGTAGGAGCAGCCATGCCGGGAAGCTACACACACTGGCCTAGGCCGGGGCCAAGGTGGTGCTGTTGGCAGATATGGGGTGGGTGTAGGCTGAAGCACAGGGCGGGTTGCCCTAGGTGGGACTTAAGAACTTTGGGGGGCAGCTGTGGACTGGATACAATCAATTGGTGGACCAGATCCGGCCTGCACACCATATTTTGCCTACCTCTGCTTTAAAGTAATGAAAAACTGGCATTTTAAATTACTAGATATATTTTCATGGGGGCTTTTATTTTCATTTTAAGCAAAGCCATTAACTAAGAATATATTTCCCTTCCTCCCCATCTCCATTGTCTATATGCTGCTCTTATTAGCTTGGCCGTGAAGAACCTGCCATGTCCATGGATGCTAATGGGAAAATTATTTGGGCTAAGCACTCAGAAGTCCAACAGGCTAACTTGAAAGCTATGGGGGATGCTGAAATTAAAGATGGAGAAAGATTGCCACTGGCTGTAAAGGATATGGGGAGTTGTGAAATCTATCCTCAGACTATTCAACATAACCCTAATGGACGGTAATGAATTTTTCTGGCATTTGAAAAAAGTATTTCAATCCTGGTTCTGACTCCTTTTTTAATTTAGAAATGTGCTATACAAGAAGCATGCTAGGGTGAAGCCTAAGGGCCAAGCAAGAATGGGCAACCCTGAACAATCACAGAATTGTAGCAGTTGTAGCCCCAAAGTGATTATAGCCTAAATAAGCCCAGCATTGGAGTAGAGAGAAGCTTAAAACACACAAACAACATGAACAATGTGATGGAATGAACAAGATGTTTGTTGCCCTTTTTTTAATGGATTTACTTTAGAGAAGGTGGAAATAAAATGGAGGGAAAGGATGTGAGAGGGACAGGAAAGAAGAGAAGAGGGTAAGAGAGATGGGTATGGATTGAGCCTGAATTGAAGTGAGTGGGAGGGAGAGAGTTCAAGTAAACTTGCTTGGAACAGGACAGAAAGTGCAGAGAACCAAGTTTCCCTGAATGTCTGTATACTTCTGTTCTGAATGCTTCTGCAGCTGCTCCTTCTGGCAGGAGCTTCTGATAACTTTCCAGATAAATTTCTTCCCAGTCATGTCATGAACCTGCATGTACAGCTCACTAACACACTGTTTTTTATCATTTTTTAGGTTTGTAGTAGTATGTGGGGATGGTGAATACATCATTTACACAGCTATGGCTTTGAGAAACAAGAGTTTTGGTTCTGCCCAGGAATTTGTATGGGCACATGATTCTTCAGAGTAAGAATTACATTCTTTTTTATTTTAAATGCACTGTTGTTGATTTTCAGATTCAGACCAGTTCATAGTTTGGGCAAAGTTAAAATGTGGATTGGATAACAAACACTTAAGAGTTTCATGCAATCGAATTATAAATAAAAACACCCTTATTTGGAAGAAATATCAGCCCAGATGGCTAATGATTTGTAACAGCTTATGGTTGTAGCGTTGCTTTATCTTGTTAGCTCAGTAACATTTTGTAATGTTGCTTTTTGCTGCTTTTAGGTATGCAATCAGAGAAAGCAACAGTGTTGTAAAGATATTTAAGAACTTCAAAGAGAAGAAGTCCTTTAAACCTGACTTCGGAGCAGAAGGTGAGGGTTTTTTTGGATTTCATAAATCTACTTTAATAAAGATCTTGATAAGCTTTTTTTTTGTGCTGCCCAAGTGTAGCTTAATTAAATCTTAATTTCTCCCCCCACCCTTTGAAGGTATCTATGGAGGCTTCTTACTAGGTGTAAGATCTGTTAATGGCTTGGCATTCTATGACTGGGACAACACAGAACTGATTCGTAGAATTGAAATTCAGCCCAAACATGTGAGTTTTGCCAGATGCCAGTTTAAGCTTGTGTATGTCCTATTGTGAATTATTTTTAGAATACAGTTTTTCTGAATTTGGTACTGTAGTCTTGTGAATTTGAGAGAGAAGAATCATTATTTTAAATTCTTGTCTCCATATTTTATATCGGAGAGAAACTCATAAACTAATGTCATGTTGAGGCCCAAAACTGGAAGCACAAGCTAACTAATATTGTAATACCTAATTTGTCATTCTCTCTTAATAGAACCCCTGAAACTTTAATGATATTTGTTTTTATTGTAGATTTTCTGGTCTGACTCGGGTGAACTTGTCTGTATTGCCACAGAGGAATCATTCTTTATTCTGAAATACCTGTCTGAAAAAGTTGCAGTAGCACAGGAAACACATGAGGGAGTCACTGAAGATGGTATTGAAGATGCTTTTGAGGTAATCACATTCACAGTTTTAATAGCAGCCAGGGCAGTGCCCAGTGAAATCAGTGAGAGGCTTTCCTCTAATTTCAGCAGTTTCTGGATTAGTCTTTAAGTTCATAGATTCATAGATGTTAGGGTTGGAAGGGACCTCAGTATGTCATCAAGTCCAACCCCCTGCCCTGGGCAGGAAAGAGCGCTGGTACCAGCTTACCTTTAATCTGCAAGATGTTAGTGGCACACAGTTAGCTATTAATAATAATGATAAAAAACCTATTATAAACTTAATTTTTTTTCTGTTACAAATTTTGTTTTGAGGCATTGAGTACCAACTCAAGAATGTTTCTGGCCAAAACGTGATTCAAGAGATTTTGGCCCTTTTTTAAATGAAGTATTTTAAAATGAACATTCCCACCCCCCACCTCCTTCCAATTTCTCATTTAATTAATTACTTTAAAAAACCCCCAAATTAGTTAATACACTAATAATAGCTTTCACCTGTCTGTAATTTTATTTCAGTATAATATATATGAGAACTGATGCGTAAGAATTGTCCTGGGGCATTTGCTGTAAAGGGTTCTAAATTAACGCTTCAAAAAAATCTTGCATACAGATCTAAAAATTATGGCAGACAGCTGTGGTACGGGTACCATTTTTTTAACTGATCAAAAGATGAATTAATAGTCTGCATTTTAAAAAGAGCTTTTTAACTGACAAAATTATTATTAAATACTTTAACTTGCCCTTTGTGCTCCAAAAGATAGAATGTTAAGTTTTAATTTGAATAGGTTTCGCAACACAATTGTAATGTTGTTAAAATAGGTTTAAAAAATGCTTTCCTTACAGGTTCTGGGTGAGATTCAGGAGATTGTAAAAACAGGATTGTGGGTAGGTGACTGCTTTATTTATACCAGTTCCGTGAACAGACTTAACTACTATGTTGGAGGAGAAATTGTCACTATTGCCCACTTGGACAGGTGAGTCTGTTTGTTGTAATAGCATTTTGTGAAGCTTTTTAAAAATGTTATGGGAAGTTTTTCAACTTGCCACTAAATTGCTGTTTCTTACTGCATAGTTTAAAGTGTGTTGTGTGACACTATAATCTTGCATAGAATACACTGTTTCCCAGATATGTTTGTATTGCTAGTAAATCCAGAATAAGGTTTTAGATGCATGCTTTTATAAGAGCTGCTAGCTTATTAGGCGTCTGTGATAGAAAAACATTCTTTTTGTTTCAGGACAATGTATTTATTGGGCTATATACCTAAGGACAACAGGCTTTATCTGGGTGACAAAGAGCTAAATATTGTCAGTTACTCCTTGCTGGTTTCAGTGCTTGAGTACCAAACTGCAGTTATGAGGAGAGACTTCAGTATGGCTGATAAAGTTCTTCCCACGATTCCAAAGGAACAGAGGACCAGAGTTGCACATTTTCTTGAAAAACAGGCAAGGAAACTATATATCAATCTTGCAAAATTTAAACAGGGTTGCTAATAGAATTGCAGCTTTTCCAGAAATAGTTTTAATTAGATTTAATTTACTGTGGAAGAAAATGTCAGATTATTGCATGTACACATTTGATTTTTTTCTCCCAGTAAAGTTTTTATATTAGTATATTTTTTTTTACACTAAGCCTTAGGATGTAATTGAGAGAAATAATCTGTGTTATTGCCTGTGTAAAAAAGTTTTGTATTAAGGTAAAAGGTGATGGCTTAGTCCTGTTCAAATGCATCTAGGGTATGGTTGAACCTGATGACTACAATATGACTTTTATTTTTTTAAGGGCTTCAAACAGCAAGCTCTTGCTGTATCCACAGATCCTGAACATCGCTTTGAGCTTGCTCTTCAGCTTGGAGAATTAAAGATTGCATACCAACTTGCAGTGGAAGCAGAGGTAAATATGAAATTCATCTTGTTAACAAACTGAGTAAAATGTGTACTGAAAACCTTCATGTTGGGATTAATTTAAGAGGGCCGAAGTCTTAAAGAGAGATTTGGTAGGTTGTGATGCAGAGCAGATATTTGTACATTCCTACTTAATTTTGTCTGCCTGCTCCTGTCATTTCTGAGTAAAGCTAAGGATGGATACAGTAAGTTGGTCATGTTCTCTTAGGCTTATTTCTCATGTTTTATTCCTTTTACTAGATGGAAGACCTTATTAGTTGTCACAATAAAGTTGCATAGACTTTCTTTGTTGTCTTAAATAAGGTGTAGGATACCACAATCCTGCTATTAATCTGTATTTAGAACAATAGCAAGTTGAGAGGCTGTAGTAACACAAAGATCCTGTGTAGAGGGATGTTATCCCATCCTAATGAAGGACAAGATTTGGCAAATAGCTGAATTTATACTTGTCTGCAGCTTTTGAAGACATTTTTAAAACATACTTTATGCAGTATTTTAAGAAAAATTAAATATGAAAAAACTTTCTTTTTGCAGTCGGAACAGAAATGGAAACAACTTGCTGAGCTTGCTATCAGCAAATGCCAGTTTGGCTTAGCCCAGGAATGCCTGCACCATGCACAGGACTATGGAGGCTTATTACTTTTGGCTACAGCATCAGGAAATGCCAGCATGGTGAACAAGCTAGCAGAGGGAGCAGAAAAAGATGGCAAGAATAATGTAGCATTTATGAGCTATTTCTTGCAGGGAAAGTAAGTAGCAAACAAGGGCTTGTTTTGATTCTATTTCTATAAAACATGGAATTCCAAGACTAAGTGTAGACCACAGTACAAATTCCCAAGCTAGCAACCTACCTGTGACAACTACTAAAATAGTTTGTGGCACTCTCATGCCTGTGCGTATCAGCTAGGATAGAAGCCATCTAAAAATGTGGAATATGAAAAGATATATCTCCATTTTTATAGAATGGGAAGAAACTATTGGCTTCTAGACTTTGTATTCTACTGTAGTGCTATATTTAAGTATTTAACTGTTAATGTGAAGAATGACTTGAAATGAGAGAGATCAAGAACTTCAGTAAATTGGATTAGTGCCGTGTCCCTGATATAACATACTAGTAAGGGATACATTTGAGCATGAAGCTCCTAAAATAAAAATATGGATGTGTGATGTATGTAATTTCAGCATTTACTTTGGTGTGCCTTTTCACATATGGCCTTGAGAGGGATTTTAATACATTTACCATAAAATACATAGAAACTTGAAATTAAACTTCTTTGTTCTTCTTTAATTTTGGTAACCTCATCATAGAAACAATCAACTGCAAAATCTACCTCTATTAATGCATTGACTAAACTTCAGTTTTAAACTTCTAGGCTTGACTCTTGCTTGGAACTCTTAATTAAAACTGGACGCTTGCCTGAAGCTGCCTTCCTTGCACGTACATATTTGCCAAGCCAAGTTTCAAGGTAACTTTTTAAAATCTGCAAAAAGTAGGAACACTGATTTTTTTTTTTAATTTTTTTAAGTGCATAATGCAAGTGTATTTTTTTTCTGCTATCAGGGTAGTTAAACTATGGCGAGAAAACCTGTCTAGAATCAACCAGAAAGCAGCAGAGTCCCTTGCTGATCCCACAGAATATGAGAACCTTTTCCCTGGATTAAAAGAAGCTTTTGTTGTGGAAGAATACGTCAAACAAACTCATTCTGACTTGCGGCCTGCCAGGGAATACCCACTTGTCACTGTAAGCAAGCAGAAGGGTTTTAAAAAAAATACATGTTATGGATACACAAATTATCAAGTTGTCTTATACAGATTTATTGCTTTAAAGCATGCTGATGGAAGTTCTCTGTTTTTTTTTGTTTTGGTAGCCAAATGAAGAAAGAAGCTTACTAGAAGAATCGAAGGGTTTTGAACCTTCAGGAGTAATAGTATCAGAGGTCAGTGTTGTAGCTGCGCAGTGAAGTTCCAGGATTAGTATTGTGCAATAACGACAGCTCTGGGGACGCTTCCTGCCTTTTAATGGATATGTTATAGCATTAGTTTGCCTTTATTGTGATAAATCTTGGCTGAGTCACTTGCCCCCTTGCTCAAAGATGTTTACTTAATGCACTCATAAATGTTGACTCGAGAGAATACCAACCAGTAGTTTCATTACTATGAGTTACTCTCCTTCACTTTAAATTTACTGCTTTGTCCATATTTGGATGGGAAATTATGTAGTGCTACCTAAAATATTAGGAACTCTTAAAATACCGTGCATACCCTCATGTTGTTACATTTTGCATTCTTGTCACATGTGAGTAATTTAACTTACTGAAGACAGCTGCACATATCTGGACCCCTTCTCCCAGGGTAAATCAAAAGCATGCATGCTGACTTCTGTTGGAATTAGATACTAGGTATAAATCATTGACTTCCATAAAGAGGAATTTATTTTTTTTGTTTGTTTGTTTCTTGACTTCAGGACAAATTGACTTTGTTTGGAGGCTGTATGTTAGTCTTCAATTGCAAGTAGAACCTCACTTGTTCTAATTCCAGCTTAGAGAGTTGAGACTACTTGGTTCCAAACTAAAAGCTTGTTGGGCAGGAAATGTAGCACTGCAAACTGACTCTCTTTCCTGCTTTATATTTGTGGACAAATTGCAGTCAAGTTCTGTGCTGTTGCTCCAGTGTGATTGGCTCTTTTCCTCAGTAGCACTGTAGTTGTGTGATTTGTAATGAGAAGCAGAATATGGTCCTAGAAATTGGAATAGTATTTTTTTCTGATATTTGGAATTGGAATGTTTGCTTGGTCATAACATGAAAACACATGGTCAGCTGTAATACTTGCAAGAAAGTAATAAATTAAAAATGCTGGCAAAAAAGGCGTGTACTAAAATCTGCCACTTGATATGTACACTTGCTGGTGCTATTTCTTTGTCTTTTACAAATGTGTTTGTTTAACAACAATACAGCCACGATGGGCGTTTTTATACATACTACTTTTTCCAGTGATGAGCCAGAGATCTGCTACTTTGGAGCAGACTCAATTAATTGAGTCGTCTTCACATGCGAGCTGAGGCAAACTGCACTGCACCGCATATCATTGTATAAGGGGCAAAACACACGTCAGCGTGCACCTCCAAGGTGCTTTAGTTCAAAACTACACAGCCGCCACTTTCTCAGCACTGACACACCTTTTGCTGCGCCTGGCCCTGCAATGCATATATGTGTAAAAATGTCCTTAAGCTATAAGTGCTCAGTTTAGAGATGCTAGTGCTTCATGAGTTAAAACTTGTAGCCATTTTCTAAAACTGTAGTTGTGATTTGGGGAAAGGCTGTCCTTAAATCTTTTTTTACAAAATAGGACAACATGGTATTCAGGACTTTAGAGAGACTTTAAAGTGTTTGCTGCAGTAAACTTATGTATCTATACTTAACTATGTATTCAAAGATTAAGTCAGTTTAGACCAAATTGTTGGCCTAGGTGTGAAGTCTCTAAAAATGGGAAAGAAAATGTTGACCTACTGGTTCTGACTTTTCATTGGTGCACTGCAGCACTAAAGACTGCCTTGCGTTAAATGCGCTTCTTAGAACTTCTAGTGCTAGACCCTAAAATGTATGAGTTTTACATTCTTAAAAAAACTTCATGTATGAAGTGAATTAAAGTTTTTAAATGGAATAAGAGTCATTCATTTACTGTGGTGTTGCTAAAATAGCTGTATCAGCACTGTGCTGCCTCAAGTACAACTCATCTCCAAACGATTTAAGCCTCAGCAGCCATATAGAGTACAATTGTAAACGATTTAAAGATTTCCCATACTTGAACAAGCCCGTCCCTTTGGGTAAAGTATGGTTTAAACGTGCCTAATTCATACTCATTCATATAGCTTTGATTCATTATGATGTAACTTGTGAATTTGAAATCTTTTTCATCTTACAAAGGAAATTGAAGAACGTGTTCCATCTCCTAAGCCAGTAATGGTGTCTCCAGTTCCAGCAACGTCTGAACCACTTCCAGTAACAAAAGATGAAAAGGTATTTAAAATGTAGATGTTAACAGTATAGGTGAGAGGAAGAAAAGCAAGTATATTTACAACTTCAGACTTCCTTGATTTTGTAACACAAAATATCCTGAAAGCCTCAAAACTACCTTAAATTTTCACTTTGATATGAATGGTTGCTGGTTATCTACAGTAGTGCCTAAGGACAGACTAAATATTGGGGCCTAGGGTGCTGGACATTCCCTCTCACTAAAGAAACGTTGAGGCAGTTTTTACAGAATAGCAGCATGGACTGTGTTTAAAGGCATCAGCTTCAATTCAAAACACAGGTTGTGTAGTTGGGTCTTAAATGACACTAATCATGCCTTAAATAGCTGTTGCTGATATCTGAATCTAACACATTCCTTTACCACCCCTAGCACCAGCACCATAAAAAGTTTTCAAAAACTCAACAGTTTTAACAGTTAAAACAGGGTACTTCTACTTACCTAACTGAATACTTTCCTTCTCCCAGGCACTACTAGAATTGGAAGAAGAAGATTTAGATAATTTGGATCTGGAGGATATTGACACCACAGATATTAACCTGGATGAAGATATCTTGGATGACTAAACTAAACTTTTTATTTTAAGTGACCAAATTCTTAACTGCTCACTCCCTACAGAAGAGTGGAATTATATGGACTATATGTGTTGGAAACTAGCTTGATTTTTATACTGTAGTTCAAAAATGTAGATACAAGAACAGGGTCCCTCTGTTTCATAAGGTGAATCTTTAAACTACAATATTTTGAAATTCATTATGCAGAGCACCTTAGGTGTAATAGTAAACATATATGTTGTCATGCTTACTAAGAAATAAATTGTTTTAAATGGAGTAGTTCTGTTTTCGCTCATGTTGCTGCTGGTATTAAATTTCCTATAAATAGCCAGAACTAATTAACATCCAAGAACAAATATGCAAAGGAAGACAATCTTGAAAGCCAGGCGTAATAGTGGTCGAGGAAAACTGTTACAGGCAAGACAAAGTACTTAAAATGCTAGTTACCACATACCTGCATTTTTTTTTTTTTTTTAGACCAAAGTCTTAATTTTCCAGAATGCACCTCCAGAAAGTTCAGTGAATGGAAGTGAAGACTAATTCTAGTTGAAATATCTCTAATTAGCAACCCCACACCCACATATTTCCTCTCTAAAGCCATTTGTTCCCATGCATTTATTCCATTTAATCTTACTTTAATTTATTCAGATTTCATCTATTTTAACAATAAAGTTGCACAAAACATTTAATTTTAATTCTTGGGTCCCTGGCATCATTGTTGCCTGTATTTCAGTAGTGGAACTAGGACAATAAGGCAAGTCTTTCCCATAAGTTTTCTTATTCGTAAAAGCAACATACTACCATCTTCTGATAACAAAGAGAAGGCAGGTGCACAGTGCATTTGTTTTGCTGTTTAGTGCCTTTTTTACCTGAAGTAAAAATACATAACCCAGGCAGATGCTCAAGTGTTTATTTTGGTGTTATATACAAAGTTAGCAATATGCGGCTTCTTTTCCATTTATTAACATGATGAAATAGAAAAGGCCTTATTTAATCTTTTGGTAAATTTTAGATCTATTTCATGAAGCTGCAGAATTAGTCAGTGTTTCTTGATAAGCTTGAAGGGCCAACTCTATATAGCCTTGTTTTTGTGATTCTGTTTTTATAAATACCTGTTTAAAAAGAAAACAGCAGTTAATATTCAGTTCAGTCTATGGTATATTAGCAATTTTACTTATTAATATACAAAAAGTGTTCTCTATAGCATGTATACTGCTACTTAAACCAGAAAGTCATCGTGTGATTTAATATTTCTACCCATGAAAGTACACATTTTTATACAATCAAGTCTAGAATACCTATCATGGAAAGAAGGTTTGAGTACTGAAGTTTCAGTACCTTAAGAAAAAGAATTTAAATGTACTTTCATTTAATAAGAAAGCATACTGTACCTTTATTAAATCTACCCCATGAAGTTCCTGTTCTTTGGCTTCTTTTGCTGACTGGCATTCAGGATGAAGCATGTGATATAAAGTGATTAAACTTGTGGCATCATCCAGTCTAAACAAATTAAGAGAGTCATCAACACCTGCTTTTCCCGGGGGGGGGGGGGCACGGGGGCACAACGATGACACACATTTAAAACTTAAAAAAAACAATTGCACAACTTATAGCATAGTATAAAAGTACACTAGTACACCAGCCCATTACCAACTTATGACGTGGAGATGAGCATTCCAGTGTTTCTCTTTGTCCATTTCAATCTCTGTTCATGCCATGCTGAGGATCATTACCATGAACCAGTTTTTGTTCCATTAGCTATATACTATTTAAACCTCCCTCCCCCAAAACAAGTTTTAAAAATGTGGTGTGGCTTTCAGTAGTGATTACTACTTAAAATAACTTCAAGAGTTCTGCTAGAGGTTGTTCTTTCCAAATCTGCTAGTGTAAGAATCCATTAATCTAGTATATTTCCAGAACACTGATCCAAGAAGTTGTTTTCCCATATTGGAAGTTTGAGATACTTAATTCCCTGAAAATATAGCTGAAACTTGAGTAAGAATAAAATTTACATTAATAGTACAGGCCGACAGACTCATTGAAGCCAAAAAAAAATACAGCACATTTGGAGAGAGACTTAACAGGAAAGTGATTCCAGCAATTACGGAAGCTTCTCCATATGCCTTTCTTGCTTGTGATTTCACATGTACATCGTTTGATCCAGCACTGGAACACAACAGGACTCACTGATCTTTTAAAGGTAAAGTTTCATGCTCTAGAAATAAATGTTATTGCTACCACTGAGTGTTTTGCCTATCCAAGTTTGATATGAAACACTGAAGCTTTTAAGCTTCCCTTGTTTGAATTGCAAAATTAACTTAGTAACTACCACTTAATCACTCAGGAAAACTTTAAATCCTAGATTCCACTGGTATTAAGAACGTTTTCTAGTTTCCACTATTTCAGCTGACAGCTGTTTAAAAAAAAGATGCATACCCTTCCAAATGTTAAACAGCGTGTGTCATCTAGTAAAACCATTTTTTATAAGCTACCCCACAGTATGCCAATATTTCAATCATGGTTTTTCCATAGCTTTTAATAGACTGACTTGTAAGGCCAAGCATATTTTTAGCCACTCAAAAAAAAGTGTTCAGAACTCTTAGAGTAGCTTCTGCTCTTGAGTAACTTTTAGTTCCTGATGTTCATGGAAGTGAAGTCTAAGAACAGCTGGTATGAGATCCACTATAGTGCAGGTGCACGATAAACAAACAAGCTTCTGAGACTCCAGAATACTTACTACCAGTCACACCAAAATTCAGTAGTTCTTCATTTTGGACAAATATAAACTTAACATGATATTTCATTCAGAACACTGTTCTTGAAGAGATCTACTAATATATGCTATTCATTTGTACTGTTAATTATAAAATGATTAATAGGATTAAGTTAACATCCTTCAGGGTCATCATTGTGTTGCACTAAAGTGAGCAATTGGCTGTAGATTACAACTGCAATTAGAGATTCCTTTAAAAACAGAAGTTCCTGAAAAAATGACTCAATAGGCTCAACATACTATTACTGGTACAGGAGAGAGCAAAACACTGACATGTATGTACTCATAATAGTTTTGCATCCTTGAAAAGTTACAATTACTTAACAGTCATTGTAAATAATTTCTTAAAGTCAAAAATGTAATTTACCATCAAATTGAGATGAGATATGAGGGGTCTCTTCTATTGTGATGTTCCAGTACCCTCTTAACTTGTTTTTGTTTTCTTGTTGCTCTCCTGTTTACATTATTCTGTCTCCCTACTGTAAGCTATCCTGAGCCTTTGTTACAAAAGGTAGCAAATGAGTAGAATAAATACATACATGGAAAAAATGGGGTGGACTTGAGGTAGGTAGGTGACCTGTATTTTTGTGCTAGACTTATCAAATTCAACACTTGTTTTTTCTAAACTCAAAATAAATTTTGTTAAGTCATGCCAGTATCTAACAAATAGTACTTACAAGTCTCTCTGGATCATATCCATTAGCAAGCCATCGGTAGTCTTCTTGTTTACTAGATACCACGCCATTCCTCCAAAGTGTCTTGTTGAACGTAGCAGATCATATTTGGCAGTTTTATCAATATCATCATATATCTGATGATGAATCTGCCCAAGTAGAAGTTGGAAGTTGACATCAAGAACAGATTTCAGAAAAAAAATCACTTTAAAATTCCCTTTAAAGAACCTCATTTGTCATTCTTGGCTTACAGTCCTGATCATCTTCAAGTCTTTGTTTCACTTCCGACTATTCTAATTTTTTCAACACCTACAGGCTTTACAGCAGTGTTGACAGCACAGATTCCTTCAAAGTTGTTAATCTTATTGTAGGATATGCAACAGTCCTAGTTTTAAACAATGCCTCATCACATTAGAATATTCCAACTCCCATGGGTTGAAGGGATCTCTCTTTATATTAAAAAGAAAAAGGCCTTTAATAACAAACTTTTCCCCCCCACCAAAAATATTAATCTGAAGCTCATTCCACTAATTCAGGAATACTCAGTCCCAGCCCACAGGCCTGCTCACCAGTCTGAGCATTTGGTGGCAAGGTGGGGAGCACTAGCAGTATTAATTGCTCCTCCCTTCCACTGGCATAACTAGGAGTAGGAGAGTGATGGGGACAATTGCTCTGGTGCCAACTTATGCAGGGGAGAAGCAGCTGCTGTGGGCAGCTGTGTTTGCTAGCACAAATGCAATGGCAACCAGATTTGCTACAAGCACCTGGTCACATCCTTACACTACTGGTCCCAAGGGCCAGGTAGCATGGCCCTGCATAACTGATCAGGTACCAGGGCCTGATCCAGCCTGCAGACAATCTCCATGCCACTCATTTGGGCCAAAAGGTTGAGCACTGCAGCACTAACTGAGTATGATCAAGTGACAGGAACTATCTTGTATGGAAAAAAAAAGAAAAGAGTTGTACACTCAGCTAAGTCGTCCACATAAAGAACCAGTAACAGAGAATCTGTAATCTCTAATCTCAGTGCTTCAAAAGAAACAAGCAGGTAAAATGTGTCCTTCTTTAAGAGGCTGTATGGCTACCATAATTCAATCTTGGATAACAGACCAACAATTTATCTTTTCTTGAAGTAATTTTCACTTTCCACATAACAAAAGGTGTTATTTTTGGATTACAAGCGCAGCATGAAAAACAACAGACTAGCATTTTACAGCAGAAATGTGCACCATTACTAGGGATGATAGACAAAAATAATCTTACAGTTGAATACAAAGTCATGTTCCTGTATTTTCAATGAAAACTAGTAAGAATTTTACCCTATAATACCCTAAAAGTTAATCAACATTTCCAGGATCTGAAAACTAAGGTTGGAAGCCTGTATCTGTATTGATTTCAAGTGGGAACCACTGAACACTCTAGTTCCAGGGAGAAACCCCCCCCGTAAAACAAGCTGCTTAAGTATCTTAATGGAGACATGTAAAATGAGAAGCCAACTGTATTTCACTTTGGCTAGTGCCTTTAAAAAAAAGTGTCATTACTTGCAGTTACTTAAACTTGGAATATTTATGTTTTAGGATTTTGTTCCAATCAGATTTTGTGCATGTAAAGGATTTTACTTATGTTTGTAATACTGAAAAAACTGGATTATTATCTACCTAGATAAGACTGTACAAGTATTAGTTTGCATGGGATCAAATGTAATTTTCAAATGTCACCAAAAAGAATTGTAATATTTAAGAAAAAAAAAAGTATTTTAAAGCACTGCCTGATCAACTGCTACACCTGTGAGACAACTTTAAAATTATACTTCTACCTGAATTTTTTTAGCCAGCTTTTACTATAAATCTTTCACATAGCAACAGAGAAAACATTTAGGCAGGTGGTCAACTTTTATTAACTCACGTTGATAAGACTTCTCAGCAGCTGTAGCCAAGCTTTTATAAATATTTTTGAAATCTGTTAGACTTCCAGCTAGCGGTATTCCTTTAACTTTTTAACTGTATACAATCAGTTTTTATATGCACCATTGATATTGCTCATTTCAAAACAATCCAGAATGTCTGGCAGTGACATTTTCAGTTAGATTATCTGTACAACTATTCTTTTTTGTATTGTCAAACTGATAAAATATTTGAGACATCTTAATCACAGCGGGTGCATCCACATATGCAATTAATGTAACACAAAAAAACCTCTGGAACAGTTCAAGCCACAGGAAACTGCTCGTAGTCACAGCATCTACACATGCACCCAGGACAGCAGTAATCTGAGCTGGGATACAGCATGCCCCAACTAGCAGGAGTACAGGGGGTCAGCTCCAGATGGCAGCGTTGGGCTGTGGAGAGGCTGGCTGAGGCACGAGGGTGCAGCACCTGTGAAGCCATACAGTTAGATGACAGCCAAGAGTCTGGTCCCACAACCAGTCACCATCTACATGTGTATTTCAGTGCAGTTAAGTACTCCACCATAAGATAGTGCTGTCTCTGACAGTACTATCATAGAGCAGAGTTAATTAGTTTACTGTCCTAATGCCAGCACATATAAACTGTGACTTTACTGCAGAGCTAATTATTCTACTCAGTAAAGCACAAGTATAGATACACAAAAATCAACACACATATTTGCACCCAACTGAAAGAAAAAATGTAATTATTCAACTATTAAAAGGCACACAGCACCTTTTCACATCAAAATCTACAAATCTTTTCACTGGGAATCTGCTTCCTATGACAAAAAAAAATATTCAACTCACTCTGATATAGTCAGCTGAATCCGGCTCAAACTGTGCAATGCAGAGATTAAGGGCATCTTCATGACGGTCTTGACGTAATACTTGCTGAAATGACAGTTAGTTGGAATTTACAAATTAGTTTCAGGATGTCCCCAGAATAATACATAACTAACAAAAAACCCAGTAATTATGGCACTAACACCTTGGTAAAAATGACCAGAGATGCAAAACAGCTGTTTTTAATTCTGCTGTACCAAAATAAAATTGTAGGCAACTCTTGATTCTCTCTACCACAGTGTATGCATACAAGAAGTCTAATTGGGTGCCTGATGAATCTACTTGTATGGAGTCCTGCTACCATTGATATGTATGCCTAGGCAAGAGTATGGAGGAGTGAAAGCTGTCCAAGACCTACCTTTAGACCACTGAGACAGAATTCAAAGGTCAGACTGATTCCAGACATTTGGTGCTTCAACGACTGTAGCTTCTGCCACATAGCAACAGACAACTGCTGCTGACTGCCCAACACCTCAGCAAAGGCTCGTTTCTGTCAGGGTGTTATCCCTTAGCCTCTCTCTAATCAAGAAGTAGCTATGAGGCAGTGGGGGCTAGGATTCTGAGGCACCATATACTTGCCTAATTCTGGAGGTTGCAACTTCGTAGTATTTTATAGGAGCTACCCTGCCATGAATAGCCCAGCCATATTGCCATCAAGTCCTCCAGTAAGATGCAGTTTATGATCACACCCAAAACCACAGGATAAAACAGAACTTTATCTTTTCAAATTAAGAGTAAGCAAGAGTAGCCACACTTGCTAATTAAATGTGGGCCTGTAGATCAGCAAGTACTTATTTACTTAGCTCCACAGGATTTGTTTGTGAAGCCCTGTAAGTTAATTAAAATAACTTATTTAATGAATACATAGGACTAACTGCCTGCATGCTTCCCTTAGTTCCTGTCCTTTAAGCATTACAAAAGAACTGTCTGTAGGCCAGCCTATTAAAATCTACTACTTTTCAAACAATGGTACACTGAACAGCAGCATTCACTATGAATTTTCAAAGCCACAAGATTTACCACAAGATTTTCCTCCTTGAATATTGGTGGTGGCAAAACTTTGCGTCCTTCTCTTGGGAAGAAGATTTGTATCATTCTATCTCGTTCTTCCCAGGAAGCTTTGCGTAATACACCACTTGGTTCTCGAACCAGAATGAAACGCTCCTGAAATTGAGAAGTAATAAAAGTCACCTTTTTTTTTCTTTAATTAAGCCCATCTGCCCTATTTTTTCCCCTCTGTAATATTCAGAAATAAGGTTTCAGAAACTCTAAGTGGGAAACCCAGGATAACCAGAGTGCTCCTGAACAAATAAAAGATACCAATATTCTTGTCCTTCAGGAACGAACAGGTAGGGTTGGGAGCAGCCCAAGTGATACTAGGCACGCAGTTCTGATCTGTTAGGTTGAAGGGGCACATGGTAGAGAACCAGGAGAAGTGGTCAAAAACAAAAAGAATGGAAATGCTAGAAGCTATTTTCAGGTCAATAGCACGTGCTGAATTCCATATCACTGCCTCTTCACTACAGTTGCTACCCAGGGTAGCTCAACAGAACCAGAATGGGTACGCTAACATATTACAATCACCCCATTATGCAATATAGGAGAGTGATACAAAAAGTATAGAATCAACAAACAGGTATCAGGAGCTCTTCAAAGCCCAAGAAAACATAAAGCATAATATTACTTACAACAGTGGTAGCTTTTACTTCACCTTTACAGCCATCAACACTAAACTGAAATTAGCATTCTTCATACACATACTTTTTTTTTTTAAAAGATTTTTTCTCCCCAAACATCTTCACATCAAATGGATTTTTTATTAGGGTTTTTTAAAAACGAGAACTTTTTTAATATGCAAGCAAAACCCTGGCTGCAGCTTCTTTTGGTCTGTGCTCAGTCTGTGCAATGCAGGGGAAAGATATGGTGGGCCTCACCATCCACTGTAAATATTTGATGAACTTTAAATATTTGGCTATCAAATATTTGTATATCACACCCCTTTCCAGAAAGTTCCTGTGTTATTATATCCAAACAATTACCTGTTGGTAGGAAAGACTGTGAAGCACATTTGTCTTGTGTACTGTACATGGTCCTGAATTTGAGATTTTTCAACAGACTGGTATTAGCTAATGTTTTAAATGTAAACTTGTTGTTTTTGTTTGCAACTCTACAGGGACTATCAATAGCTCAGAGCACTTTTGCAGAACAAAAATATTAGTAAGTTACTCACCTTGTGTGGAATACTGTAAGTTAAATCAGTGAACACATACTTGACAGTTTCTGTTCCCTCAAGTAGCCTATCTTCTGCTAATACATCATTAATTGGCTTTCGCTCACTTAAAACAGGAGGCATTTTTAATTTATGTTTGGCTTCCTCAATAGCTTTTTTTGTGGCCTATTAAAGAAAAAATGTGTTAAATGTATAGAGAAATATTACACTGTGTTAAAAAGCTAACATTCAACATTGGGCTGAGTACTTTAAAAATAAGCTCTTCTCACCTCTGGATCAATTTCAACTATAAAAAGGATTATACTATCATAATGCAGACAATCTCTCATGGAAATAATATACTATTAATCCCGACCCAAAAATGTTCTCTCTCATTCCTTCTACAACTTGGAAGCTGACAAAGGTAAACAAAAAACATGTTCATGGGAGGTTCTGGTTGAAACCACCCAATTTATTTCAGTCATGTCCCAAGACAGATTTCAAACCAGTAAATATTATCTGTTTAGGAGATACCCATGATTATTGTTTTGCAACCTGAACCAGTTTTCTTGCAACTCCTGGGGCAACGTGGAAGCAGCAGGTGAAATAATTACAAATTTTGGGTGGATATTTAAACATGGAACAGATATACATAAAACAATAGGGCTGGAGGATGGGTGAGCATTTCTTTAATGAAACTTTTCCCCATTCTTGAAAAAGCCATTCCCATATAAAGTAAACAAAAAACAAGAAAAAAAATTGAGTCAAAATAATCTGAGTTATTAAAAAGAATGACTGGTGCCACATTAAAATCTAGTAAACTAGTAAAAAAAGAGAGGTAAGAGAACTTGCAGGCCTGCCACTTTTACAATGGATTTTGTTATTAAGTGCCAGAGTCTTATATTTTCCACGTAATTACAGTATACAAAAAAGTGAAGCGTCACCAAACAATTACATTTTTTATTCCGTGCACACAGATATTGCATAACTAGCATTGGACAAAGAGGAATTTGATTCTCACTACACTGAACATACTGGATTTGATGCAACCTTCTAAAGATCTTGAACAGACATAAACATTTCTTATTCTGGGTTCACAGGAATATTTCCCATTCATCTTCCTTCACCTATTGCTTTTCAACTGTCACAAAAGAAACAGCAATCAAACGACCATCACTAAAGCGGCATTAATTATCTGCATCTAAAAACCAAGAATGAGTCTATTGTAGCAGATGCATAGATGTGGGTGAGGGAGGGGATTGAAATACATATTCAATCATATGTAAGAGCAGGTCTGTCAATATGACCATTGTGCTTACAAAAGTGCTTTGGAGCTTAATTAGTTTGAAATTTTACCAGCTGAAGAGTGCCGTTATCAATACAGATTAGCACCTTACCTCCTCCAGCTGTGCATCCGTCATTGTCTTGAATGTCAGCGGTTTAAGTTCCTGTTTAAAAGGCCTAAATATCTTCTCTAAATTCAGCCCTGTCATCTTGTACAGCAAGCTCTGAACCGCTTCATCTGTAAAACGAGGCCCCGATGTAACATCGGGCGTGTTTTTCTCTGGAAACAAAAGATAAACATGTTAACGTTTATGCTCAATTCAAACAGGCTGAGAACAAAGTCAGCTCGGGGCCAACACCGGGGTGGGGGCGCAAGGATTTCACGTGCACCCGCCTTTGCTCACGAGTCCGCTTGGGAGGATACCTTCTCGCTCCCCTGTGTCTTTCCCTCCCACAGCCCTGCTCCTCAACGGCTTCAGTCTCACGTGTCCCCGGGCCGAGTGCCTACAGCCGGCGGGAGCCGCTCACGCACCCGCCTCTGAGCCCGCGGCCTGGCTGAGCCGGCAATGTCCCCACAGGCCCCGCCGCAGCCCCCGGACCGCGCACGCCGAACGGCCCCACAAGCAGCTGCATGCTCCGAGCACAGCCATTGCTACCACCGTCACCTCCGGGGGAAACGTCACCGCGCGCGGGGCACACTGGGAAAGGCAGTCGCCCAAGTGGGCCCTCGGCGGCGAGGTCAGTCTTCCCGCCCCGCCACGCCCCGCGGGGCCTGGCGTTGACGGGGAGACAGTGCTTACCGTATTTACGCGATAATTTCAACCCTGGTCGAATGGAGGAGCAAGAAGAGTGGCACTGTTGCGTGTGTTGTCACGTCCGGGGCCGCCCGTTGGTGCGGCGTGAAGCGCCTCTCAGGGAGGCTGCCCTGCCCGCGCGGCTTGCTGTCGGCTCGTCCTTATGGCTGCTTGCCTGCAAATAAAGAAATGCTTCACCTTTGCTGACCAGGTCTCACTCACTCAGTGGAGACTTGTAGCGAGTATCAGGTAAAGAAGAAGAAGACTTAATTTGCATACTTATTGGCATACTTTTTCAGGGTACGCTAGTTTTTCAGCAAATAAGATTCTTCTGAGCTTCCAGTACAGTCATTTCATCTTGACTTGGCAATGCTGCAGCCCCTGCCCCTCTTCCTGAGAGCACACGGACTGCCTTTTGCTGGCTCAGCCTCTGCCTCCAGCTTGCCCTTTCCAGGACCCTGCAGCCTCCCGGCCCCAGCTGAGCTGCCATGAGCTGAGCGGGCAGGGGGCTGTGGCTAGGAGCCCCCCTAGTGACTGTGGGGCCGTCTCCCTGTGACAGAATAGCTTCAGTCTCCACCCTCCACGTGGCCACCCCACAGGTCATGCTGGAAGATTGTATCCATTCCTTCCTCTACAACATCTCTTCTCCAGACTCATCCAAATCCAGAGTTGTGCACTGCCTCCTTGGAGGTGCTGAAGGGCCAGGGGGTGCGTCCCGTCAACTTTGCCCAGTGGCCTGTCTTGGAGCCCTCGTCATGAGCGAGTGGTCTCTCCCGAGACTGGGGGGGGTGCCATGGCGGCGAGCGGGGACTGCCCACAGCCACCAGCGTCAGTGTTGGCGTTGGGGGGGGGGAGGGATGTTGAATGGCAAGTGGGGACCACCTGCAGATACCACCGGCTGTGTCGGCAGCGAGGGAGGGGTGGGTGTGAGCAGCAACTGCCCACAGAAGCCAGTGGTGGCTTCAGCAAAGGGCAATCTTGGGGGGGCATGTACCCTCCAGGATCCCCCCCTATGCATCACCTGTTGCCCTCGTTGTTAACCTCTGATCCTCGCTTCTGTCCTTGTTGGTGCTTTAGCTGCGCTAAGGGATCCCTTGATGTTCATTGAACAGCCTCCTTTAAGAAAAAGAGCTGAGCTTTGCTGCCTGGGCCCATGCCCAAGATCCTTTTATGCCCCACACACAGCGGCACAGAGCAGATGCTAAAAGGGAGAGCAGCAGGGCTTTCCCCCATTCCTCTGCACTTGCAGCCTTCAGCATTTACACTGGAGGCCACTGCTCCTATCCTGTTTCCTGTGGCCACAAAGAATAGCCACCCTCTACGTGGCCACCCTGCAGGGCATGCTGAAAGATTGTTATCCATTCTCTCCTCCACAATATCTCTTTTCCAGACTCATCCAAATCCACAAGTTCCAAAAGCCCACTTTGACAAGTTGATGTTTTATGATGAAATGTTCAATCTTTTGACTCACTGGTGGCAAAATCTCCTGTACGCCAACTCTGTTGTTATCTGATCAGCAGGGTTGTTTCTCCTAGTCTACTTCCCTGAACTTTGGGGAACTGGATCTATGTATAAAAAGAAAGTAATGGCTAGGAGAAGCGCACAAATTTATGTTTTCTAAAAGCAAAACACAAAGCCGTTGGATGCTTGATAGACTCATTCCTACAGAACCTTGTTGGGTACTGTCTGGACTGATTAGATGCAGAAAGGGAAAAACAGTTACAACACGCATGTTATTTTCATCTAACAAAGAAAATCAATGTCCTGGGACTCATTCTTACAGGGAATGTTATTTGGCGCATTTCCTTTTGGCTAGCTGGCTTGAATCATTGGTTACATGAGTTGCTGGCTTCTTGTCAAAACAGGAATTACAACATTGTTAGGAGGAGAGAAAAGGGGCAGTGTTCAGCAGAATTTGTTTAAGAAGATCAAAGAAAGTTTCAACAGAAACTGAAAAAATATACATGGAATCTGTGATATGATGGAGTATCACGTATCTACGCAGGTGCTGGTAGTAGGAGGAGTTAGAAACATGGAAAGAAAGAAAGTAAAAATTCTCTTTTTTCTCAAATAGTCTGCAATCTATAAATACAGAGCTGATTTCCATTTGGTGGGAACTCTGATATTTTGAATCTTGTTTTCAGTCTGAATTTTTTTTTTAAAGCAGACTATCCTGATTTTTTACAGCACAAGAAGTTCCAAAAACATTTTGCCCTGGAAATATCAAAACATTTCTCTTTCTGGCTATTTGGTTGAGATCATGTGTGGTTGGATTAAGAACTTGGTTTTCTGGCTTCCTTTTTTGTTTGGAATTGGAGCATAACTGTCTGTCAGGGAGAAAAAAAATTAAAGCCACATAAAATAAAGAAATAGCAATAGTATTAGGTTGTAACATGCCACATATTTTAAAACAGAACACAGCTAGACTTTCAATGGGAACTTAGCTTAAAATCAGTGGAATGATATGCCTTATTATTTTCATTCTTACATACCTGACCTGTTCAATAGATGGAGCATGTCGCTGAATTGTTAAATTTGATGGTTAGTGCTGTGGGATGTTTAAAAAGGAAAAAAGAGAAAGTGATTAAAATTTACTTATTACTGTTATTAAACTAAACTAGATTCTATACCTACTAAGGAAGTTACGTATTTTTTTCAAACAATTATCTGATCTGGTTCCTTCCTAATTAGCTCAAGTTGCAGGTATTTGCTTTGTCTTGTTCTCTGACAATCTTTCTAAGAAGAAGAAATGTAATATCTGTTAATTAGCATAAATGTTAGAAGATGATGCTTTTTTACTGATCTGATACACAATAAGGGCCCTGTCACACCACAGTTTTGGACAGCTCCTAACACCTAGATTGTCTGGACATTAACACCTGAAACTAGTTTTGAGCACTTGTTATGTGGCTCAAAGTTATGCCATTCTATGGCAGGATTATCTCTGATCCACATTATCTAGTTCGTGTTACACTAAGGTGTAGCTAGTCTAGGCTACACCTTAGGGTGAACACCCTCCCTGCCCACTTCCCCCTGGCCTGAGGTCTAGTTGGCAGGCAGTATCAAGTGGAGTGCCTCAGGGTCGCTTTTGTGACTGGTTTTGTTCACTGTCTTCATGAACAATCTGGAAGATGGGATGGATTGCACCCTAAGTAAGTTTGCAGATGACACCAAATTAGGGGGTGTAGGAGATACGCAGGAGGGTAGGGCTAGGTGTCACAGGACACTTATGCGCCCTGCTCCTGATGATGGTGAAGAACTTAAGGGAGAAGGTGTGTAGCAGAGCACTAGGGTGCTCGCTACTAGCAATAGTAATAAAGAGAGCTGCCAATCACCAGGGCAGCTCAGGTGAGGGTTGCCAGGGCAACTAATGTTGGTCAGCTGGCTAGGAGAGGGCAGGGCTGGGCCTTTATAAACAGCCCAGGCCAGAGCCTAGCTGGTAGTTCCTTCCAGACTGGGGTTGGCGTTTGTGCTCTGTGGGAGAGCTGAGCAGGCTGGGTGGATGGTTGCTGCCTAACCATGCAGACCAGCTGCGATGATGCATGGGGTAGGGAGAGAACCCTAGAAAGGGTATGACTAAGGAGCTGAGTGAGTGTTAGGTTATAAGCCAGGAGGCTTCTTGTGTTTGTGTTATAGCCGTTGGGCTCTTGGTTTAGTTATGGTTGTACCGGAGGACTGGGTGAGGCTGTAGGGGTGTGAGGAGGCCTCATGGGAGCTCCCCAATAATCTGGGGGTTCCTGGTGGCACAGAGGGTGCTGTATTTTAGTGTGTGCCCTGGGAGGGTGTGGTGATGGATCCCGGAGAGGGGCTGACGTCCAGGTAGGGGCCAGCTCAATAAGAGCTTGACAGAGCAGTACAGAGGCCCAGGAGAGGGCGAGAGGGGAATTGGAGCCCAGGAGGGGTGACTATATGACCACAGAACATCTGGTACAGCTGTGAGGCTTGGGGTGTGCTAAAAGGGAGGTTTGGAGGCATGCATAAGCCCTTAAGGTGGGGGTACACTGAAGTACCCCATATAGAGCAGGGGCAGTTCTCCTTACGCTGTGTCTTAGGAGATAAAGGCAGCCTTCCCTAATTGAACCAATTACCATCAAAGACATGGTGGGCAAGGATAAGAGGGTGCTGGATCACCTAAGTTGACACGGCAGGGGGTGCTAGCGGGATCACGGCCGCCCCTGCGCCCCACTCTGTGACACTAGGATTTAGAGTGACCTAGACAAATTAGAGGACTGGGCCAAAAGGAATCTCATGAAATCTCATGAGCAAGGATAAATGCAAAGTCCTGCACTTAGGATGGAAGAATCCCATACTACAGGCTTGGGACCAACTGACAAACCTCTGCAGAAAAGGATGTTGGGGTTGCAGTGAACAATAGACTGTATTCGAGTCAACAGTGTGCCCTTGTTGCGAAGAAGGTTAACGGTATGCTGGGCTGCATTAATAGAAATGTTGCCAGCAGATGAAGGGAAGTAATTATTTTCTTCTATTCTGCACTGGTGAAGCCACATCTGGAGTTCTGTGTCCAGTTTTGGGCCCCCACTACATAAAGGATGTGAACAAGTTTGAGAGAGTCCAGTGGAGGTCAACAAAAATGATTAAGGGGTTGGGAGACAGGGTTCTTGAGCAGGGGCTGAAGGAACTGGTCTTATTTAGTCTAGAGAAGAGATGACGGAGGGGATTTAACAGCAGCCTTTAACTACCTGAAGGAGGTTCCAAAGAGGATGGAGCTAAACTGTTGTTAGTGGTGGCAGACGATAGAACAAGGAGCAATGGTCTCAAGCTGCAGCAAAGGAAGTTTAGGTTAGATATTAGGGAAAAAAACTTTCTCACTAGGAGGGTAGTGAAACACTGGAATGGGTTACCTAGGGAGGTGATGGAATCTCTATCCTTGGAGGTCTTTGCTGGACAAAGTCGTGGCTGGGATGATCTAGTTGGGGTTGGTCCTGCTTTGAGCAGGGGTTTGAACTAGACCTCCTGAAATCTCTCCTAGCCGTAACTTCCTATGATTCTATGACTCACAGGCTAGATGACATGGTGCCCCAGGCTGGAGATTGAACTCTCCTGTCCTAAGCAATTTTGTCTTGGAGTTTTAAATTTAGTTTGCTTTTACCGCCTGGCCATGCCAAACAGTTTCATCCTTGTGATGCTGTGGTGGTAACTGTCTCTGTGGTCACACCAGCAGCTTCTAGAGGTTCCAGTTTTTGAAGCAATTCTTTGGGTATGGGCCCTTATTTTCTTCCCGTATTACTTAAATACTTTAAAATAACAACACTAAAGCCAGACAATTTACTTTTCAATTTAACCTATCTGTGCTTTAATTGGTATATCTTGATAAACATGCCATGTTATTTCTATCTTTACTTTGAAATGTTCTGGACTTTGTATGCTTCCTGTGTATGATCTTTTCAATATCAGTTGTAAATGGGGAAACTGGTTATTCCTGTAGGAGAGTCAAAGGTGGCTGAATGTGATGCTAGCCATACTCTCCCTGCTTATAAGCCATAGGATATAGAAACTGGAGTGCCTTAGCCAAGCTAGCCCAATATGCCCTTAGGCACAGGAAGACTTTGGACTTGATTCTCTCTATCATTTAGTTGAAGAACACGCAGAACACACAAGAGTATGCTTAATTCATGTCAACTTTGAGTGGTTTGATGTTAAGCACACACTTTAGCGCTCTCCAAAACCAGAGCATAATTCTAATGTATAGCTCTTTGAAAACAGTAATTGAAATCTTGAGAGAAGGAAAGATTTAAAGCATGTTTGCTGTCATAGGAACAAAGTTAAGTAACAGCTTAAAATACAGATTTGCTTATAAAAATGGGCTATGGTTGTATCAGAAGATGGTTTTATTTCATCCAAATTGGCTTACTATTCAAGAATTGGTTGCAAAGTGTTTCGTTTAGTTTCAGCCTGATTCTTGAGTGTCATGGATTTTTTTTTCACTGAGAGACCTAAAAGGGCAAATTATCGTCATAGTCACACGGGTGTGACTTAATTGAACTCATTAAGGTTAAGGGAGTAGAGAGAGCCCTTAATAGCAGTTTAATGGAATTTTGGTATCTAATTTGTTTAAATAATGCTAAGAAAACTAAAAATAATTTTGAGGAAATAGAAAAGAGGTTGTTTTTCAGATATCACTAAGAAAATCTCTCGAGTGAGAGGTATACCCTATAAGGGAATTGGGAAATTATTTGGCAATATGCCTAAAGGATACTTCAGGCCTGTTCATGTATTTGGATGGCAACCCAGCATTCAACTTAATTCACAGTAGTGCTTAAACAAACAACAGAATTTATTAGACTAGCTCCAGGAGAGGTTAAATTCACATTCATTTTGTACTGGAGTAGTAACAGCTGCCATGAGGATTAGCCTTTTGGCCAGTGGGATAAAGACAATGCTATATATATGTGCAATAGATGGAAGTAGAACTCATTAATATAATTTAAAAAGTAACATCATTTTGTATCGGGTTGATCAAGTGGAATTTTTTTTGTGTGTTTATAGTTGAAGAAAGGCAAAAATTTGGGGGGAGAGGTTATACTAGCCAGTTTATACTTTTAAAGATATTTCACCAGGATGAAGTACTGAATTGTAAAACATTTTGGTAATTGAATATGGACTATTTCTTAATGTCAGTTGCCATTTTGAATCCAGTTCTGGACAGTTTCTGATAGAAAAGTACAGCTGTCTGATGGTTGGTAGATGTCCCATGTAAAATGCACTACAGGTCTGAGGCTGGAATCTATTGGCAAAGTGCCATTACAACACTATCACTTCCAAGCTCATTATTTTGTCCTTTTAGTTATCGGGAAAAGAAAAGAATGGGTTAGCAATGGTGCATGTACTGTTCCTCCTGGTTTGACAATGGTTTGTGGAAAAGAAATGGAAAAAATATACATTGCTGCTTTGCCTATTTGTTAGACAGCTAAGAGAGTTTCTGCCTACCCAGCCAGAAAGTGCATTAATATTTTTCATGAACACTGAATACAAAGACCAGACATACTAGACCAGGAAGGATTATTTTCTAGTAAAGTCATTGTGGAAAACAAAAGCCAAGACTCCATATTTCCAGCTCTTTTTTTAAGAAAGAAACTGGGCCCAGTCTAAATGTACGGTGTCCACATTTGATGGTATGACCTTTTAAAAAGTGGTGTCTGGTTCTCTTCTTCCAGATAAAGAATCTGGCAACCACGTGGAACATTTTTCTGAGGGACACACTGGACTAGGTTGAAAGCCGTTTCCATTGCATCTGCACAGATTAGTCTGATAAAAAGTTATTTCTTACCAAGAGTCGGGGAGTATTCAAGTAATAAAGATGGTACTTAAAGGTTAGTAATATCACAGACATATTTAATATAATAATATATATTTCAGCAGTAAAATATTACATCTGGTTGCTTTCCTTTCTTGTGTTCCATAGATTCAGTCCACTGCTTTGATTGTTAGATTTTATTTTATTTGTTGAGCTCACTGGAGTAATAGCTAGTAATGTCACTGTTCACTTTCAATTACATAAGTACCTTATTACATAAATTCCTTATATTTAGTTAAAGGAAAATGTACATTAATGTACTAACTTGCTTTTGAACCACCATTCAATTTTCCTAACTATGCTTGAGTATCATCCCCTGAAACATTCCAGGCAGCTGTCCTGAAGCAACAGATCACTGTGCTAGATTTTCCAGTTTTATCTAAGATAATATCATTGTTTTTTGACCAGTTCAATAACCCCATCTTCAGAAGTCACTGTTGTATAATGGCATACTAAAGACTTTAGTGGGACTAAAAGTTGCTCCTTCTTTCAGTTTCTGTGTTTTGACATCCTGGTAAGTGAGAAGCAGAGAAACACTACTGAGAGCATTCATTACCTGTTTAAGTGATGTCTGGAAAAGACGGAGGTGTGTCTGTTTTGTGTTGCTGAACTGTGACTAGAGGGAAAAGTGTCACTGGGACAAACAGTAATCTTATCTATCTCAATCATATCAGACAGGAGACAGAACTCACCAACAGTAGACTGATGGGGTTATTGAGATTCTGCCTACTGAAATAAAACATCATTGATCTGAAGTACACCTCTCTGTCCTGTCTAAGGAGGTGGATGGAATCAATGATCGATATTTCTTCCTCTTCTCTGTAATTCTTATCAATATCACTAGTAAACAGATGAAAAGTACACAATTTTTTTTTTTTATTCCCTGCTAACTTTACCAAATTCTATACATAAACTTAAGTTGAAGAGAAAATTGTGCCTTAATGTTTTATTTGTATCAGTATTAAATATTTATCGATATGTACCTAATACCCAAGTTTGAAAGAAAGTGATCACAAGAAAATGTACCCTACAATAAAAAACAGTCCTTATTCAATCTCCATTAAAATGAGAACTATTTATGCTATATTTTACTGGGCCACAGGAGGGCACAATTGAGTTGTCAGAAGATTATGGAAAATAAAAGTGCTTTACTTAATTATAGGCGGACAAGGTATGGGGGTTTATTTGGTAGTTGTGTTGGTCTGAGACAAAAAAAGAAATGCAAAACTCAGCCAAAATCAGTTGATAACCAAGAGTTGTAGAACTTTGCATTACTTAATTATAGGGCATAGTTTAAACAGACTATTTTTCAGTAACGGCCCACATTTGCCTTTGTCTTCCATTACTTTATTTTAATAATTATAAATTCTATATATGCAAATATTACTCTGGAAACAGTTTAGACAGAATATTATTTACACTAAGAAAATAAATCTAAATTCAGTTTATATCTTTAGTTTGATATCCTATAAAATAAGGCCTGGCCCAAAGACCATTGAAGAAATTGGATGCATTTCTGTTGAGTGTAGTGGCTTTTGAATTGGATTCAGAGCTTTTAAATAAAATCCATTGATTTATTTCTGGGATGGTGCAGGTGTTGGCTCTCAACCTTGGCTGAACAGTGGGCAGAGGAAGAGAGGTTGGAATTACCATGCAACCCTGCCTATGTGCCATGCACTGATTTCTTTTTCTGTATCCATCATGGGATAGGCCAGAGCTGAAATCCTTCATCCTGTTCTGTGGCTCCCAACTTCAGTGCTCAGCCTGTTTTGCAGGGGGTGGGCCTTAGGACTAGGCTGTCCCAGCCCTGACTTGGCTAGCTAGAGATTCCATTTCCATAGCAGAGACATGCAAAAAGAGCATCCCTTGAGCACAGTGCCTTGCTTGCTTTTTGCTGGGGAACAGTGGACTTCCCATGTCTATTTCAAATGTGCAGACAAGAGAGAGCTCAGATCTGGGGTCTCGTGTGGGCAGCAGCTAAATACCCTAAGAGCTACTGAAGCTGAACATCCTGGCAGCTGTCAGAATTACAGAGTTCTTTAAGTAGCACAGAGCAGAGCCCAATGCAATATCTTATGCAATATGTTTCTCCCTAATTGCTCCCCTCTAATGCTCCATTAAGATTAGTGATTTCATCATAGGCTTTCTCTGTCTGAAATATTAAAATGAATTTTTTTTTTAAGTATTTCCTCTTGCGCATTTCAATTTCCATTGTATATCGGCTTTCATTGTTCTGCAATTCTGAAGGGTTTTTTTTGTTGTGTTTTGTTTTTCTTCTCAAAGACACCTCTTTGACTTCAATAGACTGTACTCTGTTGTTTACACACAATGTTTTTTGTTTGTTTTTTTTTTTCTTGCCTTTCTGATTCTTTTTTTTGTGAAGGGCAGTGCACATTTGGACTGTTGTCATATGTTAATGCCCATGATGAGACTAAGAATTTCTTTTAAAAATTTTTTTTTTTTAATCCTCTCTAATGTGTGCTAGCATGGTGCTTTTGGGATAGTCCAAGTCTTAATATAATGCCAATTTGCTTAGGCAAGTCAGTTCTACATTTTAAAACTCATTATGGAGTCAGGATTCTGGGCGCTGCCAGAAAAATTAAACAAATTCTTGTTTAGTACAAACAAGAAATAAATCTACAATATCTTCCCTCCATGATCAAATGAAAAAACAACTGTCACAGATATTTTTATCACATAGAAGCAGATTTAGCAATACAACTTCAGTTTAAATTTGCTGTCACTACTGCCTGTTATGATCTTGCTTTAAAATCTGTGTTTTATAACTTTCTTTTATTACTTTCCATTTAACTCTTAATTGGTGTTTCTATTTATACCCAAGTTTTAATGGATAGCACAGACTGTATCTTATAACAACAGTACCTGACTGCATTCATTGTTTTTATTTTATTTTCATTCACTTCAGTCCAATATCAGAATTAAGTATACACTGAACTTATAATTGTTTTAGTCAAATTTGAGCCAAATTACTTGCAATCATTATTCTACCACCCTACCAAGCAAGGAGGCAATCCTGCAAACAGTTGAACTGATTCAGTGGAACTGAATAGTTAGCACTGCAATAGTTTGTAATACTGAGTCCTAAATTAGCCACATGCACTTATGCCATGTACCTATCACTTCTGCATAAAGAAGCCACCTTCACAACTGGAATTATAGTTCGCTTTTACATGTGCTGTGGGGGTAGGGGTGGGGATGCTTTAATTGGAGTGGTTCCAAGAGCTGTTCTAATTAAAGCACTGCAGTCTCCCAGGTATGAGCATCCCCATGCTTCAAAATGGTCATGAGGGCACTTGAACTAAAGCTTGTTTGACAAGCTTTAGTTCAAGTGCCCCCTCTGCCATTTTGATACATGAGGTGCAGAGGCTGGCTGGAGTGTGGCAATTACCACACTCCGGCAGACTCAACTAATTGAGTCTGCTCCAGTCTACTGTAAGTACAGTACATCAGAGCAGCCTCATAGCACATCTACAGGTACCCATAAAGATTTGCTAGATTACAGGCAACCCTTGCCATTCACAGGGGATACATTCTCTTATTTGCAGATTTTGCCATTTGCGGGGATGAGGCTCTGCATTCATGAACTCAGTGCCCCTGGGGGAGTGGGGCACAGCTGCTCTGGCAGTAGTGGGAGCCAGAACTTGTAGTCATATACATTAAACCATGTGCTGCAGGTATAGCTGTTTTGATCTTTGCTGTTCCTTTGGCTGGATTATAAATAAGTTCTACTTAAGTTCATATTCAATTATTTTTCTTTTTTCTAAATGAAAAAACACTGGAAACTTCCATACTCTACATAAATGAGAATACCCATTCATGATAGTACCTGCCTTGGTAGTTGACTGATGTAGTTGTTGAGATAATGTTTATAGTCTATATTATTTGGATGACAGACTAGCTTTGATTTTTCAAGTACAAAGAGTTACTATCTATTGCTAACTACACTGAAGCTAAATACTTTAATTGAAATACAGTTTCTTATAACACAACAGGGACACACTAGATGGCGCTGTGTGGCTATGTCAGGGTTAAAACCTGTAGTAGCAGGAGTTCCACACATGAAAGAATCTCCATCCTTCAAAAATATGTGTAATATTTTGTGTTTTTATTTTTAAAACAATTAAAATGTGAAAGTACTCTATTTCTGTACTGTGAAAAACCTGAATGCATTGCAAACATTTTTCTTCCTACGGTGTGATTTAATGGAGAATATTTTTTTTAGTGAGTTAGACTAGTGAGTTTATCTTTTTTTTTTTTTCCCTCCTTTCATCTACTGTAAACCTATCCAGTTGATAAATCCATAGAAAAGGGAGACTTTCCAGTGTCCAATATCATCAAAATGGTCCTTCCTATAGAACAAGGAGGAATATAATGGCTAGTGTGCCAATTCCCCTCAAATGACCTTTTACACAATACTGACAGTTTGGAAAGGGGGAAAAGTTAATATTCTAGGCAATGTGTGTGGGGGGGGGGGAAATATTATCATTGTACTTCAGAGTAGAAGAATCTGTTGTAGACAGTTGAGTGCAATGACTGCTGTTTAGGCAGCACTTGCTATTTTTTTTTTTCATGGTAAAAGAAGAAAAGGTATTTTCAGAGGTATTTGTATGCAGCAGCATATAGAAATCGCCCACCCTTAAATGGCATCTGGCTGGGGTCGTCTGACCGCAGCACTCTTTCCTGCCCAGGATACGGGTTCAGACTCAATGATCTACTAAGATCCCTTCCAACCCAAAACATACATGAAATCTATGAAATATGGGTATAATGGAACTGATTTCCTTTATAAGGCACTATGAGACACAGGGACAGAGAGCACTATCTGAGAGTGAAGCATTATTGTAAATGTTACCTTATTATACTTTTCAAAATTCTAATGAATATTTTTTCAGGAACAGGATTTTGGGGGTGGTGAAGGGCGGGGAGACTGTAGAACTGGTTAACTTTTAAAAATTTCCAAGTCAGTTTTGCATTAAAATAAGATTTTTAGCACAGCATTTTCACCAGTTTCAAACATCTCTAAGATGCTTATTTCTCCAACAAATACTGCCACAACTTTTATTTGACTACTAAATAGCTACAGACAGAAATAATATGCATGTTGCTTATTATATCTGCCACAGTGATATAAACGGGAGCAGTGGTCTTTAAAAAAAATTAATCCTACCAGTAATTTAACAACTGAGTAATGTGTGTGATGTCCTATATCACATAGTATTAGCAGCTGTCAGCATAAAGATTCCTTGTGGGAGAGGAGCAGTTGTTCCTGAAGACTCTATCTTCCTGCTATTAGGGTCACCAGGAAACTGAGGGAAGCAAAGAACAGGGAATTAAGGTTTTTAAAGGCTATTTTGATTTTGGCCTTAGGGAGGTAGAGTACATGGCTCTCCATGACTTCTAGACCTTCTTTCCAGTGAAAAAGGACTCTGTGCTGAAGGCTGGTTCCGAGCCATGAAGAGGTTAAAATAAGCGTTTTTCAGTCTAGATAGTAAGTGAGAATAAGGCATGTTTCTTAGCAGTTGAGCATTGGAAGAAAACAGAAGTGTGAATTGAGGAGGATGGGTTGAATGTGGGCATGACCAAAACCAACTAATAAAGGGTAGAAATGGCAGTGTGAGAGAGCACAGTAAAGTAATAAAAACAAAGGCAGGACTAGATGAGAACAGGGTAAATACATATTGTCCTTCACTGCCCTTTATTTTGGGGAATCCTGAAAAGTATTAGGCATCTTTCCCTTTCAGTGCCCTACAGTCTTTAAAAAACAAACAAACAAACAAAAGTCAAAGAAGCTGAAGCTCCACCTAAGTCTATGGGGCCCATGGGGTGAACATGGTGAAGTATGCCAATTTTTAAAATTAATTGCACATAAGGGAGCAGTATGGTTGCATCTCATTTAGCTGTTGTTGACTCCTTTTGCTTACATGACCAGACACCCGTTTACAGCTAGGTCAGTTTGAGGATGGGTGAGAAGGAGGAAAGGTGAGCCATTAGGACAAGTGACTTATAACCACTCTGCTCCCACAAATATTTTCCTGTATAAAACATGTGACCAGTGTCACAACTTTAGGGACATAGTCAAATGGAGGAGGAGCAGAACAAGGATAGGATACTACTAGCTTTATCTCCAGCAGTTATTCCTAGGCCTATTCACCACTGATCAAGTATAACAATTCATGTATTGCCTATAGCTATCTAAGGATAACTAGGCCTTTTTCTCAAAGAACAGATTTAAGGGAGAAGAAGAATCTCTGTGCAATGGAGATTCCTACTAAAAGAAAAACAGAAGTAGAATGGTCTGATTTTTACATATTACTGACTGATCAACAAGAGTTAAAACTGAGCATCTAGAACTGCAGCACCCAAAAAACACAGACACTGTTCTTCTACAGAGAGTTTCCCCTTTTTTAGGTTTGCATTTATTGTTTCTTAACTGATTTAAAATAAAATCAATATCCAGATTAGCTACAGAGATCTATTCATCCTTTTGTAGCAAGCAACCATTTTACAGAAGCAAATATAGACTATGCAGAAGCTAACCCCAACATTATAGCTATAGTGCTTCAATAAAACAACTGCTCTTCAGGAACCTTTCCAAAAAAGGACCTTCTGTTTTTCCCCTCTGACAGAGGACCAGCCATTTCTATTCTCTGATGGGCTATCAGAGTAATAAGGCCCACCTGTTCTGACTGAGTAGGTCAGTCAGAAGCACAGCTGCTATACCTCAACCCAGCCAAGCTAAAGGGAGGCACTCCCACCTATTCACTCTACAGCAGCTCCAGTACTAGGAGCCCAGAAGACTTGGCTAGGATTTGGACTGGAAAATAATCCAGTATATAACATTCCCTTGGGAGCAGTAGCTTGTTTCTGACTGACCTGGATATATCCCATCACTATTTACAAGACTAATTGTTTTTTGTTTCCTCTTCACGATGGCAAAGTCAGGGCAGGATATACTTAGCTTAGAGATCCCCATGGCATGACTACCCCCTTGCATTTTCCTTCAGCAGTTTTTAGTTTATGAAAAGAATGCACCTCACAAACTATATTGCTGCAAGTTTCTCCCTTTTAATAATGGTAAGATAGCATGCACTCTTAGCTCATGAATACGTGTTTTAAATGAAAAAATGCCCAAGAAGTAGCCAGAGTCCTTCACAGCAACAGGACATCCTGAGCTGTGACAGCTGGACTTCCTCTAAAAGGTTTAACTAAGGTTCTCAATAACAGATCCATAAATGTATATACTATACAACAAAGTGACAAGATTTCAAAATACTAGACAGCAAACTGTAGGACGTGTATGTGTGATGGGAAAAATGTATGTGATGCGTTTCATAAAAGATTTTGAATTTAGTACTTGTATTTACATTCTCCAAATATAATGAAGGACCTCAGATTATGTGGAAAGGGAATTTCAGGATGTGGGTGGTCATAGTTGAAGGTCTTACAGTGAGTGTTCAGTAAAACATCCTTGGAACACAAAAGTCAACTGAATGAAAAATAAACTGAACCAACATATTAGTGACTGTCTTATAAACAAACCCCGGTGCTGAATGAATCTTTTAGACCTGTCAGCGTGCAGTAGAGAGAACAGGAGAGTCTCTTGCCCTTTCCGTAACAGATGAGTGATAAATTATTTGTATTCTTCAAAATACAACGATCTAGATAATCAACTGATATAAACTGGCATAGCTCTATCAAAACTAATGGAAATACGGGGTTTGACATAGCTGAAGATCTGGTTCATATCCTTTAAGGCAACTAATCTATAGTCAAAGGTGAATGATAATACAGTTAAAAGGATTTGTACCACACAACAGTTGGTAAAAGGAGCTGGAAAGGGTACATTGTATAATGTAAATGTATGGTAATTTACAGTAGAGATATTTATCAAGCAAAAAAAAAAAAAGAAAAGAAAGAAAAAAACCCCACACTCTTGAACCAAGTCAGTAAAGGATATACAGCTGGAGAATTTGATACTCAGTCCTTGTCTCAGATCATTCAGCTAAAATATATATAATGTAATAAATGAAGATGAAGATCATGAAGATTTAAAAATATTTTTATTGTATTACAGAAGCACTTAGAGGTCTCAGATGAGAGGGGAAGATGCCTATGTCAGGGTCAGTGTACACTATACAGCATCCTGAGCATGTTCCTTTTTTTTTTTTTAATAACTGTGCCTCTTGCCTCTTCCTTGCTATGCTAACAGAAAAGAAATGCCTGCCATATGATTCGGAGTATCTTTCCTGGGCCATTCTATTAGTTGTTAATGCTATAGTGTCCATGTTACATTCAAGTACCCAGGCTCTTATCTTTATATGACCGAAATTTGGTTTTCCAACTTGAATCAGAACTTAGGGCAGAGGTGATATTTTTTTATTAGGCCAACTAGATATTTGCAAAAAATGCTTTATTTGCAAGCTTTCAGGCACAATCACCCTTCTTCAGGCCTAGGAGAATGTAAAGATTGTAAAATTGCTCCTAGGTGAAAATGAAAATTCATATTTCACAGGAGAGCTGAAGGTGTTGTAAGATCTCATGGTTGGAACAGTTCATTTTGTGCAAATTAGGCTCAGATAAAAGTTAGAACAGTCTATTTACCTCAGTATTGTCTGGTGTCAAGTAGGATGTTGAATTATGTTTCCTTTTGGTTATGATATTTCACAGGAGTCTGGGGTGATGGAAAGTTCTCCTGGGCAGGAAATTATCTTGTGTTGAGGCAGCTTGAGCTCTGTGAATATGCAGATTTCACTGGAACAATGGGCAGGAGCCAGGGTTTCAGCTTTCAGGTTCAGTTAGTGAATTTGCTTCCTTATTGTAAAATTGTGAAATTTTTATTTTCATTTTCAAAACTTTTCCAACTTGTTTTTCAACATTCAAACTATTTCTTATATCTCTGTTTTGCTTATTCATTTAAAAAAAGTGGTAAGAATCAATACTGAAAGTTGATAGAATAAAGGCACTGGCAATACAGTCTTAATAGGATATGAACACGCTATCTTTCGCATACAAGGCAGACGCTTATCAAAATGAGGCTACAAAGGCAGACGCTTATCAAAATGAGGCTAGCAGGCAAGAGGGTTTAAAGGCATTCAGAAGATGTTTTTAAAACATTTGTTTTAAGCCAGTTTTAACCCTGTTTCAGGTGTTTTGACCTCGGCCTGTTACAATACTAGGTGTCACACTTCAGGTCACATTTCTTCAGCAGAGACATCTAGGGTCAGCACCCCTGTCTTAGATTGGCTGTTAACTATTGAGGAGCCTCTGGGGCAGACAAGTGGTTAACCTTCTGCTACACTCTCCTGTCCTTGTGCATTTCATTTTCCCAGAAGTCATCTTTGATTATGATGAATTTCCTCATTTTTCATCTCTGAATAAAGTCTTGAAGAATTGCTGGACCTCTTTATGATTGGGCTTTAGTGAAAAGTAGTTTGGAGGCTGGGTCAGTCACCCACACGTGTCTATTCCATGTCAGGACTTACTGGAATGAAACTAAACTGACAGTGTTTTACTGCTGAAGTCCAGGATATCTTCAGCCTGTAGTTAATGAACCTCTAGTGGATACATGACATCAATAAGATCAATATGCTTTTCAGTTTCACTTTACATTTCTGTTAGAAAGTAACAGACTGTCTCAAGATGAGCATCTTTAAATATCTGAGTAATAAGAGTAGTCCTTAGCTCCTGAGGGTATGCATTTACAGTCTAGGGCTACTCAGAAGCTTTCGGCAACTTTTTAGATTTGCTGGACCCAGGTCATTGGGCTCCATAAGAACTTGGACTTTGGAAGCTGACTGGATATTGCATGGGAGACCTTTATAGAGAGTAGAGGATGGGCCTGAGGTGTTCACAGTATCTAGTGCTGCCATGGAGGCATGCAATGCTGGCGGGTTCTGTATTAGCTGGAGTTTCTTAATTTTTTTTAATGACAGAGTATTCTGCCTGGGTGTAGTCCAGCCAAAAGCTTTCCCAAGAAACCTACCATCTCATTTAAGACAACATATCAAACAAGCAGAAGTGGCAGGGAGAAAAAAATATGGGTGGAACAAACAGAAAACACACAAGTAAATTTGGCTTGATTGGTTTGAGCCCTTGAAAATATGACATAAGTTACACACACACACAAATAAAATGGACAAACAATCCAAGAATTCTTTCATGCTTTCAAAGTTGTGTAATATTTTATCCTAAATTTAAACTTTGAACCCTATCACAAAAAAAGCTTAAAAATATTAGCCTATGCAGAACCCAAAATAAAATATATAGGTCAACTTTTGATCTCAGTTACACTGGTATAATTCCAAGTAGTTCTCTGAGGTCAGTTAGAGTTAAAACACAACACACACTTTGCACCTGAAATGTGTACACATATTTTTCTAATGTCCCTGTCTCATGGTTTTTTGCTATTCTAGGTAGAGCATGGGCTGTAAGAATGTTAGTGTAAAGGGGTCTCAGACCAGCAGAGACTGCCTATGCCTGAAGAAGGGCAATTGCCCCAGAAAGTTTGCTAAGAACTCTTTTTCCAACTACTCAGTTTCATAGTTTTTAGGGTCGGAAGGGACCTGAGCAGATCATCTAGTCCGACCCCCTGCCATGGCAGGAAAGAATACTGGGGTCAAATGACCCCAGCAAGATGTTCATCTAACCTCCTCTTAAACACCCCCAGGGTAGGAGCCAGCACCACTTCTCTTGGAAGTTGGTTCCAGACCCTAGCCGCCCTGACTGTGAAGTAGCGCCTCCTGATATCTAACCTAAACCTACCCTCTGCCAGCTTGTGACCATTATTCCTGGTCACTCCTGGCGGTGCTCAGGGGAACAGTGACTCCCCTAATGCCTGCTGATCCCCCCTGACTAGTTTATAACAGGCCACAAGATCTCCCCCTCAGCCTTCTCTTTTGGAGGCTGAACAGGTTCAGGTCCCGTAGCCTCTCCTCATAGGGCCTGCCCTGCTGTCCCCTGATCATACGAGTGGCCCTCCTCTGGACCCTCTCCATGCTGTTGACATCCCTCTTGAAGTGCGGCGCCCAGAACTGGACGCAATACTCCAGCTGCGGCCTGACCAGTGCCGCATAGAGGGGGAGGATCACCTCTTTGGACCTGCTCGAGATGCATCTGTGGATGCATGACAAGGTACAATTGGCCTTCCTGACTGCATCCCCACACTGCCGGCCCATGTTCAGTTGGTCTAATAAAAGATATCACACCTATTCAAAGAACCTTGCCTACCAAGTAGATGGATACACGCAGCCATGTTGTGGGTTGTAACGTGACTCTCCTCCGGCACTGTCCAGTCTTTATTGTGCTGCCTTCCAGTCCTCTCTAGAGGTTATGAAGGACCAGAATGCTCTGATCAGCCCACAATCTGGCTTTGTTAATGGACCTGTCCTGTCAGCACCTGGTATTCCACACACATCTTCACCTGATATCAGTGGCAAAAAGTGCTTCTTCAGATGCTACATTCTGTAGTAGTCTGCTCAGTTTGCTTTTCCAAAGTCTCTTACCCTCGGACTCCTTCAATTCCAGTGTTTCATAGGCTATATAATGGGATCCAATGGGACACAAATCCCTTTGTAGCAAAAGAGGGGCTTATGGGTTCTGTGAGCGCAATCATCCTGATGCTGCTACACCTGGGCTATGGCTTCCACTACAGCTCCTGCACCTGTGCTAGCTCTTGTTCTCAAGGGAAGAGGTGAAGGGGGAATGAAGTATACATGGTAGCTGCCTCTGGAGGAAGCCAGGTTAGTAGTATTTTTGCTGTGAGAGGTATCAGACTGAGGTCTTAAAACTGTGATCTACCAAAGGGGTGGGTGAGTAGGGGGCCAGGTCTGACCATAGCCTGTTAAATGGATTTGTTCCTAGGCAGCTGCTTGTTAGTATTGATGCAGACTGCTACAGCTAAGAGATGTTCAAGAGCAATGAGTTTGAGAGCTAAGCCTTACATATTGGGTTGGAGGCTTTTTAATTTTTTTTAAATTGAGTTTGTGCTCCATTTTGCTTTGGAGACCCTACTCCCTTAGAAGGGGTTGAACTGTTTTGGTAGCCAAAGGCCCAAGTCACAGTCACAGCTGAAGAGGGCTAAGCTGATATGGAGCCGCAGCTTTGCCATGCTGCAAGGGGTGTGCTGTCACATGCCTGCCACCGTGTCACTATGGAGGACACTGAAGCAGAAAAGAAAATGAATTTTTAAAAACGTGACTTCTGCCCTCAGACTCTAATAATCTAGAGCTCGTTGGTTAGTAGTTATCAGTTGTTACATCCGAGGCTTAAAGTGGTCTATAGTTTAGACTGGCTTGAAACTTGCATTTAATTCTTTCCCAGATAAACTGTATATGAGCCAGATCCTGACAAGAGCTCAGTCCTCAGTAGCTCCCATTTAGGCATTTAAACAGAATATCTACTTTCTTAAAAGTGCCCAATGCCTAGCAGCTCCTTTGAGCTCAGTAGGAAATCAAGGATAGGATTAGAGAGGCAATTAGCCCCACCAGTCTGAAGTCAGGCGGAAGGTATGGCAAAGTATGCTTTCAGGCCTAAATATGGGTTCACAGTTTTCTCTTTAAAGCAATGAGTAATCATCTACATTATGACACTAGTTTGATGTGGTGCCTATGAGGGGGCTGCTACTCTTCTGGAATAAGATTTTAGCGCTCATATTCAAAAAACAAGCAATTGAATAGTTATTCTCAAATTGAGGCTCAATATTGCTGTTTTGGGGTGCAACAATTGCACATGAAGCTCTTGCATATTATACATCAATCTTGGTGTGACATTGAGCACACAGTGAGATGCAGTTGCCCAAAATATGGGCACAAAATGCCTTTACAAAAGAGGGGCTACTTTGCTGAAATTTACCTCACAGGACTTTCTAAAGACACACAGGAAATCTTTGACAGAGCCCAGAATAGAGCCCAGATTTCCTGTTGCTCAGGCCTATGCCTTAACCACAGGACTTCCCATCCTCTCTTGCTTAGCTGAGGAAGTGTTACCTGGGATACCATTCTCTTTCTGATATCAGTTTGCTATATCCCACATCTTATGCTGTGTCAATTCAATCCCATTGCAACTGCTTAGGATGTGTGGCACAATAAAAAGTATTAACATTCATGCTGTAAGCAAATGTAACACTAGATAAAAGCAAGTATCCTGAATTAACCATGGAGAAGTTGGATACACAGATTATTCGTTGCCTGATCTCTCTGCGAACATCAGTGGCTTGCATTTCTGCTAACCTGAATAACATTTTGTAGGAAAGTTTAAGATGAATCCATTGTAATTAGCTAAGCTGAAGCAATAAATGCTTTTTTTTATATAGATCCTTTGAATCTATCTTGCATCTTTTCACGTGCAACATTTTGTCAGGAAAGACATGCATTTTAGTGTAGCAGTTTTTAAGTATTAGTCCTGTTTATAAATGACTAGTTGGAGCATTTTGAGAAGAAAATAATACTACTTGTGCATCCAAAACCAAGTGAAATGTCAGTAACATTTTATGGATGCTTCCTGTGACCTGTGATGAGTATACTCCATTCCTCTGATTTTTGTATGTAGTATCTAGATCAACAGTCATTCAGATATATAGTTGTATGCCTGCTCATTTTAGGTACTTTAGTTTCATCTTCAATAGTTTTCATTCTGTGCTGCTCAACTTGCTTTCATATGTTTCTTCTTTAGATAACATTACTTGTACAAATTCCAACTGAGGCAGGATCAGTAATCTCTAGCTAGTCTTAATGGCATTTCTAATGCAATACAGCTATGAAATTCCATTCCACTTTTGTCTTCTAAATTAACCCCAAATAACTTAAGAAATCCGTAAAAATATGGGCTTTACTTAAACATCAACTTTCCTAGGTAAAGCATGACACCTAGAACAGGTAAAAGACTGGGGCCAAATATATAATTTTCCTGACTGCCGAATCTTCATAGATCTCAACTGGAGTTCAGCATGCAGAGCAGCTGAAGGATCTGACCCTAAATGTGTTTTAAGAAAGTGAACATGATATCCAAAATATTTGTTTAGGTATAAGAATTACCTGAAAAAGAAATATAGCAAAAAAAGAACATACGTGAGTAGTGGCATCTGTCTCTATAACTAAAGTAAGAATTTAAGGGTTGCCTCTGCCTGTTGAAGTCAAGGAAAATTTTATTTTTTCTATTGACTTTGATGGGAGCAAGATCAAGCCCCAAAGGCCCTGATTTAGCAAGTATGTATATAGTCTCCTTGAAGTCAATGAGCTACACACATGATTACAGTTATGCAAGTGCTGAAGTATCTGCTGATTGGAAACTAAACATAGTATCACAGATGCCATGTTGTGTTAACTCTTGCTAAAAGATAATTGCTTAATGGAGACCAGTGGTGTTCAATCCAAACAGAATTATAAAGCAACAATGTATTTTAAAACCAATTTATTTTAAATATGCCATATTAATTTTTAAAAAATCAGGGGAGTTTTCCATAACTTTGTCTCTTGTGCTCTGATTTCACCCACTGTGATGCAGCAGCAATATGCAAAAATATTAACTAGTGAAGCCAGGGAATGTCTTGTCTAAATCGTGTATCTAAACACCGAGTATAAAACAACCTCAGAGTTTAATTCCAGAGCTCAGCGGGACATGAAAGATGTATCTCTCAGTATAGCTGTTGAGATGTCAGTTATACTTGCAACTAAGTAGAGGTTTCACTAACATGAAAGAAGATTAGAAACTGGACAAAGTGGCAGTTAGGCCTAAGCAAATTCAACACCCATTTCCAGTGGGAATTGGGCATTTAATTCCTATTAGACTCCTTTGAAAATTCCAGTCTTGCAGGTTAGAGAGGCTGTTTTTTAAAATTACTTCTTAAACATACCTTAGAAAAATGGTGAAGAGTTTGATACTATATTAATACAGGCTATCTGAACTTGGAACCGTTCATATAGTCCCATAACAAAGTCAAATACAGTTGTCAGAGTGTAACAAGTATAGAATTCAGGAGACAGTCTTCTGTATTCAGATTTCCCATTGCTATTGATGTGGGGGCTCTATGGAGACAAGAAGCAGAATGGTACCCTTTCTCTTAGACTTAAAACAGTAGCTCTTATGTATAGTATATAATTTCTTAGAAGTATGTATGTTTTATTGAGGTAACTTAATAAAGGTATTTGATATCTTGTTAAGAAAGAGATTGAAAATGAAGGCCAGTGAGTTCTATAAGGTGGATCACAGTGAATGTGTTAGGTCAAATGCTTTAAAATATTTTTAAAATATTGTCTTTGTTTACTTAATTAGCCATCCACTTTTAAATGAAGTGAAGAGTTGGAGATGATGTTTACAAGTCTCTGGGGCTGGAAGTGATGCATCTGAGGGTGCTGAGCAAGTTGGGCAATGAGATTACAGAGCTGCTGCCCGTTATCTTTTAAAACTTGTGGCAATTGGGGAAAGTCTCAGATGATTAAAAAAAGGGCAAATATAGTTATGAAACTTCCCATATTTAAGAAAGGGAGGAAGGAGGATCTGTAGAAGTACAGGCTAGTCAGCCTCACCTCAGTCCCCAGAGCAAATCCTCAAGGAATTCATTTCTAAGTACTTGGAGAAGAAGGTGTTTAGGAACAGTGGGCACTTCTACATGTGCTCCAGGCATGGGAGGGTAGGGTGCTTTAATTGAAGCGGCTCTGAGAACCACTTTAATTAAATAACGCCACTGCATCTCATGTATCAGCATCCCTGTATATAAAAATGCCAGTGGGAGTGCAGTGCCCCCACTGCCATTTTTAAGTGTGGGGATGCTGACACATGAGATGCTGGAGCGTGGTAATTGCCATGCTCCAGCAGATTTGATTAATCGAGTATGGTCTGTCATACTGGAATTCTGATGCATCAGAGCAGCCTCTGTGCTTGTGTATAGATGCCCAATGAACTTGGATTCACCAAAGTCAAGTCTTTCCTGACTAACCTGATTGCCTTCTATGATGAGATGATTGGCTCTGTGGATGGAAGGAGGGCAGTGGTTGTGGTATACTTTGACTTTAGCAAGGCTTTTGACACTGTATCTCACAGCAATCTTGCAAGCAAGCTAAGAAAGTGTGCATGAATGGACTGTAAATGTGGATAGAAAATTAACTGGATAGTCAGGCTCAGAGGTAGTAATCAATGGCTCAGTGTCTAGCTAGTAACTGGTATCAGGTGGAGTGCCCCAGAGGTTGGTGCTGGGGCTGGTTTTGTTCAATATCATCATCAATGACCTGGACAATGAGATGGAAAGCACCCTCAACAAGTCTGCAAATGATACCAAGCTGTGGAGAATAGGAGATATGCTGGAAGGTAGGGATAGGATTCAGAATGACCTAGACAAATTGGTGGATTGGGCCAAAAGGAATATCATGAGGTTCAACAAAGACAAGTGCAAAGTCCTGCACTCATGACAGAACAATCCCATGAACCAGTACAGGCTGTAGATCAATCAGGCTAAGCAGCATTTCTGAAGAAAAGGACCTGGGGGTAGAGTGGACAATAAGCTGAAAATGATTCAGTGGTGTCCCTTGTTGTAAAGAAGGCTAACAGTGTATTGGGCTGGAGGAGCATTGCCAGGAGATCAAGGGAAGTGGATAAGGCTACATCTGGAGTACTGTGTCTAGTTTTTCCCCTACTCCCCCACTACATAAAGGATGTGGACAAGTTCAAAGGAGTCCAGTGGAGGGTAGCAAAAATGGTTAGGGGGTTGGCGCATGTGGCTTCTGAGGAGAGGCTGAGTGAGCTGGGCCTGTTTAGTTTGGAGAAAAGAAGTCTGAGAGGGTTTTGAACAGTAATCTTCAGCTATTTGAAGGGTGGTTCTAAACTGTTCTCAGTGGTGGCAGATAACAGAACAAGAAGCAATGGTCTTTAGTTTTGGTTAGGTGTTAGGAAAAAACTTTCTCACTAGGAGGGTGGTAAAACACTGGAAGAGATTACCCAGAAAGGCTGTAGAATATCCATCCATGGGGGTTTTTAAGATATAGCTAGACAAAATTTGGCTGGGATGATATGATAGGGGGTGGTTCTGCTTTGAGCAGGGGATTGGACTAAATGACCTTTTGAGGTCCCTTCCAACCTTAATTTTCTATGATTCTATTTCCTAACAACAAAGCTCTGATAAAAGTGAAAATGAAGTGGCACAGATCCAGATATTGAACTACAGCTTAAACCAGAGTAAAGTTGAAGGCTTCTCAACCAGGTGATTAGCTAATTATTAGGCTACAACAAGGTATTAAAGAAAGTAATCTCTTGAAAGAGATAATGTTAACTCGGGTATGCTTTTGAGCTGTGAGTAATTCTGCATTTGTTGAAAGAGAATTTTTATCTGTCAGCTTTTCATTTCTTTCGCAAATACTGAAGACCCTAGATACACTTTTTTCTTAATAAATTGTCCACAACACAGTTCTAAAGGTAGAGGGTTACGTGTCTAGGTTGATGTCTCAACGTGTGTTTGAGTTAAAGTTCTTAGATTATATAACTCACCAATGGATGTCAGGAAAGAATGGGGCCACACACAGAGCAGAGAAGACAGTGCCTGCCCCCAAAACTTTGCAGTTTAAATAAAAAAGATGGATATAGGTGGAGGACAGGATATAATAGTTAGCAGTTAATTCATTCAAAACCTCATTTTTCACCTGCCTGTTCTCTTTTTGATTAACTACTTCCCTTCCACCTGCACCCACAGCCTACATTTCCTGAGCCCTGAACAAACAACCCTTCATCCTCAACCACTTTTGTTGTTTGTACACAGCAAAGAAAAGGGTGCAGAGCCCTAACAGCCCCTTCTCTTGCAGGGGAGATTTCCCTAGAGCAGGCACTAAAGAAGACAGCCAGAAGTCTGCCTTCCAAGTATTCTGTAGGAAACCTTGGCGTAGGACTGGGGCTTGTCTGGTTGAGGGTTATGGATATTTTGATCCCTGGTACTGATACCAAGCGCATCCAAACACTTAGGCAGCAGTGCCAACAGAGCCAACCCCTTTCACAAAGTGTTATAGCATGCAACATCAGGCTTTCCTCTTGATCATGAATTATTTAATTTTACAAAATCCAGCAATTACTATACAGTCAAATATACAAAAACAAGAATATTAATTGGAACATTGCTGTATCCTGTCATTTTACACCTTATGTAACATGCTGTATCATAGTGGCAGAAAAAATGGTATAACCACATGGGAAGGGATGTGGTAATATATTTCTACTTTGGTCTAGGGACATATGAATATTTAGATTACAGAAGTTCATTTGGTGTCTATTATCTCATAGCAGTACGTAAGAGTGGTAACACTTTTCTGCCTTATATGGAGAGTCAGCTGTCTAAGGACTAGAGCAGGGTATCAGAACTCAGGATTCAAGATGCCTGATATTACTTTAATGCATGCTCATTTGTATCAAATGATACCTCTTTCAAGATGTCCAACACCTTACTGCAGAAGTACTCTCGGTGCCTTTGATGGAACTGTTTGTGATGTCACGTAGTGCTGAGTGTGAATGACAGTATCATAGTCTGGGCTTTGTGTGACCTTGAGTATAGATGGAAACTGTCAAAGATACAAATGTTTTGAGTGTTGGGCATGTGATGACCACTGGAAGATCTCCCCCTTAACCTCCTCTTTCACCTTTATTATAGAATTGCTTTATTAACCTGTCTTAGTTGAATGTTGTATTATTTTTCAAGGGCTGTTGTTTTACAAATCCAGTATTCGACTTTGTTATGGAACTATATGAACGGTTCCAAGTTCAGATACCCTGTATTAATATAGTATCAAACTCTTCACCATTTTTCTAAGGTATGTTTAAGAAGTAATTTTAAAAAACAGCCTCTCTAACCTGCAAGACTGGAATTTAATAGCAATATTAAATTCTGTTCTTATTTTTCTTGAAAGTGAAAACTTACGGATCACTAAGACAGCATGGATGGAGAGCATGGCACCCTCTCTCCACTTTTAACCTCATTTCAGTGGCTCTATTTGGTCAGCACAATTGTACCTACTATTGTCACTACATTGTACTACTAGGTCCTTTTTGTTCTGCTGTCTTAATGATTTCCTTCTGAAGAACATCTGTTGTGTACTTAAATGATTGTAGTTCAAAGACATAATCAACAAAAACCCAGAGAGCTACAGTCAGTCGGAAAGCATTTAGTTCTTTGATACTCTTTACTAGTTGTAGAATTAGAAGTAGCCCTGATAACAGCTGGGTACATCTGGAGAGTTGCACAGCCCCACTTTCTTTCTGCACATCATTAGAAATGTTGGTTTCTATCTTCCTTTTCGTTTCCTCCTTAATTGATGCTAAGGAGATTCTCAACATTCTTTCTTTTTTTTCTCTCTCTCTCTTTCTCTTTTTAATTTAATTTTCAAAATGATAAAATGCTGTTTCAGGCCAAAGGGACAAGAAAAAAATGAATGTTTAGCTCTGGGCATATTGTTAAGCATAAAAAAAAAAAAGTCAGTGGTGATTTTACTTTATTTTGACAGTATTAAGTAAATGCACATGAACCAATAATTATGTCATAAATCAGTATAAAAGATGGTGATAATGCTGTCAGGCAGACTTTGTAGAGGCACAAGACTCAATCTGTGTGTCCCTTGGCCTTAAAGAGAAGCTAGTATATCCAATCAATTATAGCCAAATCTGGGGAAGTGCATAGACTAGAGCCACAGGCATTCTTACCAGTCTGCAGAACAGTATGTCATTTGTACCTTTAAAGAGTGGTTGTAGTTTGACAAAGATTACAGGAAAATGGGTACCTCCATCTCAAGCAGTATGTTCTATGAGTATACCTAGAGTCCTAGCTGCCCATTTCAGCATTCAAATTATATGCTGACCTCCTCCATCAACTCTTCTTCCTCCCCCACTCTAGACTCTTCAGCCCATTCCAATGCAAGCCTATTTGCACAGCAGAGTCTTTTCCTTTAGACTGTGGGGCCCAGTTGAGCTGGATGTCATCAGGCTTTGCACAGGAGCATGGGTCTGCCCATGTACAAGTCACAGATTAGTAGCCCTTGTCTCAAGATGCTGCATGTACAGATTTGTAGACTTGGAAAATCTTTCGGAACTATTGACAATTGGGAATGGAGAGTCATTTGTAATGTGAGCACCGTACTTCACTGTGAGGACAAGTTTCTCTGTGGAACTATTAGAAAAGAGGGCCTGGGCAATGCAAGCAATATTTTCTTCTGTAGCTGTGAGTGGCCTCTGAGTTGATGGTCTGATAGGTCTACTTCAGAAACGGAGAGTAGATTTGAAAATCTGTGGTGGTAAAATACCAGGCTTTATGATAAAATACCTGCCTCTGGGATTTACAAGTCTGAACTTGTTTGTATAAGAGTACCTGTGTTTTAGAACTTGGCAAGCTTTTGAAAGAGTAAAAGGCATTGAGTTGACTATTACATGTGTAGTGAATATAACTCACTAGATGATAATCAGTCACAGAGCTTGGTTGCTTGTTGATTGTTTTTGTCTAATCATGATTGTCCAGACTTGCTAATAATCATGTCAATAATTTTTGGGGGGTATTTGTTACTAAATCACAATTGTTCATTGCTTTAATTTTGATAATTTTTGGTAATAAAGAAAATTTTTTGTGGTAGGGAAAATAAAGGTGTTTTCCTCAAAGATATTCTGTAGTTCAGCAAAGTTATACTTTGAGATAACCATGCCCATGGCACCTGAGTAGAAAGAGGTGTGTGCCCTGGACTAGTGTTGCCCAAATCTGGTGGGCATTCTTGAACCCATATACTGCAACTGCCATCTCCAGTCACTTTTGCCACCAAGTGCTGCCAATCACTGTTGCCACTGAATGCCACCAGTTGCTGTCACTGGTGATAATGGGAGGCAGGGAATTCAGCAGTGAGAGAAGTGGCAGCTGCAGTAGTTGGGGTATGAGGGTCCATATGCCCAACTGCTGCTGCTGTTGCTGTAGCTCACAGTCCTTGGCAGGCCTCCATTCTTATCCCCAGACCTCCACAAGTCAGCACCAGGGGCTAGTGCCCTACTCGCCCATCCCTGTTTACGCTGCTGGGTAAATAAAATGGAGTTCAACTATTTGGGCACGTCCCCATGAGCGGGAATGTGCATTTCCCCAGGGATAAATTGTCTCTAGGGAATGCATCTGCACGTGTGCTCTGGTGTGGGACAAGTTACCCCAGTACCCCAGGTGGGGTAGGGGGGTCTGTGGTCAGCATCTGGACTGGCCCCAGCAGTCTTACCTGGGGTCTTGGAGGCCTCCTGGGCTGTAGCAGTCACATTCTGGGTGTGTTGAGCCTGGCCACCAGCCAGAGCATGGCTCTGGCCAGCCAGGCTCCAATTTTGAGTGGTGTATACTGTGGCCATGTGCACCATCCTGCTTTTTCTAGAGGTGCACCAGTACATCAGTCCCATATCAGATTGGCACCAATAAAAGTAAAATTGACAGTATTGGCAACCGGCTTTTTTTGGCTGATATGGTCGATAATCAGAACTGCCCCTAGGGGTGTGCAGGACCCGAGGCATACCAGCCCATGTGGGGATGGGGAGTGATGAACTGGGGGGTGTGGTGAGTGTCTGGAGTGTGGAACCCGTGGGTGGTGGGGTGGGGTGAATGGCCAGGGCACGGAGCCAGTGGTACATGGCAGTCACAGTGGAACTGGCAGAGCATAACAGCTGTGGCGGGGCCCATGCAGCATTGTCTGTGGAGCCTGCCAAAGTGTGGGGCCCGGGGTGGTTGCCTGTATTCACCCCCTGCCCCCACCCCCCAAGATGGCCCTGCTGATAATGTTGCTGAAAAATGCCCCGTGTATGCGCACGGCTGCAGCGCAGCATGCAGGCAACCAGGAGTGTGGCCTGGCAGGGTGGAGAGCAGCTGGGGCTGGCTGGTAAGTCTGTTGTGAGGGGGGAGGCATGGGGGGGGCAGTCCAGCAGTGAGGGAGGAAGTGGGACTGCCCCTGGGGCTGGGGCTGGGGTAGAGTCAGGTGCTGCACAGCTGGAGCACGGTGCAGGATGGAGCCATGGGTGGCTCATTCATGGGGCGCAGGGAGGTGGGGGTGGTTCCCATCACTGCATGCACCCTGGGAAGGCATGGGGGGCATGTGCCCCCAGATCCATGCGGGACAAGTGTGGGCTGCCCCTGGGGCTGGGGTAGCATTGCGCTTCTCCCAGTGGGGTGCTGGGTCAGGGCTAAACTCAGGGTAGGTGGCGGCAGCACTGGGAGGGGGCTATGGTGAATTTTGGGGTGGCTGCAGCCCCCCCCCATAACCTCTTTCCCAGCACTGCTGCTACCACCCCAAGTGTAGCCCAGCCCACCCCTACACTGAGAAGAGCTTGGTGCCATCCTGGCCCCAGCCCACAGCAGCAGCCTGCCTTTGCCCTGCACACAGATCCAGGGACACATGCCCCCCATGCCCTCCCAGGGTGTGTGCAGCAGTGGGAGCTAGCTATCCCCTGCGCCCCACTCCTATATACCCCAGACAAGCCACTCATGGCTCCATCCTGTGCTCTGCCCAGCTGTGTAGCACCTGCCCCTGCCCCAGGCCCAGCTCTACTCCCCCCATCACCACAGGGCCTCGATTTGGCCCCTCATGCCCCTTCACTTCCCCCTTGCTGCTTCCCCCCACAACAGTCAGATGCTGCTCTCCAAGCTGCCTGGCTACATATCATCAATCGGATCTGTATCAGCCGATATTTCTCAGTAAAAATTGGCCACCAGTATCATCCCAAAAATCTGTCAGTACATCCCTAGCTTTTTCTGATGCATATTTTTTTTTTGACAGTGGGACATACTGGTGTAAAAAAAACCCTGCCACGCCACAAATTAGTAGTCCGCTGAAAACATGCACATGCATGCTTGTTTGGATGCGCTCATTTACATACAAGCTGTATTCCAAACGGCTTTAGAAAGTTCATATTCGTACAGAGAAACAAGTTGCTAGCAAAAATTCAGCATAGGCTAAAGTTAGTTTTATCTCTTCATAGTAAAGAAGGAGGAAGACCCTATATCTCTTATAGGAAACAGAACAAGAAGAATTTGGTGGTCTTCCTCATTTAATGGAAACTCTTATTTCACAATATTTCTTGTCCAGATGGCTCTAAAGCATAGAAATGTGTTTTAGTTGGATTTTGCTTCGTGGTTTCTGTTGGTCAATGTGCTGAACCCACTCCCTTGGAAACATGTTTCTTGAAATTATCTGTCTTAGAAATAGAAATAAAGAAGCTAAGGGGTGCCTTAGACTTGGTCAGGGGAGCAGCATGATTTACTGTTCTTAGTAGGAGAAGTTCCCAAATGACTGAGAGGATCAATCGATAATGTAGGTTGCTCACCATCCACCCTTCTCTATCTTCCTACCTGTCCTTTTCTGTGTCACCAAAAATGTAGAAAACGTATTGGATACAAGAGAACAATGAGATGAAAAGCTAAATATATGAAAAGTTAGAATGAAAAAATCTCCTCTCCCCCCAAGCCAAAACTCTCCTCGTTCCAACCAAGAACTATTCTGTGCAACAACCCCTCTCCCATGTGTCATCAAAAGCGCATCAGGGATGTGTCTCATGAGAAAGCTGCCCCTTTGCAACAAAGCCTATGGGGGGGGGGAGGGGGGAAGCACCCCTAGTGTAGAGAGTTCACTGCAGAGTCAGTTCAATAAAATTTGTGCTTCCCAGTTCTGGCAAAGCTTTGGACATTTCAAAGGGCTTGATAAACAGCAATAGCCTTGTCTCCCACACATTAAAGCTTCATCAACGACATTATGTGAAAAGAAGAAAAACCTGGCAGCACAGTAAAGCAAAGGGTAAGGTGTTCCTTGGATGGGTCAAGGTGCTCTAAGTTTTTCTTGCTGCACTGAAATAACAGCAGCTTTTTTCTGGCAGAAGAACATCTGTAACCTCCGTCTGCGCCGAAGAAGCACATCTGTTCACAGTTATGGGTCAGTGCCCGTACAGGAAGTGTAGTTGTACTGCACACAGAAAAGAAACCCTGGATTACAAATACAAAAAAAGCTTTTAAAAAACTCAAAAATAATTAAGTGGACTGGAGGATTAAATGAATGCAAATCAGATCCATAAAAGAGTTAAAAAATAAACAAATGCTTCCAATCTGATAAAAATCTAGAAAGAGCTATAGGCAACAGGAGCAGGATTTTCACCATGTGTTCTATTTTCTGCTCTTTTAAAACGATTTAGTTGAAAGCCATGATTATCAAATGAACTGATGAATAAAATTCATATCAGTATAACACCAAAGCATGTGACAAGCCTGGCAGGCTGTCTGATCATGTGGATTGCATCACCCATTGCATTTTTGGGAATTATACTTGTTTTGCCAGCTCACAGCTGTTTTCAAGGTTTCCTCTTTCTTCTCAATCAGCTCCTAAGAAATAGTCTTAAATGACTATAGAGTGAGTATTAGAAGTTCACTAAATTACAGTGGTATCATTTACTAGCATATTGTATGCAAACCTGCAATTGTAACATCTAACAATTTTGGCCTTTTGTTCCTGGTCCTGGAAAGAACACATTAATTTCCTCTCATATTACTTAGCTAGGTAAAAGTATATTGGAACAAAGTTGCAACATAATCACAATACAAATTGAGGCTCTTGTACAGATGCCAGCCTATGTAGGGCTCACCTCAAATGAGTTTGGCTTATTCTGATTTTACTCCTGTAAATTACTGATACCAGAGGATACGTGTGGAAAGTGAGACACCAAAAATGGCTCACTACGTAATTCTTGAACGTCCACATTCATAAGTATGTTAATCTTTCATTTTAAAAGGAAAATAAATTTTCATTTTTCCTGTTTTCCTTCCATCGGGGCTAAAAGTAATTTGAAGCATTTTGGCATCTACAAGTATTCTTGCAAGACTTTTTTTTCCTTTTGCTTCCCAGTTTGAAATCCTTTGGAAGAATTCACTACTGTAGAAAAGTAGTCATTTCTAATTGGGGGGGAAAAAAAAGATTTGTAATTACAGAACCAAAATGTAATTATATGACCTGTGAATCCAATCACTGATGCTTAAAACCTTACTGACAAAGGCAGCCCTACTGACAACAAAAATTAAGTACACCAATGTGTTTGTGTTTCTAATGGAAAGAAAAATGCTAAAATTTTTATATTTCTCTAACTCTGACACACATTAAGAAAATATATTTTCCATGACAGATATGAGAATATCTAACACTATATAAAGTAAGATTTCTACTTTTCACTAGCCTTTGTTTCCATGAAAATTCCACCCACGATGTGTAAAGACAAAAAACTATCTTATGTCAAAACCTAACTCAACATCTACTTCTGGAGAAGCAAGTAATTATGCTTTTGCATAAGGAAAATTTGTTCCTAGAAGAACCAGTGGTCTGATCCTGAAAAAAAAAATTCTGCTGTTTCTGGCCTACTGAGATAGTTTAGCAGCAGAAGTACACAGCTGGGATGCAGTCTTCTCAGCTGTCATGAGATAACTTGATCCCGGTCCTCTGATCACATGGAAAATGAAGTTTCTGGTTGCCACATTCCAGCATAATAATCTACAAAACAGTACTTGGAATTGTAGTTTGTGTGTGGGTGGTATGGTTTTGTTTTGTTTAATACTAGAAATTCAGGTTTTATTAATCCTATTTCTCCTAGTGGCCAATGCACAAGAAACTAGATGACAACTTCTCAGATAAAACCCTAATGTCAGTAAAGGGCATTACCAGTCTGTACCTCATGCATAGTCCTGTCCTTTTTTGCATCCTTGTGACAAGGTATTTAGCAGAATTTGCAGATTCATCAGAATCTGACAGGCAGCACCATGGGTGCTTGTGCTACGGGCTTCTGCCTCAAACTTGAGACCTCTAGGCTGCTCAACCATGCACTCTACTGCCTGCACCACCCCAGCCCCCCTCATGCATAGTACAACAGCAAACATGCCCCTTTCCTAGGGTTTGGCTTTATTGGTAACTCTAATAACAGCTATACACTATATATACTATAGTTGTGCTGGCTTAAGACTTTCGATCACTAACATTTCAGCGGGAACGAGCAAACAGAATTTTTTTTTTAAATCTTAGGATTTCATTACATACAATTAAGAGGTTTGAAAAGACACTAACTTTTCTCTTTTTTGTAGAACACCTTTAAAATCATTACAGGAAACACTCACTTATGACTAGCAGTTAGTTGTAGGTATTATGGAAGAAGCAAACCAGTTATCAGTAAAGTTTGTGTCACTCACTGGCTTACTCAGAAGGACCAATTTAAAAAAAAAAAGAAAAAAACATTCAAATGTTTAGTCTTACTTTTACCCTTAGTGTATTAATCCCTGATTCACATTCTTTGCTATTTTGGCTGGATGTACAACTCTTATGCTCATGACAAATCCTTATTCAGTAGCCTGAGTAAGAATTATTTACGTTTCTGTGTGTTTATACATTTGGGTCTTTATAAGATATTTATTTATGGGACTCCGTCTTCCTTTGTACACTATGTAATTTCCTTTGCACAGTACATTAACTTAGACACTGTTGGGAGATATAATGTGGAGACAGTACAAACTAATGTAATGTAATGACGTAATAATTTAAAAAATCTGAAAATAATTTGAAAGAAAAATACTACAATTTACAATGGACATTTTGCACATCAAATTGTTCAACTGTCTTTGAATATAGTATGCCTGTGTCTGGTATGGAAGAGTCTTAATATTGTATTTAACTTGGCTTAGCCATAGATAGTAAAATTCTACATTTTTGTTAGAGCTAGTTGAAAACTTTCAAATCAAAACATTTTGACCTTGTGCAAGTCGCATGTGTTCGGGATGGAGTGGGAGGCATTTTAATTAGAGTGGCTATTGGTATCTTGTGTTTTCAGCATCCCAGGCATCAAAATGGTAGCAGAGGCACTTTAACTAAAGCTTGTCAAATAAGCTTTAAAGCACCCCTCCTTCTCTCCCACGATTTTGAAACATGAAGAAGATACAGCGGGACAATTAATACATGACATGGTGCAACATGTTGGAGTTGTTCTGATTAGAATGCGCCAGCACAACACATTCTAATTGGGATGTGTCAGAGCACACGTACAAGTGTCCATAGGAATCTAAAGGTAGAGAGACTGTATGTAACGCTGAGGTAATAGCAGTTCCCAACTTCAAAGGATGACCATGGTAAAGTCTGAGATTTTCAGGTATCACAGTAGTGGGTGCTGTGTAAATGACAGATAACTACTTGCTGACCAGAGACTCATTACTTAGTACAGTTTAAAACTTCCCTTTGGCTGTCTCTACACAAGATGCTGACTGCGTAGTTGTTACTGTGCAGTCATTTAGTACTTGTATACATGAGTACTAAATGACTGCAGTAATTAGAGTTACTGCACAGTAACATCACTGAATGGCTTCTAAGTGACTCTGATGCTGGCCAGCTTCTAGGTGATGCTATGTGGCACACAATGCTACTGTGCAGTAGTAACAAGCTACGGTACAGTCAGTGTGTCATGTAGATGCAGCTTTTATATCTGTAATGGAAAATAAGTGGGGCAACACAGGAATAACAAGTGAAAACCAACTAGAAACAGTCCTGTTTAATTTCCCAGATCATAGGGGGAAAAAAAACCATTTAAAAAACTGAATTAACTAACATGGTATTAATAATACAGTTACAGACTAACGCAAAATTCATATGGTAGAGCTGAATGAGAATTTATCATGACATATTTGAAGGTTGTGAAATCTGACTGATGAAGAAATTTTCAATAACTTCCCAAGCTCTGATTTCAATGCTGGTTACCTTTTCAACCAAGTAGGCCCATTATAACTGCATATAGCCTGAGAATCTTCTTCATTATAGTTTATTTTCTCTGAGTATATTACTTATGTTTCCATGAAGCAGTATCTGTGGTCATAAAAGGTCTCAGAGTGCTTCCAAAGCTGCACATACAAGAATCATTTACCACCAATACAATAGGTACAAAGACTGTATGATAGATACTAAAGAAGTTCTGTTAGACAGAAATTTCAGCTTTCAGTTCAAAACATTTACAACATGTGCATACTTATGCTTTCTGTCTCAAGAGTCTTGGAAAAAAATGGTACTTTATGAAAGTGAATAACTGACACTAGTTAGGTACCATGCAGTTATAAATACACTGTACTGTTGCTTATGGTTCTTGAAGCCCCACACAGCAGTTACCTTCTAGCACTTCAGTTATTGATTTTTGTGCCTTTTGTTTTGTAAGATAAACAAATGATATGCACTGCCCTAGAAAACAGACTTCCCAAGGTTGCTTACCTGGCGGGCGCATATCTATGAGGTCCTGCCACACATTACACTTAAGATGTAATTAACCAGGTAATCACATCTTAAATTGTGACCCAGCCACATGTTAAATCAATTAATGATGTGATAAAAGGAGGAGTATGCCATAAAGTTACAGGTTTCCCTCACCAACCATGGTTTTGAGTACCCATGCTTAATATTCTATATACCACTTTGGCTACCGTGGTATACAGTTTTGAGTAACCACAGTTTTCCATGGCCATACATCAGCCCACCGCCTGCCATTTTTCCCATAAGTCTTTTGTCTTGTCAACCACGGAACTTTCAGGAACCTAACCCCAACAGCTGGTGAGGGAAACCTGTATTCCATTTTAAAAAAGGATAAACTTTGTGGCTGCTTCATATCATGCCATGAATGTGTGGCCAGGTGCACCCCTGTGGCTGGAAGTCCCATCAGGTCACTGGGGTTCCCAGCCGTGGGGGCACACTATTCTGTCTCCTGCCATGCATGTGTAGCATAGAATGAAACATGATTGTATGGATTGTGCATACCTGCATGTCTAGCAGGGGCTTCAGAGTGTGATGTAGCCCATTTGATAAAGCTGTCAGAAACACTTCCTTGCTGAATAATTCATAGTGCTTTGGTGCTGATTGCTCATCGTGGGTTTAATAAATGCTGCACTGTTAACATACTGTATTATTGGAGAGCTTGGAAGAATAATTTTCCTCCGGGCACAGTGTTCACATGAATCTTATTTAAATCCTCCTTAAATGATCCCTGGTAATAGAAGGGCATGAACTTCCCAAGTACCATGGAACAGTCTAGAATTTTAGCCATTTTAAATGGCAATGACTAAATCCTAATTTATTTCTTTTTTAGTTGGAAGGTTTAGTGAACACCATTGGCAGCTCACAAGTTCAGAGACAGGATCTGGTGTTCAGCAACTAGACAAGAGCATCTATGAGAACAATAGGGTGTGCAGAAAGCAGATAATGATTGGGAAGCTCTCCTTGTGCACTCCATTAGTATAGGAAGTGGCTATCTGTTCATCTTTTAATGGGTGGCCATATTTTTTGTTTGTACATTTAATAAATACTCCATCCCTTTCACCAACTGCTATAAGGAAAGCACTGCCACATCTTTTTTACCTATTTCTTACATGATTTCCTACTTTTGTTAGGGATGCTCTCAGAAGTAGAATAAGCAACTTGTCCAGTGGGCTGGAATAACTAGCTCAGCCAGAACTGAGTATTGTTTTATATTTAGCAGAAAAACTGTTGGATATTTCAAAAGGGCCCAAATACCTTTATGTATAAATGTTGGGTGGTAGGGGACATATAATTGAGACTAGCAAAATAATAAACTGAGCACTAAAAAAGGAGAGGATTACCCAGTTAGAGTTAGGTGGTAGTATTCTTTGAGTGTAGCCTAGATAGCAGTTTGTGCTTAGGAAATTAGTTCTTCTCTAAATCGTATATCTATAACACAGGCCCAATCTTTTGTGTGTGATGGACTTTCATTACATATTACAATATAAAGATAAGAAACTTCTAAAAGGGCTTTAATCAGATGTGGGTGGAGGAGAGTGTGTAGGGTGGGAAAGAGTAAAAATATTAAAATAGGTGAGAATTTATATTCCTATTATAATGGTTTAGAAAGGGTTATAATTATTCCAGAAAATAAAAAAGTTCCCAGAGAAATTCTTGGCTGTTTCAGTGTTGATAAGGGTGTAGCCTGATCATTTGCTTTTCACCATTGCAAACTATTGTGCTGATTGATAGAACAGTTAATTTTAAAAGGAGCCTCCTCACAGCAGATGCAGCTGTGAAGTCTAATCAGCTGAAGCAATTAACAGCTATCTCTGTGGATGCAAGGAAGCCAACTGGAGAACCTAATGTACTGAGAATGGGCTTGTTACAGATAACTGGGAAAAGTGAGTTTATGTCTAGCGTTTACTCCCTTGAACATTCCCTGACAGAGAGAATTCTGACATTTAGTGGAATCGGTTGTCTTTGAACAAACTGATCAAACTTTCAAGTTCCCCTACATTAACTTTTTACTTAACTTTGCCTTTGTGTGGGTACACTTAAACAGAAAATCAGTTGAATTTATTTTGTAACTATGGACACTTTTTATTTTATTTTATTTTTTTTTATTTCCACAGCTATGGACTAATTAATGATAAAGCTAGTGAGAGCTACAGTTTGATATTAGGATGCCTTTAAAGATGGTCCATGGGAAAGTCCATATTTTACTTATTAGTAGTATTTTACAAAAAAAGAAAGATTAATATCATAATGGGAATCCATGTTACAAGTGAAACAAGGAAACTGAGCTTGTTCTATCAGAAGAGATTTTCATGGCTAATGACAAAATGATATTTCTTTGAGAATAACAAATAAATTCATGAACTAACCCTTGTGCTTTCTATGAAAGGGAGAAACAAGGTTCTGACCACATGTGGTCATCAAAAATCCCCTGACACTTTTTACAAGCAGAAGGGTGTTAACTTCAGCATCCTGGACAGAGTCCAACTTGGCTAATTGTATCCTGTTAATATAAAATTTTCCCTGTAGTTTCAGCTGGATATGATATTCTTTGTTTCCTGTTCTAGGCTGTTAAACTGTGGCTATACATTTTTAAAAGCAGGTAAGGAAATGGCCAATTTTAGGGTTCTTAAAATAATTTTTAAAGGTAAGTTTTGTTGGCTGGGGTTTCCAACTGATCTTTTTTCTTCTTGACATAAAATAAAGATTTTAATTTCCTTTCCTACTACAGATTAATTTGTGGATGGAGGGGCGAGGAGCAAGTATGTTCCCCGTCCTGCATCTCAGATCTTCCAGACCCGCAGTGAGCTCCATTCAAGGGGACCCAAACCTGTGTGCAGTTCTGATGACTTCACTGAACCCTCATGTGGATGCAGAGATCTGTCCACATAGGCTGTGTCCAGACAAGGGTGGACATGCGGTATGTGGCGCTGCAGACCCATTTGCGTACCACATACCGCACATCCAGGCGTTTCCTGCACTGTTACTTGTAGCGTGGGGTTGGGGGTTTTTTTGACCCCTGGGAAATTAAAAAAAAAAAAATTGGGGCAGCACATGTAGCAGCAGTACATGGTATGCTCCATTTGCCAGCCAGGTTCCCTGCTGTAGGAGTGCCATGGCTGCAGCTTCCCAAGGCCCCCAGGATCCCAGGTAAGGCTGCTGAGTCCAGCATGGTTGTTGGCCCCAGTCACCAGATGTAGATTTTCAAAACTGACAATTTTTAAACATCAAAAATATAGTTTAATAATTAATATAAAATTAATATATTTCTTCACCCTGACCCCTTAGCCATTTCAGAATATTAATGTATAGAATTCCTCTTGAGATAGCTGGAGTATTTTGCATCTCAGGTGTCTACATTTTTACTCCTGGGAAAATGTCCTCTCTTCTGTGAGCAGAGAATGGATTTTCTGAGCATAGTAGGCAAGTGTATTTATGAAACAAACTTTAACTGAGCTAATAAAAGTAGAGTGCTCAAGACTATCTACAACCAAAAGCGTGAAAGGTCTTAATAGAATAGTACAGACTTGTTAAGCAAGTTATGCAGTTAACACTCGTATGCTTATAAACTGTTAGAAGAAGTTAGCTTTTAATTTAGCTGTCAATTGTTGTATCTAATTGTTGTGAATGTGATTATGGTTACAGTAGACAAGGCCAGTTCTATAATTCATATCACTCTTCAATGCGGCTATCAGAACTAACTCTATTAGTAGTCTTCTCCTCCAGCTTCTGATGTCACTAGTTTTGAAAGTTGTGTGGTAGTATCCTGGCAAAATAAGAGCAATATTCACTTTAAATAAATAAATAAATAAAAGCATTGTCCTTCCTTGCCTTAAAAATGAAAATTCTGAAAGCTTGATGCTTCCATCTCCGATGCGCATACTTGAATCGTCTTTGTATGTTTTACTTACTATTTGTCTAGCTATATTAATTAAAGAGTTACAGGAAATTCACAGACTAATATCTTAATTTGAAATTTTACACGCATTAACCAGTACATTTGTGGATAATGTACTTTTATGGCTGGTTGGATTTGATTTTTAAATACAGACTGGTTTCTTTTATATTTCCCATTCATGGTGCTGCTATAGAGTGGTGTTAAGTTTTTTGCATTTCTTAATTGTAAATTTCTGTACCTTAAAAAAATAAAATATTAACTTTACAACCCTAGAAATTCAGAGTTAACATTCTTTTTAGGATTGCTGTTACAGAATACTTGTTATTTTTATTTGGAGGGATTATTACCATATCTTATAACTTAAATCCAATATAATGTTTTTTATTTGAGAATTATGAAAGTGCCACCATAAGTCATGGTTCCAAACTTCAGGCTGAGTTTTGCACTAAAGGTTGATTCTGTTTGGCACTATTCACTCTGGCAGTGATTCAGCAGAGTCCTTATGCCAAAAAGTGAATTCAGTGGGACTGATCAGATGCTTAACTTTAAGTATATTCTTGCACATTTTTCTGGATCTGGGACCGAGTGCCCAGTGCCTAGCTGTATAAATTAGGGATTCATTACTTCGGTACATCTGAAGAAAGCAGAATTTATTCCTCAAAATTACAGCCTTTGCTCTTTGAATAAAGAATACGTTTTCCAAGAATGAGTAAATTAGTTAATTATTTAGTTTAGGAGGCAAAAAGTTACTCAAAATTAGTCCTTTAAAAATGGTATCAGACCATATCTTTGTCTTGAAACAATCATACAAATAGAAAACTGTTAGTGCTTCAAGGTTCCCTTATTAAATCTCACTTAAATCTTTTGTTTAGGTTACATTTGAAAATATTTTCTGAGAATTATTGGTCATATTTTCCTGTTTTTTTTCATAATTGGACGTTTATTTTTCAGTGGAGGCTAATATTCTGCCTTGGAGACTTCCATGTACGACTTCCTTTTTTTCAAGCTGACTTCAAATTGCCATTGTTCTTGCTTTTGAATTAGGTAGCCAATTTGTTAGGGTTTGGAAGTGCACATTTGAGGCACATAACAATCTTAACAGTATTATAAAAATCAGGTAAAGTTATACTGGGACCACAGGAGGAAAACATGTTCATTCCAATCATATGGTGCCACTACAAGGTCATTTGAGCACCCCAACTCCATGTTTCCGTATCTTAATGTGTTTGTATTTTTCTTTTAAACTTCAAAGTTTCTGGATTTATTGCAGTTTGCTTTGAGAACTGAAATATCCTTGTAGTGTATTTTACCCTAAATTACTTATAAATACCCTTACCTCTACCATGAGTTCTGGTTCCTAAAATTACTCTCAAGTTTATTCCAGTCTCAATGTAGTTCTTGTCTGGAAATGGATAAAGGAATCAATGCACCACTCTTGATCCAGTTTTGCATTGTGCAAATCTCTTGATATTGGTACATTTTCATTGGTGTGAATCTAGAGTAACATTGGGGTGATCAGGCAATGTTTGACTATTTGTGTAAATTGCTGTTGTAGTGAGGGTGCACTACATGCCATATGATTGACACCTCAAATAGTGACGTTCTAATGTGTTGCTCCTTGCTGACAAAATGATTTACACACACACCTCCCCCCCTCGACTAATAACACTGTTAAGGTTTGTTTCGTTTGCTGTTACATATAGCCTTTTATGAAAAATTAATGGTAAACTGCATTTTTACCTAGGACAATCTTTTTCTTATACAATATTCCTCTATTACAAGGACCTTGTTCCAGGGCAACTGAAATGTCCCAAATTTTGTATTCCATCACTCAAAGCATTTTAGTGTCTTAATTCAAAATTTAGTTCAAGATTTGCAATTATACCATGTAGAATTAACTCCATACTTGCTGGAAAACAGAGCAAAACCAACCAACCATTTCTGTAATGTTCAGAAAAATGTCAACTTTTCTGAATAATAACTTTGCCCCTACTGAAGTGTTTTACAAGCAAAACCCTGAAGATGCTTAATAACTTGGTGAATTAAATCTCATATCCCAGTGAGGTAGGAAATTATTATTTCAGTTTTTGGGATGGATAAATTGAAGCAGAGATTTAAATGTTTTTGCTGAAATAAAGCCAAGAACAAGAACCTTAGATCTCAGTCTCCTGAGTTATAATCCAGTGCCTGAACCACAAGATCATCCTTCCTGTCTTTAAGGAGTGTGTGTCCTGGCAATTGGTGATTTAAAATAAAAAATATGAGAAGCAAAACAAATGAGCAAAGGGGAGCCTGAGCAGAGAAAATCCATTTTAATAAAAAACATTTAGAGTTAAAAACAGAACAGACTTCTTGTTGTTGAAATCAAAATGCTATAAAACTACATTCTGTCATGAAATAAAAATCAGTTTAGGTAGATACCAAATTTATCCAAGGTCTTTACTGAAATCAGAAACACAAGCTTGGAACGTTACATGTGATCTGAGTTCAAGTAGGCATGTTGTGCAGCCTTGCTGCATTCTATTAGGCTGATTTAATCAGAGCCAATACATAGTAAATGCAGTTCTGTGACCAAACACCAAAACTGTGCTATACTTGATCGTTTTCATAGGACTCAGTCCCTATTGAGCTCAGCACTGGCTTGGAGCAACATCCATATGCTTCCAGGCTCTGTATCTGTTCCAGCCATGAGGAAATGATAGGCTTTTATAGATTTAAAAGCGTATAGAATTTGTCATTTCAAGTTTGTGCAGAATTTTGTAAGCTAACTAGCTCAGATAATTGAAATACACTCTAAGCCTCAGAACATCTATTCTGTAGTATGAAATTCTAGTTAGGGGGCTGTGAGAAAGCAAGCTATCTGTGCATAATGTATGCATTGCCTGCATCTGCCCAGAAAACTGAAACTGAACCAAACCATTCTATGTTATGAAAAGGTTGGCTTTTCCAACCTGCACTTGCCCCTATTCTTTTCTTTAATATTTTATTCTGTAGTTCTGAATTCAGATCCAGATCAGAAATGCTAACATAAAACCAAATCTTTGGACAAGAAGGAAGAACTAAGCTGCAGCTTTTATAGCATGGTAGCCAAAACTGAGCTGGAAGCTGCAGCTCACTTTTGGCTATCACAGTATAAAAGCTGTACTTAAAACTTTCCATCCATTTTTGTAAAGTGCAGAGTTAGCTTCCCATTTTGTATCACTTGTTTCCTTCCCACATACTTTCTGTTTTATCCTGAATGTACTTCATGTGTTACACTGGATTTCTGAGTACATGTATATGTGTAGCATTAATTAAATATACATGCTATGACATGTTTCACACATTACCCATTTAGGAAAAATAGATAGTTAGAGATTGAAAGGCATCTATTCAATGGAAGGTAAATTTGGCAACACTTGTTTTTTGTCCCTCTAAGACATGAGCATCTAATGTAATAGCAAAGCCTAAAACAGGACTTCAGTAAAGTTCTAGCATGCTAGAGTTATAGCAATAACATCACTTCTTTGCAATAACTGAAAGCCTGAAGGTACTCATACATTAATCTTTTAGCAGCTGTTGTGCCAGGGACATTAATGACAACACTAGTACTACATTTCACCAGCTTGATACTTGAGGAACAGTACTAGTAACCTCCCACCCTAATAGTTTTCCTTTCAATGCCACCCTTTTTGTCTCTTACACTTGTTCTGTGCCCACCTTAACATTTTTCTACCAATTCCCATCTTAAATAATTTCCAGTTTTGCAGGATGATGTAGCAAATGCTCTACTTAAGTCTGCACATTGCATTTCCTTTGCCTAGACAATCAATTTTCTTATCTCAATTAAACAGAAGTTAAGGGGAAAATGAATTAGAACTGTTAAAAAAATGCTAATAAATTCCAGTATCTGGCCATCAACAAATTCAGGTGTAATGCAGCAAGTGAGATATACTGTGAAATTGTTCTAATGAGATCAAATTTCTGTTCTTTGGGAACATCTGCACAATTCTAATCAATTCAATAGCTAAAAAATGTACACATTTTTATGCAAAATGAAAAATCTATATTTTTTAGAAAGAATCAAGATTGCTGTTTTCAAGAGACTGAACCTCAGTTAATGCAAATAAACCAAAGTCATATACCACTACTGTTACTGTTGGCCATTTTACTCCATAACTGTTGATATTGACTTTGATAGAAAACAATTACTATTTTACAGAAGATATTGTCAAAATCTGGTGCTTTAAGGAAGCGTAGAAAATGAAACAAAGAGATAAAACAAAACAAAGAAATGCAGATACAATAAAAAAAATTTAAAAAATCAAGAGAAACCTCTCGGTCTGTTAAAAACCGTAGAGATTTTCAAGATAATGTATTACTGCCTAGGCACTTACTCTGCTAAAGTCTTCTTTTAAGTATTTGGCGTCCAGGTGGCAAACTCTGGAAAAATTAGGACTGTTACACCTCGTTAGTCAACTTGAAAAAACTGATTCAAGAGCCTGCCCATGGGGGAACAAGTTGTAGGATTGATGCCCTTGTTCAGTTTTTATCTACCAGATGAGAACAGCGTACCCAGTAGAAATACAGTTGTCCTTATGGTGTGCCATCAGTGCAGGAATAGTAGTTATCCCTGCAAACTGGATTTTAAAAAAGGGTTGGCTTCACTTACTCACTTTGAACACAGTAGGGAACACAGGTAGCCAATGCTGACACTTTTGAAAATTCTACTCCATGCTCACTTGATCTTAAGCAGAGAAAACCAGAGCATCTGTGATGCCAAGCTTATATTTTCAAACATAAAAGACAAAATGTAGCCTCCTAAATGCATATTTAGGCTTAAGTTTGAAAAAATCTTGCTTGCTTATAGTTTCCCAAATTTGAGTGTAAGAGTTTAACTTTTAGACTCTTGTTTCTAAAAGTCTGTCCTGCACTAATGCTATCAACTCACTTCACTCAGAAATAAATAAGCCATTAATAGATATATACAGCTTTTCAGTTTATTTCCACTCATCTGAGCTTGCTCAGTAACCAAAAGTTGCTGCACATGTGAGTGGAATCTTGAGAAATGCTCTGTCCTCCTTGGTTGAGTGTTTCCATAGTAATTATTCTAGATAGAGAAATAGTTTGAAATGTTACTCTGTGCTAAATTCCTATGGGTACCTTATGTCTCCTGCAATATAAGCACATGCTGTACTTTTCATTTACTGTATTCAGCTATTGTTTACTGTTCCTGAAGAGTAGCTACATCTGATTTTAGAAGTGGATGTCTTTCTATGGTAGGTAACATGCCTGTATGTAGTTAAGTTCATAAAGCACTTTAGGATGCACAATACACCTAACATATTATTTCTTTCATTTCCCAGCAGCCCATCTCTAACCTCTACTATTTGCAGAATAATTTATGAAGTTTATTATATTTATTTTCTTTACAGAGATATTTAGTTATTTTCCTCTGGCCCCCATTATTTCAGTTCTTGCCTAAACCATGACTTCCCATCCTAGGTATTACAAGTGATGGATTAGAGAAGGAGTGGTGATTTTAACCCATATTTACATTTTACAGTAGCCCCAACATAAATATAAGTCATGTTGTTTTCTTATGGAGAGGCCTTAAGGTTCTTTTTTTATCCATGAGAAGGACAGGACTACATGAAGCTATTTGCTTTACTTACTAAGTATTGGGCTCTATATCAGCAACATGGTGCTTCAGGAACCATAATATCCTTGGTCCTTTGGCATCTCCCTTCTATTCTGTGGTTGAGATGAGTGTCTAGTAGCTATCTTGGAATGGAAAAGGCTGGTTTGTTTTCTTTGGCCAAATCAGTAGCCTTGTTTTTAGAACAAAATGTCATTGATGGGAATAACAGTTCTTTTTGGTGAGAACTGGGCTAGTTCATACTGTAACAGTTGTGATAAATGTCGCCTCTGTGGTTTCACTGAACCAAAACAACTTGGTGTTTCCAAGCAATTAAAATGCAAGTGTTGAAGATTACACTGTAAAAATTGAATGTAGATAAGTGAATTGCAGCTGGAGCAGGTCAGATTCACAGCATAAAACCTGAATCACAGTCCCACGTGAATCTAAATAGCTATGGACCAGTGACTGATAACATTTGAAAGAGGGACAAAGCCTTCTCCTTTGGAATTTGGATCCCACTGACATGGCATGGGCTTGCTATCCCATCTTACCCAGAAAATTTAACTTTTTGATATCTGCTTTGTCTTGTTATCTACTGAAGGCAAGTGAAAGCAAAATATTCTTAGAAACAATTCTGTTGCTGTTCATATGGAATGTAAAAGTGCTGGCATTTAAATTAGTGTGCTTATGCAACTTTTTGGTATAAAATAAAATTACTCAACTCTCAACTTAAATTCATTTGTAAGACAATAAAAAGTTCAGGGGAATCCTTGAACTTGCTGGGTGCTGTGTTCCTCACCAAATTGCTGGCATTTTCTAACTCTGTGAAATGGCTTGCAAAACAGACTCTGTCAGAACACTCAGTGCTATAAAGCTTTAGCTCATCTTCCACTTCCTGCAAACTGCAAAGTACCCAGGATAATATTTCACTGGTCCCACCATGTAAATAGCGCAATAGAATCTGGAAACTGAGATGGATTCTCAAACGGCTGGTCATCACTATGACTTCATTGGAGCCACATCCATTTATAGTTGCTAAGATTCCAAATTAAGGGCAACAGACTTTGAAGAACGCTGGAAAATGATACAAACTCTATGGGAGTGAGAGAAAGAAGAAAGTGAGAAGGGATGTGGGAGGTCACATTTAATGCATTTGAAGAATAGATGATTGAAGAATGTGGTCTGGGTGGCATAGAGAAGGGAATTTAACATGCACAATAATTCTGAAAGACCAAGGAAGAAGGTGGAAGAGTCAAACTGATTGTAATTAGTCTGTGTGAAGTGGGAGTCATGGAGAGGGTGCTGTCAAGCAATTGAAAAAAGCATGAGCATTGAGATAAGCTCCACTCCTAAAAGTACCAAAAAGATGAAAGAAACCCATGGTCCAGAATACAATGGATGTAGAAAATGGAAAGCAAAACAAAACACATGATTAAGAACAATGTTTTTGTAACAGTTATGCTTTAAACCAATTGGGGGGCTAACATTTTTGGCAGGCATGCATGCAGTAAAGCAAGACCCACATCCTTCCCAAATGCCCTTTCCCTTCCCCAATATGTTGCTCTGCTTTCTGCCCCCTGACCTATTCTCCCTACCCAATCTGCTGCTCTACTTTCTGCTCCCATCCCTGTACTCCCTAACCAAGCTGCTGCTCTCCTTCTTGGTCCCTAGCTTGTCTGCCACTCCCAAATCCCTTCCCAAATCTCCTGCATGCCACACAGAGGCTAGTGGTAGTACAGGTTGGCCACCCCTGATTTAACAGCTGGAATGTTAGTGGTCTTGAGCTGCTGGAAATACATCCACTTATTACTGGCACTACAATTTCTGTACTGTAGTTCATTAAGCTGGTACTTAAATTTAGTTACATGACATTTTTATTTTAAGAAGGCCATTAACCTTTTGAGAATTATCTAGTGTGATGGAGCAAGCTCCCAGGCCCAGTCACAGTGCTGGCCTGCCACCTGTCTTTGGGCAAGCTGCCTGACTTACTCATCTGCCATGCGTTGTTGGTAAATAATTAACCTGGTAATTAGGCAGGAGGTTTCCCTTCAAGTGCCCAGCTGTACACGGGAGGTACATAACACACTCTGACCTACCGTATATATGTTCTATGTCTTGGTGGTGGTATCGTAAGTTCTTAACAGCTACAGCTCCGCACTGGACCCCATAACATTGTCCCCCAACTACATCCTACCTAATGAGCCAGCCTACTCCACCCTCATTCTGGGCTGCCAAGCTCAGTGTACTCTTCTCCCTCTCAACAATGACCCCCTCTCTGGGACCATTGGCCATAGAGGCCCTGGCCTCACCTCTGAGGCAGTTGGAATCCCAGACCCTTGGCCCTGGCATCCCTCATGGAGGGCACTCCAGCCCTTTTGGTCCTGGCCACAGCACTGACTAGTCAAAGGTGCCTCAAGTCAGGTTTCTGAGCAGATAGCCCAATCTCTCTTATATGGGTCTGCCTTCTCAGGCCATGCTACGGGGTTACCCATCTAGTTGTGGAAGCTAGAGTTTTAAGGCACCCCTTCTTGCCTTTTACCAGGGAAGTAACCAGCCTAGCATTTCTGGGGGACTGTCCCACCACAGACAGCCCCACCAGACCACCCTTCCCTAGCAGGGTGCAGTTTCAGGTCATGCACAGGACCAGGAGCCTCCAGCCAACCCCCATAGCTCCTACTCTTACCTCCAAAATGTCCCTGAGCAGCAGGGCAGTATTGCTTCCTCAGCTGCTGGGAGCAGAGTGCTCCTACAAGCCTGAGCAAGTGGATGTAAAATACCCACCCTAATCAACCACCTGCTGGCTGCCTGCTCGAGCTCTTAAGGTGGCAGGCACCCAAGGTGCACTGCCATCCACCTTCCCCCTTATAATGGTACCCAAGGGAGGGGAATTTCCTCACTGCTCATCCTGCAGACTCCTCTGAGCCTGCTACAGCCCTTGAGTGGTGAGTACCTCTATGGTGCTCTGACACTTCTACTCAATCCAAAAATTAAAAATTCTATTAAATCCAGCAGTAATAACTCATTTGTTTATAGTGTTTACAAATTTTAGGTAAAAAATACTCTTCTGATTGTATTCATTGCAGAAAAGAGGAAGCAGGTAAGTTCTACTGATATGTATGTATTACATATATATTCTACACATATCACAAATTTCATTAAAATGTGTATCATATCAGAAATCAATCTTGAATGCTTTCCAACTGGGGAAAGTAGTATATTTTACTTTTAATCTCAATAAGAGATTCAAGAGCTTAAAATTACTTTTTAATAACAACTTCCTGGATTCGTTTTGATGTTTGCACAAGACACCTAACCTCTGTGCTTCAGTTTACTCATCTGTAGAATGGGTTTAAAAGTTTTTCAAAGAACATCCCTGTTCAGCATTTCCAAAACATAGTTTCCATTGTTTAGTTTCAAATTAATTTTGTTTAGAAATTTAATTTAGAAAAAAAGTCAGAATCAAAATGAAACATTTAAAAAAAAACTGATTTTTTTTCAGATTTTTGTTTATTGAAAAATGTCAACATTTTGTGTTTTTTATCCATCCCGCTTTGTGATTTCTGAAATTTCAGAAGTTCTCATGGAAAGCAGTTTCCAACAAAGTTCTGTTGGTGAGGTGTTTTAAAATACTCAGATAGAATATACCATATTACCCTGATCCCTCTGCTTTTGGGGATGTTGGTAAAATTCCAGTTGACTTCAGCAGTGCAGTGATAGGTTATTGACCTGTAAGAGTAAATGGAGCAAAGAGTGTTTACAGTACCCACATTGGGACTGCAAAGCAAAACATAATACCAGTATGGTAAATCCAAAGTGCCTATTCCAACAAATTCTTTTAAAAGAAAATAAAAACAAACAGAAAATTGTCTTTGTGAAAACTGTTTTCCCCCTGTTTCTCTGTGTTATCAACTTCAGGGCAGGGGCTCTTTATGCCAGGATATCCACAGAATAATACATTCTGCCCTCTGTTTAAAAAAATACAAAGCCTCAAATTTATTCAGATTAACCCAAGCAACAGAATGCTATAATGTTACTTTGAGAGCCATTAAACTAATTTGAATGTAGTTAGTTTAGAATAGAGAAATTAATTACATGTTGCTCCCACGAATTGACTATCCAAAAACAATAACATTATGTAATTAATTCTGATGTCTTGCCCTGCTTGTTATGCATTTCTACAGGGAAATATAATGTCCTAATAATAAATATAAACCGATACAAAAATAGAAGGAAAATACATCTGTTGTTTAAATGGTTCTCATCATAAAACTACCTAAAATGACGTTCAACCTGATACTGCTTTCAAACTATTTTAGTTCTTTTAAGGTTTTTTTGATACTCTTGGTTTGCAAAGTATTAAAGGATGTAAAAAATAAGTAAAGTGGCAAAATAAATCCTGGATGTTCCAAAGCTGCTGACTAGAATTGAGAAATCTTGGGTCAGGTCATTCAGGTACAGTTTTTCCAGCTCTCAGAAACAACTATTGGGACCATAAATTTTAAATGTGGGCATTTTCATTATGATGTTTACAAAAAAATTATCAAAACAACACCATGTCCAATCTATGTCCAGTATCTTGAGATCACTGGGGAATCTGGTGGCTATACTGGTGCCTAAAAGGAGACTGAAATATTTGAAAATCTCCCTTTAGTAGACTGAAAATGACCTAAAGAATTTGCTAGGATATCTAGGATTTGAAGAGCAAGTGGGTAGAATAAACTATTTAGAAGATTTGCCCCTTATAAATATAGCAAATACATAAAATTCATTTACAGTCTGCAGCCTGTCTGCCTCATTTTTCTATCTGAGATCTATGTTAACATTATACACTTAAGACATTATATCATTATTCTTATTTTAGAGCATTTCATGCTTATAATATTAATATAAACAAAGGTGCTGACAGGAGCTGCAGTTTAAACTGGTTTAAATTTGAATTTGACTTATGATTTTCATCAGGGAAAAAGACTAAACAGTTTAAGTTGATTAAATTTTCTTAAAGCTGTAGCTAAATATAATGAAAGCCATTTGTGTGCATTTTTTCATAGGAAAATTGAGTATCTGGATATTAGTGACTGACAGTTTCCATGCAATGAATTCTTTTATCACAAAACAAAGAGTAAAATCAATTTCCATTTTTCACAAACTATTGCTAGGGAGTTTCAATTGTCTAACTGTTACAGGAAGCTTAGTTTTCCATTTTAAATGTCAGAAAATGTGAGTAAAACTGTAAATATCAGGTTACCATCAGTAAAAAAAAAAAAAAAAAGCACATTAAATATTCTATTTTACTGTATATATCTCAGTAATACTCCTTTTAATAATGTAATTTATTACATGTGCTTATTAGCTAAATTATTCCAGTGCCCTGCTTCACCATGCACCATTAGTGTCAGTTCAAGTATCTACCAGTTTTTAAGTTGATATCACAGCTCTGTGTGCTCAAAATTAGGGGCATGCTCAAGCACATTGCTGAATTGTTTTAGTGTTGGTACAGGGATAGTCTTCTGTAGGTGAAATAATTCATTATACTCTCATAATTCCTGACTAGAATTAAAATGTAGACATTTAGGGACAGAATCCATGGTTTGTGTCAGATTTTCTAATGATCGCTTCTCCTAGCAGCTCCTCTTGTGATAGGTGTGAAACATTTCACTGCCATATACCTTGTGCCTTGTCAATGGAGAAGATTAAATTAACTTCCCTGTGAGTTTTTTTGTCTGTTTGTTTGCTTTTTAATCATTACTTTATATAGTTATACTTTGACAGACTATGTGAGTGATTAGGAGGTGTAAACTCTAGCCTGGCCCTGTTTACACCTGACTCTGTATCTGAAAATCCCAGTGGACTAGGGCTACAAAGCCAGTGTCATGAACCGCAAAGCAGCTAGAGTCTATGAAATCTAGTTCTGATGAGACTTCTAAGCAAGCTGAAGAAAGAACTCAGGGTGAATGGGTTATGTTACCTGTTCTCCATGCAAAACATCTCAAAGATGGAGCACATTTGGCATCACCAAAGAGAAACTCTAGAGTTTAGGAGTTTTGCTACATTCTCCTACAAAGAAAAAACATAGCTAAGGTTTTTAGTACTTTATACCCAAACTCAGTTAGCATAAAGGGGCTCAATTTTCAGAAAATAAAGAACACTGAACCTCTGAAAATCAGATCTTTTCAAAATAACACACGTTGGTTACTAACTAGGCTGTCTGATGTCCTGGGGAAAAAAAAGTTGTGTGGGCATCTGAGGAAACTTTTCCTTTGGGTTTGTATGAGTTGTGAGGGTTGTGTGAGTGCTTGGAAGGTTCACACGTTTGTCCTTTCTCACCCAGTGAAATTTACTCATCACTGTTTTATTTGATAATAGGATCAAATTGCATTGTCCAACTAAATAGCAAAAATAATTTAATTATCTCTATTGAGCTATTCTGCGCATTTTCAAAATAAGCACTCATCCTGTGTGCTAGGAACAGTTAAAATAATAGCATGGACATGTGCATTATCTTGATTACTCTAGATCAGGAACCTCAAGAATGTAACACAAACTTGCATCCCCACTGGTAAGAAATCCGCCTTCTCTTAACTGGCTCTGCAGAATTCCCTGAACACATTCTAGCTGTTCTGGATGCTTGCCAATATTGAGGGTGAAGAGCAATAGCAAAGATGACTTGACAGGCTCCCTGTCCCTGGCACTGAGCTTCAGACCTCCATTTAAGATACCTCCACTGAATACAGCTGTGGGAAGGAGAAAAAGGCCATCTCTGGGCACAAACAGACATTACACTTAGACTGGTCTAAGTGACTGTAGATCAGTCTAAACCCAGAACTATACAGAAGGTCAGTGCACCCAACTGGAGTGAGGAGAGCCATGTGCCAGGACCTGCACCTACATGGACCCTCCATTCCTTCCATCTATCCATCCATCCACCGTGGATCCATCCACCTCCTCATAGCTGGACCATCCATCCTCCTCCAATACCCCATCCTGGTCACATACCTAGTACCACAGGGAGAAGAGTGATCTCATTGCCACTTGTGGCAAGAAGGAAACCCAGGACCAGCTCCGCAAAGGGCACTACAGCAGGGAAGTATTCAAGCACATTGCTCAATAGATGCAAGTGGGGGACCATGACAGGGGTTAGGTGCAGTGCTGGGCCAAGGTTAAATGGATGAAGATCCAGTGTGTGCTAGATGCATCCTGGTCCAGGAGCCAAGAGGAAGAGCATGCCCTTCTATAAGGAGCTATCCTGCTCTCTTGCTATGGACAGAGCCATTGCCACCTTGCACGCCTATAGCACCATTGGGAGCATGAGGAGTTGCCAGCAGGAATCCTACCACAGGAGGTTGTTCAGGTCCTGCCATCCCATGGCTTTCACCTGGGAGCCCAGGAGCAGGTCCCCAGAGCCCACTGGGCACAAGGTCTGATAATAGCTGTGGTCCCTCCAGAGTCCAGCCTGGTGGTGCTAGTTCCCAGATCATGGCAGGATCTAGTAGAGGTATACCTGCAACTGGTCCTGAGCTCTCTTGACATCATCTTGGGCACTGTCAAGTGCACAGGCCAGGGAGCACAGAACCAGGGGAAAATCTCCAATCCCACAGTCATCAGGACCCAGGACATGGATACTGAGCCTGTACCCACCACCTCATGGGAATGCCTGCTCCTTTCCTCACCCATACTCGCAGTCCTCAACTCTGCAGACTGCATCTGAACACCCATTCCCTGTTTTTGACACTTCTGCCACAGGTGTCCCACTTATACTCCTCTGACATCTCTTTGTTGCCCCTATTCCTAATGCACAGAGCTCCCCACAGCCCCTTAACTACCAGCACAGTGGCTGCTGCTGCAGCACCACCCACAGCACCCATGCCCAGTCCTTTCCTACTCCCACTTGTAGTGAAGACTATGGTACCAAGTGAGGAGACCCTCTTGGCTCTACCTCACTCCACATAGCCATGATGGGGACCCAGGTACTGGGAAAAAAGTGAAGCCACTTGGGGGAGGGGAAGGAAAAGGGGAGCAGGTAGGCCATTACTACAGATGCAAGTGCAGTGCGGGGAGTTAGCAGCATAAGGATGCTGCACCAACCCAGAGCCCTTTGCACAAACCTGCCTCCAGAACACAGTCACCGGTTCCAAACTGCTGGCCTCTTCTGCTCCCCTTTCCCCAGCCCCTGGGAGACCAGGGGCTACAGGTTATCCCCATGGTCATGGCCCTCTCCCAAGCCATTGTGGCTGAGAACCCAAGAAAGGGAGGGTTTGATGCACAGATGGAAAGGCATGTGGGGTAGTGAATCTTCCTGCCCTGACTGCTCAAAGCACGGGGCCCCAGGCTGCTAATTGTGCAAGAGCTTTCTATCTTTCAGCACTGTGCAGACCAGTCACCCACTCCCCTTTCCTCCCCTTCCTCCTTTCCTGGAGCACAGCTGAGGTACCAAGTCCTGCCTGCCCCCATCCCCAGCTCTGGATGGTTAGCAGCCCATCTTCCATTCTATGGGAACATAAATTTACCTCATTCACATCTTCCTGATCTATCTCTCAGGGCTATGCCTAGCTACTGGGAGAAGCTGAACCTCCTCCCACCTAACCAGATCATTGGCACTGAAACAGCACCTCCCACCCCATCTCCCCTTGCACATGGAAAGGCACTAAAGGCATTTATATACATGTTTCAGGAGTGGGGGTGGGGTTGTTACTTTAGAGTGGCTCTGAGAGCCTTCCAGGACTAAAGAACTCTGATGGGGGCTAAAGTAATAAACCCCAGACTCTGAATGATTGAGAGGGCATATGAATGATTTGTGTTAAACAGACCTGACTTACCTGCCTGTCTTGGGAGTAGTGGATGAGCTTGATGCTAGCAGACGTGCAAGGGGAAGGGATCCCTGACATCCTTCATTTAGCTCTGACATGAGTTGCATAATTATTAGACCCCAGAGCTAGAGCCGGTTGGGGAGCAGTTAATGAGTCATGGCCAGTGGGTAATGCTTTTGTACAGGACAGTTGTAAGCCCATGCAGCCCTGATTGTTGACTTGACATGATCTGGATGAATTCTTTAGCCCACAGGCTTTGCAAGTCGTGGCTGACTGCAGTTGGTTGCTTACAGCCTTACTTTTCCATAACCCTCCCAAAGAGGAGGACTGTAATCTGGATTGCCGTAAGAACTGGTTGGCATGTGGACAGGGTGCAAAGGGGAGGAGGAGTACTGAGAACCATCAGCATGATCCACTCATGGGAGTGACCACATAGGAGGACCCACTCTCTTTCTCACAAGAACAAGACATGACAGGCAAGTTGGGGAGCGTGCTCTGTGAGTGGGAGTTATTTGGCAAACTGTCGGGCACTCAGAGCTGGCACCCTAGAGGCTGGAGTATATGATCCTGATCACAAAATCCATTTGGGCACTGCTGCTCACAGACAGGAAGCCATATTCAATGGCAGCCAGCTGCCACATCATGGTCAAATGGCCATGTGTGGTGTCCTTCAGCCCCCTTTGCGAGTCACTCAGGGTGATAAGCAGGACACGCTGCAGCTCCTGGGTCTGCATGCTTGGGCATGGGTGTTGGGGTGTCATGGCTTGGTGTGAGCGAGCTAAGACACAGAGGCATGTGCAATTAACAAGGGAGAGCACTTGTTCTGGGGCTCTTCTGGGAATCTCAGGGCAGGGTGCAGGAGAGGGTCCACAATGTTCACAGTCTTATTTCTACTGACAGCATTTTGAGAGGTACAGTATTTTCTTACCTAGCCAATTGCTAAGGAAACAATTCAAAAGTGTAGCTGGTGAGGGGCTAGGGGCGTGGTGGCCCATGTCTGGCACTCAATCAGGAGTGTCCCAGGCACTCAACTGCACTCATCAGTCTCCAGCAGCCTGGGGAGCCCCCATGCACACTGGGAGGCATGAAGGAGTGTCTCCTGCCTATGGGCCTTGTCCAGTACAGGGTCCCTATCCACCCACACCCTTTCCCCGCCCTGCAACGGTGAATGTGTATACTGTTTGCTTCCAATCTAAACTAGGTCACTTAGAGAAAACCACATAACACCAATTGATTCCTCCACCAGTTTGTTGAATGTCTGTACATGGTCCTAGACGTTAAAGCCGCTGGCTAAAATGAACATGGAGAAGCTTGTATGGTTATGAGAGGTAAGGATTTTATTACTGATAGCCTAAAAGTGACTCAGGGGAATGGTTGTAGCAACACTTAGAGACTTAACTCTTTATGTGTGTGTCAGCACAATTTGTAATATAGGTAGGAAAATTTACAATGTACTTTGTATCTAAGCTCCCTATAAAAATGATTACAACTTCTTTTAATAACTACCTACAATACTGTTTGCTGATTTGCTTAACCATTTATAACACAAGTTACTGATGTTTGTAACATGTTTCAGTAATCTATTCCTCATTTATTACCCTTTATAAACAATATAAAATGGCTGTTTGAATTTAATTTAGTTTTCAATTTAGTGTCTATTTAATGTCTGTATATTACCTTTTGTAGTATAACCTACTTTCTTATTTCTACTGACAGCATTTTGAGAAGTACAGTGTTTTCTTACCTAGCCAATTGCTAAGGAACCAATTCAAAAGTGTAGTTCTTTGATTGACTTAAATAGGGTCAGGATTTCACCCCTGAACTTTCAGAGCTAAATAAAAACACTTGTTTCCAAATTTGTAATCCAGATCTAAGTCGTATTGATGCCTAGTGATGACCAGTTGGTAATTTTATCTTAGCTGTTACAGCAGAATTGTATCTTGAGAGGTAATTTGAAGGACTGAGTGTTGTCTCAACACATTAATTTGGAGAGGGATATCATGAATAAGACATCTTGGAAAGCAATGTGAAAGTGCATACTGGAGAAGTGAACCAGCAGGTTATGGAGACTTATCATTGGTGGAGTGGAGGGGGTAAGGGCAATACGACTGAACTTGAAATAATACAGAGCTCTGCTGAAAGAAATATAACTAGATTGGAGTGATGGTCTCAAAAAAAATTAAGCATAAGGGCTGAAGAAGCCCCTTGATGCCCAAAAGGTTATCCAACAGATCTACTAACTATACACTTGATCCAATAAAATATATCACAAGCACACTTTCCTCTAAGAAATTTAACAAAGCCTCAGTTCAGTTCTCATTAAGTCAATGAAAAGACTTCCTTGACTTCTGTGGGGTTTTGTCTCAAAGGGCGCCTATACACATGTAGTGAGACTACTACAGAGTGTCTGAGCAGACTTGTTAATCGAGTCTGCTGGAGCGTGATGATTAACGTGCTTCAGCAGACTCCAGTGTCACATGTATCAGCGTCCCTGTACTGAAAAATGGTGGCTGGGATGCTTTAACTGAAGCTTGTTTGTTAAGCTTTAGTTAAAGTGTCCCTGCCACCATTTTTCAGTGCAGGGACACTGATACATGTGACACTCTGGGTGCTTTAATTAGGGTGGCTTTTGGAACCACTTTTATTAAAGCACCTCCTTCCCCACTCCTGGAGCACATGTATAAATGCCCAAAGGGCCAAGCTGGGGTCTTTTACACCATATAGCACCTGGGACCAAATTATGCCATGGTATGAATTAATATAATTCTTATTGAGTCAGGAACTATGTGAAAAGAAACTGTGAGAATACTTTATTCACATTATATAGCTGACAATAATATTTTCAAGTTAATATTAGGAGTAGATAGCAATTACTACACTAAAATGTAAGCAAAGAAATGTCCTTTTACCTTGTGTCCTCTGAGACCTATAATCTGAAAACTGTGCTGTAATTCTACAATTCTTTCTATGTAGCTGTCATTTGTATCTTTAACTATTTCTCATTCTGCATTTTACACACCAGATAAAAGATTTGCCTAACCTTAGAGTAAGCTCTTCATATTGTTTCTAAACTTCTTTCTGCAAGAGTCATATGTAAAGACATGAACACACACATTTTTACAATTGTGAATGCTGTTATGTTTCTGTTTACAGTGGCTTTAAGTATAATAATCTTGCAACCTAAACAGTTTTGGAGTAGTGGACATTGCAATATCTCTGCTTTCAACAGTTATGTCCCTCCCTTATGGAATTATAGCCATAAAGATTGAAATTTAATTTATTCATTAGCTATGTTTCTTCTTTACAAATCAAATCATGAGCTAGTTTTTCTACATCATAAATATATTTTTTAAACTTTTGCTCATGTATAATTAGCAGGGATCCTGGTTTTCTCTGATTTTAAGAAAATCCTCAATTTTCAGTTTAAAAAGGTTACTCCTACATTTTAAAATGATTAAAATGAAATACCACTATATCTATTTAGCTATATATTAGTGGTCTATTTATCTATATATTAGTGGTGTTGTGTTTAAATCATGGGAAAATGTGGATTTGGGGTTACTTTTTTTTAACTGAAGATTGGAGATTTTTTTTAAGCAGAGAAAACCAGGATCCCTAGTAATTAGACCACAAGTCTTATCTGGTGAAATAAATGATAAATAACTAATTGGAATTGTATTTTGAAAGAGATTTTGTAAGTACTTTCAAGAATGACAAACAAATTTAGATCTATTTAGGATTGCCCAGAAATTCCTTAAAAAAAATTTGACAAGTGCAGATTTATACCAAAAAAATTCCTCCTTCTTAGGGGGAGGGATTAATATTTCCAGGGCAATATTACCTTGGTAATATTAATAAATTAACAACTGATTGACTGTGATTTTTGTTAATTTTTTTTAAAAAACCTAGCCTAGCTTTTAAAAAATCTTACACTTTTTAAACATTTTGTGTGTACAATTTTAGTTTGCATCATTACAGATGAATTTTTCTAGAATCTCTTGAAATCCTTTTGGCCTCTGTGTCTTGACTTCCTGTCTTGATTTGTTGTATTATTTTTCTGGGAGCAGATATATCCTTACTGTGCTCCAACCTGTATGAAGTAGCATTTTGGTTTTGTGAAGTTGTAACTGGCTGTAATTTGCCCTCAGTTTTTCAGGAAAGGCTCCCACAGAAATCACAATTTGTGAAAACTCTGATGGGTGCATAAGTGCTGACTTTTATTTTTGCCATGGGAAGGTGGGGGGGAGAGGGGGATAACAGCCCTCTTCCTGAGTGGGACTAGAGCTCTCAGGCTTCCATGTACTCAGCACCTCTGTACGGATGGAACATTTTTAGATAAATGCACGTTACTAAAACAACTTCTATGGTACCTCTTACTCCAGGACACAGTCTTATTACAGTCTTATTACAGTGTCAATTAAAAATTGAAAGAACACCAAGAATGTGCAGGGTGACTTCAGGACTTAGAGTGCTGTTTCTTGATTAGGAACATTTAGGAAATATGATTGCATCATGTGACAATTCAGTAGAGTTTACATTGTACCCAACCCATGTCATTTCTCATAGAAATGAAAATCTCAAGAAATGCCAACCTCATTTATATCTGGGAAAGTGAATCATTCCATTACTGTTCTTACAAATTATACAGACATGCCTATTAAAAAAAATCTATCTTTAACATGTATTCAGGAATTATTTAGTATTTCTTCCTCCACTGCTCTATTTTATCGAACAAAAATTTAAAAATGAAGGTTTGATATCATTGCAGGACTTAAAAAAATTAAAGTTATTTGAAAACTCAGTTAATTCATAATGGACTCAATCGCTTTTCACTAGTCTTTATTGAATTTGTATTTTTCCTCACAGTTGATTTGATGTATTTTTGCCTTTTGATGTTAGAATTTATGTAGTTCTTCCATGCTAACTTTGAGAAATAGATTTTCCATAGTAATTCAGCTCAAAGAAGCAAAACCTTTTTTTTCCTTTTGTTTGAGAAATAACAAGGAGAGAGGAACAGCTGATGGGTAGGACAGCTGACCTGTGGGTTGTATTCCCTATTCTGCTACTGACTCACTTTGGCATCTCAGACAACTCAGATACCTTCATTATGCCTCCATTTCCTCATTTGTAAATTGATAATACTGCTCCTAAACTTCATTTGCAAAGCCACTTGAGTTCTTTACAGAAGTAAGCACAGAAAAACAGGGTTATATGAGACAATATTTCTCTAAAGTTGGAGCTGTGCAGAAAATGAGAGACTCTGGGAATGTCTGCACATTCATTAATGTGTCATAATTAATGTACATTAAGTTTAGTAACTGTGGGCATTTATACACATGCTTTTTTCCAGCAATGCACTAGAGATCTGCCACTTTGGAGCAGACTTGATTAATCGAGTCTGCTCTGCACACGACCTGATGTGCACTGTGCTGTGCCATGTGCAGTTGTATAAGTAGTGAAATGGCGGCAGTGCGCTTTTGAACTAAAGCACCTCTGATGTGTTTTAGTTCAAAAGCGTGCTGCTGCCATTTTCTCAGTGCTGACATGCATTTTGCTTCTTACACAACTGCAAGTGTCACAGCACCTGGCTCTTTTCAAAGTGCCTGGCGTTGCAGCACTTACATGTGTAAAAATGCCTTATAATGACAGATACTAATTTAATGCGCTGTAATTGGTGCTACTGCACATTAGTATAGATGCACTTTTTTTAGTTACATTAATGCACATTAAACTAAATCTACTGCATATTAGTTCATTAGCGCAGTTTTTGCCCAGTAGACTTAGTCTGCACATTAAGTATCACATGTAGACACACCCATTCATTTCTTACAAATCAAGGTTAGTTCTATTAATCCCCAAATAGCAGTGCATTTTTAGGTGCTATATTTAAGTGGACATTAGCCTTGGGGACATTTCAAACTGTAAATTCACTCCAGATTAGCACAGTCTGCATAGCAGCAACTACAGTGAGAATCTCAACTGGTTTTTCACCAGGCTCAGCAAGGGCAAGTGACTAGCTGTCATTCTCTAGTTTTTTGAGGGCATATTTTTGGCAGCTATTCTTCCACTCTTTGGACATTTTTAAGCATAAAATAATATTATAGTAGCTTCCATACTTGCCAGAACTGCCATAGGAAATATCCTTGGGGATATCTGGCTCTGAACACTTGGAAAAAGATCCCTCTTCTGTCGTTGGATTGCAAGTTTCCAAGGATATCTTTGGATATCTCAACTATTAGATTTATTCAAGAAGTCAGAAAGGTCAGTGAGTGCATGGGAAAGAGGATCAGTAGAAGCAGTTAAGGCAACCATATGAAACAGTTCATTGCAGTAAGAATTACTCTGGAACCAATGACTGAACTGTTGCTTTGTAGTTCTTCCAGGTATTGGAAATGCGTAACTGACTAATCTTCCCAGTCCATCGAATACATCTTTTCAAAAGACATTTTACCTTACTGAAAGAGATGCACACAGTGAGGAGTATTCTATTGCTCAATGAACTGATTTTTCTTAACACAGTCTCTCCAGATCTATACCATTTATCTTGCTACTGCATTAAAAATAATGGAAGTGCCAGCAGTGAATAAGTAGGCTAACCATATGGAAATCCTGGAAATCTGGAACACTGGGAAATATGGGATACTTCCCCCACACACCCCCTCTCCCATGCTCTCACTAGTCTGTGGGGGTGCTGCTGTGTACTAGGCAGGCAGTGGTGCCTGCCCGCCCACCTGCAAGACATTATATGTTGCTCTGACTCCTGGCCAGACTGCACCCCACATCCTTGCATTTCTGGGATGCCCATTATAATTCTTAACAGCTAGCTGGGACCAGCCTATGAAATCTGGGACTGTCCCGGCTAAACTGAGACATATGGTCACCCTATGAATAAGCCAATTTCAGAACCACAGGTAAATGAAAATAAGCCAGTTGAGGACTGGAGTGGTATCCCACTGAGGAACTTTTGTGACTCTTGTTTATACATGACATTAAACATAATAAAAAATGTGCCATTACAGTTCAGCTAAGGCTTATCCTTTGCTGGAGGATGGAGATACCCAAAATAAAGTTTTATTGTTATAAACAAGATTTTTTCATTTGTTTGAATTTTATTGGAGACAGTGTGAAAAATTTGGCAAAAAAACTGAAGTAGATGTTGGAGAAAATTTACCTACCAATGACTATCTCTCTATCAGCTAGCAAAGCTGTGAAAGTGTGCTCAGAAAACCACCATATATAACAATGCTATTAACTTATTTTGATTTCAGTCATAACTGCCTCATCATCCTGAATGTAAAACTCAAATTGACTGACTTAAGAACAGAATCTTTTTTTTTTTCCAAGGCTGGAAACAGTACTTTTCTAATAAAAAAGCTGCACTCAGTCAGATAACTGGCAGTTCTTGTTTCTATATGGTGTGTGGAGAAAAGCAAAAGATGCAGGTTGAGAGAAAGAGAGAAATCACCAGTGGCCTTTGACAATAGACCTTTTTAAAAAAAAATCCTATATTTGCTTCAATAGTATCTACCCCCTCATTTTATAAAACAGACATCCAGTTAATTAGATGCTAAACAAAATTAAGTGCAAAATATTTTATTGTGTAAAAGAATAATTTGAGTGTTTCTCTCCAATGCATGTATATAAAAGGGCACACACAAACATCTTGTTCCAGAGTACTTGCTTAATGTATTTGCTTTGCATCTTCCTTTACAAGGAAGGAAAGCTGAAAAACCCATCCTTTTTATCTACCCGCTTAAAGGAAGAAAGCTTAGAAACCCACCCATATCCCAACCCATTCTATTTTCTATTTTAGCTTTACTGTTTGTATATGTTGTTGTCAAAAACCTGTTCCGTATCCACAGAGATTGGATGAAAAACGGTAGGGACTGAGCTGATACCTTAAGTTATTCAGGAAGTTTGTTGTCTTAGTTCTCTATTATTAGTGCATTAAAGCAGGGATATCAAACGTATGTCCCAGGGCCCAATCTGTTCTGTGGAGTGTTTTGCGTGGCCAGTGGGACTCTCCAAGGGGCTTGGAACTTAGAGCAGGGCAGGTGGGGACACCCATCACTGCTGGCACTGCCACATTGCTTACCTTGCTGCTGCCTTATGGTCTGGATCTGGTCAGGACAGGGTAAATTTAACACCTCTGTCTTAAAGTTTGAAAAGTATCCATAATAGTACCATAGATGAAAGGATCCCAGTGACTTCAGTGAGACTGAATTAGATGTGTAGATGGTAAATTCTTGGGCAGGGAGTGCTTATTTGTAGTCTGTTGCTTTCACAATACTACAAACAGCATTACATTGGTAATTAGATCAGAGTCTACCCCACTTGAGAAGGTGCTCAGAGCTGTCATCTACTGAAACAACCCCTATGTTTTCAGATTGTCATAGATCTGGCAATTTTTTTTCAAAATCTGTAAGGGATTTTGTATACAGGGGGTGTGTCTACACATGCATTTGATCTGGGGTCAGTTTTCTTGTGAATAAACTACTCATGAATAAACACTCCCAGGCAGGCATCTACACATGAAGGGAAGTGGGAGCAGATTTGCTGCTAATGGCAGCAAACTGCTCCAACTTCCTGGAGTCCTGTACTGGGCCCCTGCTGCCCAGGGGCTGACAGGGAGCACTGGGCCAGGAGACAGCTGTCTCAAGGCTGGGGCTGGGACATTACACCGTGCCTCCTGGGGCTGCCTGATGCTGCAATGGGGACAATGTCCCCCTACTCTGGCAGCCGGGAGCTCCTGCCCCTGGCTCCCCAATCAAGGGCAGGGGACTTGGAAAGAGCTACAGGGGAGGGGAAGGTCCCATCCCCCTGCCTTAATCCGCCAGTAGGGCAGCTAGCAGCTAGCTCACTGCTAGTTGCCCCACAGGTAGATTGGGGCAAGGGTCTGGGACCTACCCCACCCCTGCAGCTTTTTCCAAGCCCTGTGCCTTAATCACTGAGTTGGGGCACAGGGCTGGGACCTGCCCCTGGTCAGAACAGTTCCCAGTCCCTGCTCTGTGATTGCGGGGTGGAACCTATTCCCCCTTCAGCTCCATAAGCAAGGAGCTGAGCAGGGAACAGGCTGGGGAGCTTGTTCCCCACTCAGCTCCATGAGCATGGAGCTAGGTGGAAAAAGGCTAGTCATGGGGCTTGGGCTGGGAGATAATGATCTCCCAACTCCAGCCCCACTGTTGTGAAGCTCATGCTGGTATATAAGGGTCTCCCAGCCCCCTGGTTCCCAACTGCATTGGCAAAGCAGGGAAATAAAGATCTGGGAAATAAGGGTCTCTCAGCCCCTGCTCCCTGATCGTGATCTCAGAGTGGAGGGCTTGGAGCTCCCTGCTGTGGGGGCAGTGGGACATTGCTCAGAGCCCAGGCAGGGACTATCTCCCACCCCTTGGTGGCCAGCTGATCAGGAGCAGATTTGCTTCCAGTCAGGCATCTACACAAGCGCTACCGTGCCATTACTAATTTTAAAAAAAATTGATATTTTCATTTGCATGGAGCAAATTTACTTGCGATTAGCAGGGTTTACTGTGCAGTAATCATGTGCATATGTGCATAATGTGTAGTAATTTGCCCTATGGCAAATGTCTGTTATCCTTAGGTCATGTTTTTAAGCTTTCCTTCTCAATAAGGAGAGTTGGAAGTTTTCTTTTAAAAAATCAAAACTGTGATTCTGATCAAGAAATGGGCTCATAGATACACACCTATAATGCCTGTGCCTTAATCCAGCTCTGAATGTTACCCAGTTATGCAGCTAAGACAACGTTACAGGCTGTAGAAGTCTTAAAAACATCGTAAGTCATAGCTGCTTGAACTACTGTGAAGAAGATCTGAAAACAATTCAATGAAGTTGATACTAAATTACTGTTATGGCTCATCTAGAAAGGCATCAGTTGAATCATTCAGCAGCAACTTCAGGCAAGACAGGTTCTGAATACTGAAAGCCAACACAGAGGGGCATGGGGCTTTATTTTGTAAGCATTCACTTAACTACCACACAACAAAAATGTAACACTTCACAATTGTTCTTCTCACATTTCATAACAGTTTGCAGAGAATGTCCCCATTATTATGTTTTTGTAGAGTCAATGCAATGTATACATTGAGGAAGACATGTAGTGCACCATGCTGTGGAAATGAAGTAAATTGTCACTTTCATGTTTGTTAGTTTCGGAAAAAAGTGTTCTTGAAATGGATCCCATACTGCCACTCATGCTGACTGGGGACTGTGTCAGGAAATGTGTTGTTACTTCTTGGCTGATGATAGTCAAGAGAGCATCTGCATTTTTGGACTAGTTTCTTCCAGGCAGCTCTTTGGAGTGCTGTTTCTTCTTTCTTTCTTGTAACAGATGTACATTCTATATACACCATTCTTGCATGGGAATGTTAAGAAGATTAGATAGGAATGGCACTTGCTTGGAATTGAGTCATATGCCTGAAACTCTTGGGCTTCCCTGATTTACAATTTTTACTACGTAGATTTTCACATTGTCACATCCATAGTTATGACTGATCAAAGAGACTGCCTTTGGTTTTTCATCCAGTCCTTTTTAAGTGCTCTAAACATTAATAAAACATCTTCAGTATTAAAGTGATCCCATTTAATAGGGTGGTAGTACAAAAAACAGTATGAATTCTGATCCTTTAAAAATGTTTAAAGACCCAACTAATTCAATTACAATCAAATGCACTTAAAGAAGATATCCACAACAATTTCCTGGGTGATTGGGGTGCCCATGATAAGGGGTCATTTCCCCTCTCTGTAAAAGTTCCAGGTTCTTGGCCTCTCTTAACATGAGGATTTCTGAACTAGACTGAAGATAACCAGAGTAATTTTGTTACGGCTTTGTCTGGAACATATGCACAGTCAGTGTTGAAAGCCTGGATATATTATTATATATATTATGAATCAAGCCATGTACTTAGATCACCACCCCAACACTACCTTTAAGTACCATTTACGTGTAGCCTCCTAGTTCTTCTTAACTTTCTTTAATGCTCCAAAATTTGTATAACTATAAAGTTTTTCAAAGCATCTGTGTGTCACCAGATTGCTCCCTGCCACAGCCTGAAGACATAGCTCAAGGTTAAACAAATCATTGTCTTAAAACATATGACCAAACAAAAACTTGCAAGGATTCAAGGAAAACATACTTCTGCTTGTTCCCTTTCTCCCTCTTCTGAAATCTATTGGCAACCTGCGTTCCCTGACTTGTAATCCTAGCCATGATTCCCTCTCAAAATAAATCCACTTTAGTATGTCAGCATCCTGCAAATATGTCTGAAGTTAACTTGAAGCACAAGAACAGTCGCATTACAGTCAGTGGGATTACTCATGCATTTAAAGTTAAACACATGCCTCATTTTGGAGGATTGGGGTCTCACATATTGCTATTATATTTCTTAAATGAAATCTGTGAATCTTCTCTTGATGGAGGTGCAGCTGTCAGATCATTTTACACAGTAGTTTGTGGGAATATCACTTTGTTCTCATAGTTGACAGCCAGTGTATAAAGCATTATAGATGAATGCTACTTCAGCACTGCTACAGAGACTGAGTTTCAAGTCTCTAAAAAAAATAATTTACCTGATCGGTAATGACAAAGTCTATTTGATATGTGTGACAAAAGAAATAAATAGTTATGTGAACTTATTGGTAAAGCAGATCTACAAATCCTGTTTTTAAATTTTGTGTGATGCTAGGACAGCTTCTTGGCACCTTATCATAACTACAAAATGGTCAGGTTAATGTATATATAAAAAACATTTATTTATTGAAAATAATATGCAAGGAAAGTGTCAAGATTTCTTTCTACTTCTACTACAACTTATATTTTATAAATTAAACCTCTGAATCCATTTGATTATACATGTATATCCACTGGGGCATTCCTAGGTTCAATGAGAACTCTCTGTGGGCAGATCCCTTGGGCTAAGTATAGACATTCAAAAAGCCCAAGCCTGAATTGATTCAATCTTTTCAGTTTAGTCAAACCTGCACAGATTGAACCAGGAAGCAAGTGAATAGACATTCACTTTCGATTCCAGACATGCAGCCACATGCCTGCAGTGGCTCAGGCTAGAAGCCAGGGTGCACTAGAGCAAGCCCTCCTTTCCCTCCAGCTGTGGCTGGAAGGCTGGAAGGAAACTGAGGCGGGGGGGGAGGGGTAGACCCTTGCAGGCCACTGAGTATGATTGAGGAGGGGTTTAAACACCCACCCTGGCCTACAGGGACTGCAACCAGTGTGTGCTTGGAAGGGGAAGGGTGAAGCAGCCCTTTCCAGGTTTGTCCCTAAACAGCAGGGGGGGCATGGCCAGACAGTGACCTGGGCAGTTCCTCAGGCAAAGAGAGAGGGAGGGAGGGAGGGAGGGAGAGCAATTAAACACCTCTGCCACCCCTCTCCCATTGGCACAGGACCCCAGCCAGGGTCTACCCCTGCTTGCCACTTGAGCAGTGTGGGGCATGGGCAGGTGGACTGCCTGGGCAACACCTCAGGTGAAGAGGGAGGAGAGGGGGAACTGAAACCCCCCTGCCTCACTTTCTTACCAGCATGGGACCCCAGCTGGGTCTGCCTGGGCTGGCATCTGGCCATGCCCCCCCACCACTTGAGCAGCAAGCAAAGGAGGAAAGCCAGGCAGATCCCAGCTGGGGTACTATGACAATGGGTGAGGGGAGGCAGGGGGGTTTAATCCTCCTCCCTCCCCCCTTTGCCTGACGGCTGCCTGGGCACCTGACTGGCCATGCCCCCACTGCTCAAGTGGTAAGCAGAGGGGAAAAGCTGGGCAAACCCCAGCTGGGGTCCCATGCCAGTGGGGTGGGAAGAGGGAACTATATCCCTCTTCCTCACTTTACCCTGCCTGCCCTGGCCGGGGCGTGGCCATGCACCCTGCTCTCCCCTGGAGCAGGGAGCAGGGTGACTGGGGAGCAGAAGTGTGGCAGCCCCCCCCCATGCAGAACTGGGCTGGGGACTTATGGAGGGGGTTTAAATCCCCCTTCCCTTCCTGCCACCTGAGCCTGGTTTGCCACACTGCCACCCCCTCCACTTCATCAGGGAAAAGTTTGGTAGAGGCTGCTCTGCCCCCACCAGGCAGACCAGGCTGCATCCATAGCTGCATTTCCCACACTTACCCCTTTGTCAGCCAGCCTTCACTGCTCCAGCTAGAGAGCAAAGGGTCGGGGCCAACCCTGCTCTGCTTCAGCAGACAGTACAGCCCAGCCCAGGACCGCAAAGCATGCTGGGATACTGGGGGACTGTGATTTAACTTGAACTGGGAAGGGGTTTGAGCAGTTCTATAAAATGGTTTGACCTAAAGTAGTTAAGTTTGATACTACAATCAACCAGGTTTGGGCCATTTTGAAACTGATTTATGTGCACTGAACTTCTCTTCTGTTACAGGTTTAAAGCATTTTCTGATCACTTAAACTGGTTTATGTATAACTTCTAGCCTTGGTGGGATCAGTTCATATATTAGTTGAAATGGTCCTATTTATTTTCTTTAATATACCTTCTTACCTTACCAATGTGTAATGCACCCCAGAATGACCTTTGATGAATAGCTGAATGTTGTTTAACAACACAGTTAAAAGGCTCATTTACCTCATAAATTTGTTTTTCTTTCCATAGTTCCTTAATGAGGTTTTGCAGCTTTACATTATCCTGCAAAACATATGTACAAGCTACCATAATAAGGGAACCAGACAAAAGTGAAGGAAAATCATCCACTTCTACATTTCCTTATCATAAATACTTGCATTCTTGCACTCTCAGTATTAAATTCCAGTTGGGCGGGAATATGTGGGGAACCAACTAAAGTCAATAATGGGATACTGGAGTGGGGAAGTTGGAAAAATGACACAGAGGGCTGAAATCTTGGTCCCACAGATGTCAACTGCAAAAATCCTACTGAATTAAATTATTAAAAATGTGTATTACCTTGGCAGCTAGAAGCCCCGCTATTCAAAAGGCAGCCTAACTTTCATCAAAAGTTGTAAGTGTCAAAGTCAAGTGTTGTCAGGAAGGTTTTGAAGAAACATTAAAAAATGGCTTTATGTATATTTATAGGGAGCACTTCCAAAGGATATGGGGCACCCATGAAGGAGAAAGCAGCAAGGTGCTTCTTTGATAATGGGTTGAAAACTGGTATCACCAGATGCTCAGATGTTGGAGGGGCCAATATTTCACCTAGAGTGTCAAATATGAAAATGCACTTTAATATTAAGGAAAAGTTAAAGAGACTCATTATTATGTTACAGTAGCTTTTAAGAGGTACATAGAGGACCATCAAAGCACAAAAGCCCTTTGTGGAGCTAATGCCTACAAGCTTCACTAAACAATTTTTCCCCTCCAGATCTGTCAGTTTTCTTTGGAATATTTCAGTTTTTAATCCAAAAACTTGGAAAGACTGAAAACTGAAATGTGTCAATACGAAAGACTGCCACAGATCAAGATAGCTGAATTTCAATTGCTCTTTCCTCTATGGGTTGTCTCTATCTTCCACAGTACATCATGGCCAGGGACTGTTGTGATGTGCTGTCTATCCAAGAGGGGAGACTGTAATGTGGAAGGTAGTCCTTCCAGCGAGCTTCACCTTCAGAGAATGATAGCTTGATGTGCCTGAAACACAAATATTGTGATGTGCCACCACATCATTCTTGAACTGGGGTTTTCTTTTTGGCTGAAATGTCTTTGTATTTGAATTTCTGCCAAAAGTTAAAATTTTCCTTGAGGGACGGAGTTGGAGTAATGTTGAGTTCTATTACTGTGGTTTATTTCCGAAGATATCTGGCAATGCTTCTGTTCAAGAACAGGAACAGGTTTTAAAGACACATTAGTAATCAAACAACAGCAAAATGTCATCAGAAATATGCATAGTTATTATTGCACCAGGAAAACACACTCTACCTTATGGGAAGAGACCGGCTGTATGAAAATACAGAGGACTAAAATAATACTTGGCTTTTGGGAGAGCATGCAGTTATTCTTGCATGACCTTATTGCATTCTATTTTTCTAAGTGTTGCATTAATTAAAGAAAAAGAATGTGCATATTTTAGTAACTACAGTAAAACAATAGCACTGGTGAGTACAACTTTGAAATTTAATTTCATCTAGAGCTTTGATGCTGAAGGGCTATAATATAATACTACTTGGATGTATCAAAGACCATATTTATAGAAACCCAGGTACTCTGTATGTAATATCCTCGTATCTTCTATGCAAATTATTGCTAATTTATTCATAAATCAGAATCCCTGGTTGCATTAAATTTCCCTTTGTTCCTCAAACATGTTCACAAAACCAGGGTATTATCTTGTAGTTTAGGCATACAACCAAGTTTCTGTCCTCTTGTGGTTATTAGAAGCTCCCATTCCTGTTTCTCCTTTTTGAGTTAGGACCCTTTATTCACACTGAGGAACAGATAAAACTGTTTTTCCACTGCTAGACTTCATATAGCTTCTGTTATACATGACTCTTTTTGACAGCCTTGTTTAAATCTTTCATCAACAGAAATGGCCAAATGGTGCATTTTAATTAAGTAATCTCAGAACAGCTGCAAGCACTGTTCATGTGATCAAGGCACACTTAAAAGATGTAAACATGTGTATTCCAACATCTAATGATTTTTTAAATGTACGTGTATGTAAAACACTTGCTGTATCTCTTTATGTTTATTTCTAACAATAAATAGACCTTAATGTTAGCTGTTGTAAACTGCATTACAACTGGCAGTATAAAAGAGTCTACCATGCTTGATGTTAATATTGTAAATTGCAAAAAAAAAAAAAGATGATTTGTCCATTTAAAATGTTGCCTGCTGCACCTCCCTCTTTTATGATATGTGACACTGCTTTAGTGTTTTCAGATCAGATTTGGAGAAGGTTCCATCTTCTTTCAAGGCAGAGTGATCAAGTTCTAATTTAGAACTGTTGGCTCAAGTATCCTGGCTGTCTGACCCCATATAAGGAGTCTGTAGTTTTTACAGAAAGCAGAATGTATCTGTTAACCAGCAGCTTTGCAATAGATTCCATTTTTTTCTCTTCTCTCCTTGACTTTGAATGCAGATTTTAAGATGTTCTTAATTTGTTTGTTTTTCTGAGTCACCAATGGCAAGAACTCTCTTCTGACATACCTCCCTGTGAAACTTGTTCAGTGAGCATATTCCTCCCATTTCCCAATTCCTTCTCTTTCTTTTTGCACCCCCACCCACCCACTCTTTTTTTCCCCAATCCTTCTCCATCCCTCCCCTCTTCTCATTCCCTTTCTGTGTGTGTACAAAAGGCAGTGGGTGATGACCTAGTCAAACATTAGCAATGACTTAGCGTAAACAGTTGACGCTCTCTGTGGCATTGAGCTCAAGTGACAGGCTAAAAAGACCCCCTAACTGTGAAATGGGAGATTTCAGAGGGACCCTTGGATTTCATTATAATAAAAGTTTGACACTTGACTGTTTAGAGTCTGAATTTTAGGAAAAGAAATAATGATTCTTGGAGGGTTTGAGACCTGCAACCAGAACACACTGCATACAGTAATTGTGCTGCTCAGCTTGTGGCACTCAGTTTTGGTGTTCAAGACATGTGCTGCAGTCTGTTGTGGAAACAGAGTAGCAGGATAGTTGGTGATCCACTGGGCTAGGTACTCCTGCTGAAAGCTTTGGAATGCCTATTGTTTCTCGGTACCTGAAAAATCTAGTAGCTCTAGTAGCTCCTTGGAGCATAAGAATAATTAACTCCAATGCCCTATCTTGTGTAGCTGCCTGGTAACTCCTTAGGTGTCAGTTAACCTTCTTGATCATGCATACTCCTTTTTCCTGTAGATCCCTTAAGACAGTAATTCCCAACCAGGGTGCTGTGGCACCCTCTGGTGCCATGAGATGCTTCTAAGTGTGCTGTGGGTGCTGCACAATATTAGTAGTTAGGTATACAAAGACCTATACACAATTCACAAGATAAATCCAGAAATTTCAAATAGGAATCCACAGCATTAAAAGCATTCTGACCAGTTGTGGTGTTTCTGAGTTCTTTGCAACAGAAGAAGAAATGAATAAAAGCTAAGAGTTGTTGTTTTCTGAGGGATGCTTTGAATCTAAAAAGGTTGACAACCACTGCCTTGAGACACTATTCAGACTTAGTTAGGTGGATCTAAGTGTAAATTGTACAGAAGTACAGGCCAGTTAGATCAGTTTGAAAAATAGCTGACCCAGTCTAAATTAATCCTACCTCAGAGGCAGTCTAATTTGGCTCCAACAAGACCAATCTAATATAACTTTTGTATAGTTCCCAGGGCTGCCCCATGACTGGGAAAGCCCAGCTGCTGGCCCCAGCCTCAGGGCTGCACTTTCCCTCCCCTCCCCTCTGACACCAAGTTATTTTTAACCCCCTAGTCTCTCCCCAGATGAACAACCCTTTCCTTACCGACTCCTGGCACCAGTGAATGCTCTGTCATGTGAATGTAATGTGTAACAGCAGAAGGAACCAGGGGGCAGTCTGCAGAGCTGTGCTGACTGTTAATTGGACTACAACTCTCAGAAACCCCCAGGAGCTGGGGGGCAAGGGAAAAAAAAGAAGAGGAAGCTTGCGACTGGAGTAAGGAGTAGAGAGAGAACAGTATACACATGGAACTGCATGCATGGTGGAACTGGAGATCTCACTGATTCAGTCATCTAGGACTGTGGACTGAAGGAGCAGGACACAGACTTGGGGGCAACTGCAGCCTGCCATTTGAGCCCTCTAGGGAATAACGGCTTATTTGGGGACACTTCCGGGGAGGGGGAAATTGAGGTGCTGAGTATGTTACCACAGTGTTGATGTTTCTTTACCTTCTGCCTGTCCCTCCCTTTGGCCTATTGACCTATGACCCTAACCCCTATAATTTTCTAGATGACAGCGGGAACTCCCCATTGCTTCTTGTTCCAGTTTCTGGGCCTGCAGGGCTGGCAGAGTTGGTAAAATTGGCACCAGGAGTGGCTTGTGGGATGGGGGATTTGGTGGGCTTAGTGGGGTGGGGCTGGCTGGTCTGTGGGGAAGAGGAGTGGTCTATCTGAGGGAGGGGCTAAAATTGCCTGGCACCAGTGGGACAGGTAGGGAAAGTGCAGCCCTGCGGCGCTAGGAACTGTGCAAAAATTCAATTAGATCAAGTCTCTTTGGGCCCAATTTAAGTTAGACTACGTCTGAGGTACAGTTAACTTGGATTGGGCTGGCTATTTTTAGACCAGTTTAACTGTCCTGAACTTCTGTACAGTTCACACTTAGAACCACCTGACTAGGGATCTACGGGTGCTGACGGAAGTGACAATTTTCAACTGATCTGGCCATAGAAAGCAGTTTATAGCTGTGACCAAAAACAAGTGCACAGCTCCAGGCAGCTTAAAAAATGACCAATTGGGTGATACTTCATTGCATGAGGTATCAGATAAAGATGTTTCAAAATATAGTGTCTTTTGCAGCTTGTGTCTACAGAGCTCCCACCCTGTCACTGTTTTCAGACTGGAAGTGGGGAAAGGGAGTGGAAGGAGGTCAATTGGTGGGTTTTTCAGCCCCCGCTGGAGGGTGGGGCAGATGTATTGGAACTCCCCTGAGGTCGGGGGCTCCACTTCACCCACCCTACCCTTGAGGACTGGTTGGAGAGCCCTCTACTGCCTTTTCCCACTCCCATTCTGAAGACAGTAAGCACTGGCAGAGAGCCCAGCCATTCGCTATGGGATTGCCCTCCTCCCTGGAACCAACAGCAAACTTCTGTTTGGTCTGGGGTAACTGTCATGGGGGCACTAGGGTGCCCCATGCCTGGACAGAAATTAAGGAGAGCTGCCAATTATCAGGGCAGCTCAGGTGCTGGTTGCTGGGGCAACCAGGCAGGTCATGTGGCCAGAAGGGGGCAGGGCAGGGCTGGGCCTTTATAAACAGCCCAGGCCGGAGCCTAGCGAGCAGTTCCCTTCAGGCAGGGGCAGGGGCAGGGGCAGGGGCAGGGGCAGGGGCAGGGGCAGGCTGGAGTTCCAGGAGTCTGGGCAAATGTGTAAAATAGAATTTTTTTTTGTTACTTTAAAACTTACTACCTACTAGTTTCATTTTGTGACCCCCTAGTTCCTGTATTGTGAGAATGCAAATAATAAATCCCTATTTACTTTCTCTTTGCTATTTATTATTTTGTAAGTTTATCATGAGCTCTCTCAAATGTCTCTTTTCTAAACTGAATAGGCCTAGGCTCTGTGGTCTCTTTTCGTATGGAAACCCCTCCATGCCACTAACCACCCTTCTTGCCCTTCTCTGTACCTTTCCTAGTTCATCTATATTCTTTTTGAAGTGGGGGGACCCAAACTGGGCACAGTATTCAAGGTGTTGGTGCACCACAGATTTATGAAGGGACATAATGATTCTTTCAGTTTTGTTTATAGTTCTCTTCTTAATGATTCCTAACATTTTATTTCTCTTTTTGATAGATGCTAAGCAATGAGCCAATGTTTTTAGAGAACTGTCCATAATGACTCTCAGATCTCTTTCCTGTGCAGTGTCAGCTATTGTAGAGCCCATCCTAGTGTAGGTATAGTTTGGATTGTTTTTGCCCATGTGCATCACTTTGCACTTATCTACACTGAATTTCATCTGTTATTTAGTTGCCCATTCATTCAATCATGCCAGATCCTTCAGTAGTTCTTCAGTTTGCCTTGGCCTTTACTCCTTGGAATAATTTTAATAATGTGGGCTCCTTTTCAAATGAAAATCTTGTGCTTTGAACTGTGATCCACAGATTGTCTTTCTATGGCATTCCTGAGGCATTTATACCCGTGCTCACTAGGGGTATGTGAAGCCCTTTTCGATTCAGATTTGGCCCCAATCAGGGACAGTGATTTGATTAATTGATTCCAATCACTGTCCCTGATTTCAATTCAGCTGAATCTGAAGATTTAATGCTTTTTTGGAGAATCAGTGATTTGGACATAGACACAGCTTTAAATGTTTTTTCTACATATCTTGAGGTACCAGCGTGGCTTCTGAATCTGAGATGCTGGAGTGGATGAAGCATCCCACAGGAGTGCGAAAGAACCCTCCATATGCTCGGTGGCAAACTTGGAAGTGGACCAGAAGTACAAAGTTGGAGGTGGACGGGAGGGCACTTCTGGGTCTGCTGGGCAGCGTGCTTGGTTCCGCCCCCCTCCCCTCCAGACTGCCCTCGGCTCAGTGATCAGCCTCAGGGGGAACCCAGGTACCCCCAAGACCCAGGAGACACCATTCGTTGAGCTGGTTTGGCATGGGGGGAGCCCTGCCACATCCTCCCTGGAGGACCTGGAAGTGGACCGGAACTACTTCTGGTCCATTTCCAGGTCTGCCATTGAGCATGCTGGAGAGCCCCCTGCACTTCTGTAGGACACTCCATGCACCCCAGCATCACAGTGTTGACAAGTTGCCTGCTACCTAGAGGTATGTAGAAAAAACATTTAAAGCGGTGTCTATGTCTGAATCACTGAATCTTTCTGAATCTCTCCAGATTGATTCAGAGGGTTCTAATTCGATTTGATGAGATTAAAGGGTCCTCTTATTTGATTCAGATTTGAAGATTCAGCCACTGAATTGGGCCAAATCTCTGCCAAATTGAATCAGGGACCAAAGCTTCACACAGCCCTAATGTGAACTACTCAGCAGTTAACAAGCAATTACCAAAAGTTCCAAAAATCATTTCCCTTATTTCTCAGGTTACAGAGGGGGGCCTTGAATATTTTAAATGCTCATTAACTCTGTCCTTTGAAGTGTCTGCCAAGTGCAGCTGCCTCCCTGCACAAGCCCTGGCCCTGCACAGCCCTGGGGGGCCTGGAGCTGGGGGCCAGAACAGACCCAGCCTTGGCTGCACTGCTGGGCCAGAGGGGATGGAGCCCCCGGTACCCCGCCCTGCCCCACCCAGGGTCATCCCTGGGAAGACCCTGGTGCAGTCAGATAGCTCCTTCAGGTGCAGTGCCAGGGAGCCAAGGTGAGGGCACATGGCCCCTGATCTGTGCACAGGGCAAGGGCGTGCTTCATCCATGGGCTGGGCTCTGCCTGCACGCCTCACTGCCACCTTTGAAAGCGGTGCGGTGCAGCACCATGTGCCTTGCTGCCCGGCCTGCCCAGCAGGGATGCACATGGAGCCATGCCACTTTCAAAGGTGGCAGCAAGGCACTCAGGCCTGGAGCAGGCAGATCCCAGCCCGCAGCTGTGTGCACACATCAGGGGGCCATATACCCCCTCCCCCTTGGCTCCCTGGCACCATGCCTCTGGAGGAGGTGCTGAGCTCCAATTGCCCCACAACCTGCCCCAGCTGGAGCCCCATTCACCATTAAAGCAATCAGTGGCTCGTCCAGGGGCGCAGCACAGGGGAACATGCCCCTCCTCCCCGGCTCTACCACAGTACTTGAAGACTGAAAGAAACTTACTTGCCTGCTGAGCTGGCTGCGAGCCTGTCTGCGTAGGGTATGTGAGTGTGTGTGCCCCTCCCCTGCCACTGCAGCAATCTGTGGCCAGGTTGTCCTGGGGCCCTACCTGCTGCCTGTGTTTGGGGGGACTGAGCTCTGTTAGCCCCCCTTCCACTGCCTATGGGGCCTAGTGGTGGAGTCTCTGGCTTGCTCCCACTGGATGATCATCTCATGAGACTTCTGTGAAGTTAAGCATGGTGGATTGAACCTCAGGCCCAGATTCAAACAGGAGTATATTCGATATTCAGTAACATCGTCTTGCAGACCTATCAGTAAAAACACTTGCTCAGTTCTAACCACCAACAAGCAAAGTTAAGAATAGCCAGAATAATTTCAGGATACTAAAATTCAAAAACTGTGCAATGGAAAGGAAGAAGAAAAACATTTCCTGCAAACATTCCTTCTACCTTGTCTAGGTAGAACTCTTTAAAAGATATATCTAATATTAAAGAGTTTGATGGTGATGCTGGAGCTTAGTGGAAACAGGAGTTCTGCATAGCTTTGTATTTGCAATTACTTTCATCAGAAAAAGGGAAGCCAATATGTTTAATAATAGACCAAGATGCTCAATAAATGCAAAACTAAAAACTTATCATGGTCTACAGATTTCTCACAGAACCATGTGTCCGCTGCTTCTGTTGATGCTGGGAGGTTATTCTAGCCCATGCAATATTGGGACAATCCCTCTTTAATTGCCATCTCTTCTGTGAAAAATAGAATGGTGGGTTACTAACAAAAAACTTAGCAAGTTAGAAGTAAGGCTGGAAAAATCATGATGGAACAGACAATTAAAAAAGAACAAATTACAATTGCAAAAGGGCAGCATAGCTGCAAACCATCCACTAAAATACTTAAGGACCCAAGTATGATCCAGGAATGTAAGTGCAAGACCTGCTGTCTTACAGGCAACATGTGCCAAAAGATAAGAATCTCAGTGCATAAAGATGATCCTATCTCCTTGGAAGGAGACTGACTACTGCATTCCTATGGAAAAAAAACTATAAAAACTCCCATGGAGGTCAGAGGAATTGAGACAGATATCTGCAGGCTGGAGAATTTAAAGAGGCAAACTGCTGCTTCTTTTTTACTTCTCAGCCCAGCCATCCAGACCAAAAGATGGGACACTGATGTTTAGGAAAGGATTTTATGGAAAAATATAGCTGAAGTTTCCATTTTTGTCTAAGGAAACTTGGTTACTTTTGGTGGAAAATCAATCATATTCTGGAATTAGATATCAGGAGCCTGGTAATTTACCACTATTCATAGTATTGCTCAGGGCAAGAGCAGTGATATAAGAGAAACCTATTTAGAATTAAAAGTGGACCCACTGTTTATCATGTTAACCTTTCCCCCAACCTCCAGAAGGCACGTTTTTCATCCTCTAGCTGAGAGAGAATTTTATTCTACACATTTAGCCAAAAAACAGAATAAAACAAAAAAACTCACCTTTCATGCAACATATCCTTGTTGAATATAACCTGTATAAGTCTGTATAAATACTGCTGGATCAACCAGGAGTTATTCATTCAGCTCATCAATGGGCCAAATTTAAAAAAATGCCTAGTTACCAGCAGTCTCTGCTGACACACTTCTGTACTGTTTTGCAAATGGACCTACAGGCCTAGTATGCTGAGGTGCCTCAGCACTTATTTTGGTACATTATGGATGCTGCCCTTTAAATGGCAATATGGCCTGAATCGTGGGTGTGGAGCTTTTGAAAATTCTGACATATGTTGTGCAGAAGTAAATATTTAATTATTATCTCCTTTTCCTCTTCAATAGAGTGTCTGATAACAACAGTTTTTCTTGCAGAATGGTATTAATCTACTATAAGTGTTGTTGAGAGGAAATTTTACAATAGGATATGTTAAAGGTTTTTTGCTTTATACCGGGACTTGGCTTTTGTGTAAAAAAAGAAAAAGGAAAATGCTGTGACTAATTAATAAACATGAATTCTAACTTCAGGAGTTGCCTATATCATGATTTCTGTGGGTTTTTTTCAGATGGCCAGTCAATCTGGACACCAGAATTGCACATCATGACTGTATCAATCAGTAAAAACTTAACAACTGGGAGCAGAGATATATCTTGCCCAATACAGTTTTTACTGTCAGGATTGGACTTCACTGGTTCAGAGTTCTGTACAGTACAAGTACTGATTCACCAGATCCTGCAAGGTAGGTCAGTATTTGCATGGGTTGGAACATTCAGTGAAACCTGTTTTCACAAATAAAATGTTTTGCTGAATTCAAAGCTTTTGTGGAGATGTACCAATTTTATTCTTCTTGACAAGAAGATTTGAGGTCTAGGCATATATCCTCTGGTCACATATTGCAAAAATGTTCAAAAGTTTCAAAAGTTTACATTTCAATGTGTAATGAAAACAAACCGCTGTACCTCAAAAGAAATCACGAAGCAGAATTCATTAATCAGCCAGACATGGGAATATTACTGTTTCCTATTTTGTAGAGGAAGAAACTGAAACAGAAATCAGGTGAGTTGACCAAAGACCATGCAGTGAGCCCATAGTGGATCCACACGAGCACTCAAGAACTCTTGGTACACCCAGCCCTGTTCAGTCTCTCATGTTGTACTGCTTACACTGAAACTGTTATCTCATCACAATGGTATTGTTTGCATTACAAGTCAAATTGTGTTTGATTTGAAAGAAACAATATGTAAAAATATTTGTGGACTGTGTGCTTTCATTTTCATAGCTTTAATCTCTTGTACATGAAAAAATCGATATACTCAATTTAGTCTTGCATTGATGTGTCCTAAATTAGAGCATGCCTTGCAGGGGCTCAGACTCGTTTATTTCCTAGGGATTGGGCATATATTTTTTTTAGTCCCATATTGAGAAGAGAGATTGTGTGGGGTCTTTATCAGGGTGTTCAATCAGAGAGAACAGAGCTTCTGTGAAAGTTCTCGGCTGAAGTGGGGAGGGGGTTAGTGCTAAGAAATTCCTGATACCGTTGTTGTACTCTAGGAGTTGGAGTTTTAGCAAACTGGGAACAGAACTCTCCAAAAAAAGCCAAAGCCTGGGGCTATATAATATTGTTCCCTATAAGTGCAATTTTGGTTTTATCCAAGTTAATAGCTTGGATCAGTGTTATCACACAGTTTCATTTTTGTGTGACATTAAAAGATTAAAAATGCATCAAGGGCCCAAGCTTGCAGTTTTTACTCTGAGAAAATTCCCATTCAGAAGAAGCAGTCACAGTTTTTAAAAATATTGTTTATAGTATTTCTGCTATAGCAGTTCTTTTTAAAACTTCAACTCATTAGCCAGTTATAAGTACCCTGTGGCTATCCATATAACAGTGTGCATCTTGAACAGAACAAGCTGATTTTTCTTGCATGTTTTGTAATTTAGGCTTGGGGAAGAGACAATATTTAATTTGACTAATTCAATTTCAGTTTGTATAAAAACATGAGTGGAGGAAATGCATTCATTGAAAAAATGTGAAGCTGAAGCTGAAGCATTAAAAATAAAAATGGAGTTATGTTACAGTTAGGGATTCTGGCTTTCAGGTTTCTCTTTTTCTTCATTTCTATATTTGGTTTTCAAAAACTATAATCCCTTATAATTTAGCAAAAAATGCATAAATTTATTTGAATTGAACTACATAAACACATGCAAAAATCAGACGTTTCATTAGTAATGCAATAACAGAAGTTTTAAAAACTTTTTTAGCAATCTGCTACATTAATTTCAATATATATGCCCCTACAAAATAGCTATGCTTATCATGCTGTTGCTATGTTTGATCAAGATGTGAACTATGCAGAAAAAACCTGGAGAACTGACAGCTTGTTGTCAGTGTGGTTTTTTTTTTGTTTTTTTTTTCTAGGCCTATGCCCAGTCTCTGTTATTTAAAACTAATTGTTTATGATACCAATGCCTCCCCCTTTAAAAATAATGTCCCTGCTTAATATATTTGTGAATTTTAGTATGAAGGATTCAGCTTTTAATAACTAATCAGCAAATAGGAAGTAAAAACTTGACATGGGAACACAGAATTTTTACTCTATATTGGTAATCATAGATGTTCAAATTGATAGCTTAAGTCCCAAAGTACAGGCAACCCCTGCTTAGCGCTCTTAATTGGTTAAAAAAAACAAGCATTAAGCAAAACTGAGTGTTAAGCAAAACCAACTTTCACTTTCACTTTTCAGTTTCTAAAGCCACCAAAATCACTCTTAGGGCTTGCCTGTGAGTATTATAATGAAACTCACTGAGCACTAAGTGGAATTGGGTATCAATGTAAAATTAGCACTATAGCAAAATAGGCTAAGCGAAACAGCATTAAGCTGGGGTTGCCTGTATCATGAAATTGGCTTAAAATTATGAGATTTTTTTTAAGTGATGTTGTTTTTTAATTTTCCTTCTTATTTCATCCTTTAAGGGATCATATATTCAAGCTTTATTCTATCCCACTTAAGTTATAAATGGCTTTTTAAATAAAAATATGAAAACTCAGATTCTTCTGAAATAATGTGATTCCTGGATCTGGAGCTTTACAAATAAAAAAAAAAAAATATAGCAAGAAGAAGGCCGTGCTACTCATGTAAAAACACAGCTATAGCCAATCACCTTAGACTATAGGTCCCACTTTGAGCTAAATCATATATAAGGAAGTCAGCTCTTAGATCACTGAAAACCATCTAGATATCAGGACCAAAGTCCTGGATCTTCTAACCTCTCAAGAAGGGCTATAGTAGCTAAATGTTTTTTCCTCTGGCAGTCTCTACCCATGAGTACCAGTAGGGCTGAATAGGCATATGCTGCAGGCTCTGGTTGCATAAGTCACGTTCTGACTTTAAATATTTGGTTGTTTATGGTTGTTAGGAGGTATCAGCCAGTCACCATTTCTGTCCCTGAACTTCAATGTGACCATGGGCAAGTCACATGGTCTCTGGACCTCAAATTAGCTCCTGTGTAAATGCTGGTTGAATGTAGCATCAGACTTAACTGATTTGGGTCAAACCAATTTATGAAACTTCTGTCCCAGACCCCTTCCTGGTAAAGCAGAATCCCCCAGCATCCTAGCATGCTTTCCAGGCCTGAGCTGGGCTGTGCTGTCTGCTCCAGCAGAGAAGCAGGGAGAGGGACAGATCCCTCCCACCCCAGGCAAACCCAGACTGATGTCTGGGGCCAGGGAGGGGGGTTAAACCCCCCCTTCTCCTGAGTACAGAGCTGCCCTGCCTTATTAAACCTACTGAAAGTTGCTACTGTCTGTTACTGTGGACTACAAATGCCAGAGGCAAGTGGAAGTAAGAAGAGGAAGTGATGAACAACCCTGCAGAGTCCTGCTGCTGTGATTCTGGACTGCAAATCCCAGAGACCTCTGGGGGCACAGGAATAGGAAGCGAACACACAATCCATGCTGGCTATGTACCACAGAGCTGTGCTGTAGTGCCCCCAGGTTTCTGGCCTGAGCCACTGCAGGCACATGGCTGCATTTCCTGAATCAAAAGTGAATGCGTGGCCAGTTGTTTCTCAGTTTAATCTCTGAAGCTTAGACTAACCTGCAAAGACTGAATTGATTCAGCTTTAGGATTTTTGACTCTCTGTACTTGGCCCCAGAGTCTAAGTTGAATTTCATTCTCTTAACTCACTTGCACCTGTCCTACATAGAACGTTATTACTCAGGCTTTAAACAAATACAGTTCACCCTCTATATACAGTGTACCCCTCTTCATTAGTTTCTCCCTACCAATTTGACTTGTGCTGTTGCAATGATTCTTAAAATTATGATCCTTCATCCTCCGACTCAAGTAGACTAAAGATTTTCTTATAACCATAGTACCCACAAGAATGACTCTCTCTGCTTAAGGCGGCTGTCCAACACAAGAATGAAACCTGCCTGTTGGAGATGACAGAGAAGAAAAGGGACTTTAAAGTAGAAGGATGATTTGCCAGTGAAGCCAATAAGGTAGAACTCAGAAGAGCTGGGTTCAGCTTCCAGCTCTGACAAAGACTTTCTCTGTAACTTGAGATGTCACTTCTTCTCTGTGTCTCATTTGCATGTCTGTAAAATGAGGACAATGATCCTTATCTGCTTCATAACATCAATACTAAATTCACTAAGGCCTGTGTGATGTTCATATATTCCAATGATGGGGAGAGGAGCTTATGTAGATAGGTAGAGCTGAAAATAAACTCTGAAACTTATTTAGAAATTTGATATTTTAAATTTCTTTTCATGGAATATATCAGATGAATTGGGAATAACATGGTAATCTTTAAAACAACTAAAATGAATAATTTTTTTAGTTCTGTTAAGCATTTCACCAAAGGCCCTTCATTAATTAACTGAATCTTTGCTGTGTAGGTAGCTATGTATATTATTTTCCTGAGGCATAAATCACTTACCTAAATCATCACACACATCCAAAATTAACATGCCCAAGGATATCATTCTAATATTAACTTGAGTTTGCTGTCATCCTTTAGATGTTCTTGACATTTAATTCAACCAGTCATAAGCTACATGAGAGATGTACTTGCTGGCAGCTATGAATCTCAGACATGAATTTTCCTCTACACATCATTTTGATCTGCATTTTACACTCTGGCTAACCTCTTTTTAAGGCTTCATGATTTTGGCTGTCTTCTATTTGGCGGTGTACTCAATTATCAGTGTACTATGAGCCCTAAACAGACAATAGATCATCTTCTGCCTCTTGTTTTAATATGCATAATTTTCTAGGATTTTACACTGCTGGTGAGAACTTTACTTTTCCCTTGTTTCACAACGGTGCACTGAAAAGAATATTTGCTTGAGTTTCGTGCAGTCTAAGTTGCATAACAAAGGCATGTTCCTCAGGGCTCCTATTATGTACAGTAAAAGCTCTGTTATCCGGCATTTAACTAACCAGCACGTCTATTAACCGGAACTTCTGGCCGGCTGGCTGGATGCCAGAAGGGAAGCTCGCATGCGGCAGCCACCACTGCCACCAAACACCCTGAACTGATGCTGATCTGCATGCCACTGCCACCACCCCCATCTTCCCCCTGCTCCACGTGTGGCTGCTGTCACTGCTCCCCTACCCTGCTCCACAAACCCCTGTGCCTCAGGTAACCAGCATTTTTAGATTACTCCCCCACCCATTCTCCACTCATGCCAGAAAACAGGGCTTTTACTGTATATGTTTTTATGTCACAGATACACTTCTTAGTGCATAGAACACACACCTCACACTTTTCCCTAAGTCAAATCAGCTCAACCATTCCCAAAATAGAGCCCACTTTTATACATCCAATGAGTGCTATTTTTAAGAGCTCTGAGCTTGTCACTTATCTTAGACAAGATCCACTTATCTAATTTCTGGAGGTACTTCCTTCCGTTCAGAATTGTTTGTGCTGCAAAGGTATGCAAGAAATTGATTAAAGTAATACATGTGTGGAGCCATAGCTAAAAAGAAATTTTTCTTTGCTCCTTGGAATAAAACCAAATGATCTTTTGGATCTTGCAGTAAACCGATATTGTTCCAACTTTTTTCTATATCTGACGCACACACATGCCAAAAAATACCAAACCCCCCAAAACCCCACCCCCCATTCTCCCAATGTAGCTCCTTGACATAGAGTTAATTTAAAGAAGATTTGAGAGTATGATGCAATATCAGCTGCGTTTATATAACTCATCACTGTTTTCATTTGAAATCTCTCATTTAGACTCATATTACTATTTGAAAGTTCAATCTCATTTTTTTAAAGTCTGATTTGATAAAACCACTATATATAATGAAAATGCTAAATATTAAAGAGAAAGGTTAAAGATCATAAAGGTGTTTACTAGATATAAAAATGTCAAAATGGAGAATCCAGAATGAGATTCTAATAGAAAAACCCAGACATACAAGTAAACAAGATTTGTGTTTTACACACACAATTTTGAAAGCATAGAATATCTGTTATTCTTTTTTGCTGAAAGCTCTTTGAAATGGTTGATTTTTCTGAATCCACCTAGACTTTGCGTCTGAGGAGTTTATGAAAAATAAAATGAGAACAATGTACTTAAATAACTGAAAATACCACCAAGAAACATTTTACCTATAATCTATCATTTTTAAAGTTAGTATATTCCTGTAGATTTAAAAGGAAATGGAAAATCTCACCACCAAAAAAAGGTATTTTTAGCATATTAAGTAGATTATTTAGAATGTATTGTTATATCTGGTATTCCCATAGTGTCTGTAAATGCTTTTCCAGTTCAATATGCTCCCATTTATTATTATATCAAATTTTATTCTGGTTAAACTCTAAAACATGCACTTGTTTTCCATTAAGGATATTTTAGAAGAAAAAAATGTGATATAAATTAAATCAGCCCTTAATACATTTCCTTTTAACTCTATTAAATAAGATATTTAAGATCAATAAAAACTTGAAATTCAACAGATTTTTTAAAAATATTACTTGTCTGCTTAAAAATACATTTTTTAGATATTACTTTTATTTTCAGCTACTGTAGTTGAAATAGCCCAGTTGTCTTGGAAATATTTTAAGATATTTCAGCAGGAACCCATGTGAAACACCACTTATAGATGTCACTATTTTATGCTGACTTCATATTGTATCATTAATCAAGACACAATTATTAAATTTTCTTTACCCTCTTTATGCATTAACAAAATAGTTAAAACAACATATATTAGGGGGAATTCCTATAGCGTACATAGGAAAGAATATCTTTTGATTCCTGGAATTGCTGAAAGTCAGGTCAATAGTGAAGTTTTTATTAATTGAAATTTGGCAGTTTCTAGGGCAAATGTTAAGTCAGAATGGACAGTGTTTTAAATCTGTTTTGCCATTCAGATGTATATAATCCACTGAATTCTGACAAACTTGGGCCTTGCAGACCTTATAGTTTCAGACCAGGGTTGGACAAGTCAGGTTAAATTTCCTGACCCACTTATCCTTGTCTGATTGTGACCATTACTCATTAAAAAAAAACCATTCAGGCCTCAGAAAGAATCATCAGAGAAGTTATATATTTTTAACCCAAAGCCATATTCAACCTGTTAATAAAGAAAAGTAATAACAACAACAACTGAATCACATCTTCAAAAACTTTTTAAAAATACAATATGAAAAGTGTTTGCAGGAATGAAAAACTGCTTTGTTAAGTAACAATTGAATATTGGGTATATTTTAAGCATTAGTTTTCATTTTCTCATTTTCTTTAAATCCTTGGATTATTTCTCAGCATGAAGCAGGTAGACAGAAAGATATAACACACAAATTATTAAATATACAAGACAGGTAGGTTGCATATGTTTATATTTAACTTGCGCACATATACACATATGCACACATACATATTTACATGTATGTGTGGTAAGCAATTGAAATAAATCAGTAGTCTTCCAAAAATGACTCAAGGGTATTTATCATAGGTTCTCTCCATATATCACTCGGTTTCAGTGGTGAAACTATATTATCTACAAAGCCTACTTCCATTTTGAACTACACAGAATAGTTACACTTTTAGCATCAACTCAAACTGAAACTAAAATCTATTTTCTGTTTCATGTGAAAAACAAGTTAATTTCAAATTAAATGTCTGTTTCTTCACCTGAGTGGTTTTAAAGACACATACTGTACATATGGGGTACCTTTATTCAAACATCTTTGTGCGATTAAAATAAGATCTTAATTTCTGGTATGCTATTGATGTTAGAAAAATCTAGGATAGAAAGCATTATTAGCTATCTGCTAGTTGACAAGAGCACAGGATTAGGTTTCTTTAAGGGAATTACACTTTTGATGACCCCGCTACATATAAAACATGTTAGCTAATGGGGGTGCAGAGGGGGCAGATTTAAGTGTTTGATCAGGAAATCCTGCATGAGCATATTGGATGGAAATTTGATTAGTAACCTTAGTGACAAGGGGATCAGATCCACTCTCTACATACAATCTGATCTGGCAGTACATGCTTTTTTGTCTCTTTGAAGGAAGGGAACATTTGTACGGAATCAAGGCAGCGTATTGGATAATTTAAAAAGTTGTTACATATTGAAACCTGGAAAATCACCTTTTTATTTTATTTTGGAAATAGGTTTGCAGTTAACCTAATGTTTTTATTTTTTTAATATTTTTTGAAAAACACGACTTACAATAACACTAAAAAAGTAACTTTCCGAAAAAAGCTCATCTTGAAGTAAAAGTTATATTTTGACCTCCCTGCTGTGAAATCTATTAGAAATGGAACAGGACAAGGAAGAAAAGAATACTTTTAACAATATTTGCCTTAAAATATATTTGTGCATCAGTTTGTACGGCAACATTGAATACGCTTATAATTGTGACTGTTAGTGCTCCAGTTGAGAAAAGAGTCAATTAGGTTTCAAAAGCCTGTTTATTTTTTTAGCTAGTTAAGAAATGGTATCATGCCTTAACTAATGTGTTAGTATAAACCTCTCTTTGTTTTGATAGTTAGGCTCTTCTATTTATGTTTAATTTTGAAGGAAAATAAAATTTACTATAGCAATCAAAATGCCTCCCAGTTTTTTGGTGAGAAGTGTGAATTTAGGGTGTCAATAGCAGTATGGCAAGTTATACCAGCTGAGCAGCTGGAACCCCTACCCCCGCAACTTTAAATATCTAATGCACAAACCCCCTCTCCCCACAAGATAGCATGCAGCTCCAGTGCACTCCCACCTACTCCCCAAATTGTAGCAAAACAAAAGGTTATATTCTACTTGCAGCTACAACAGCAAAATCAAGAACAACTTGATTCTTGAGTAGGATTCAGGGCTCTGTCTTGTAAGGCACCAAACATCTAGTTTTAAGTGCACTCCACTTCTACTGAAGAAGTAACAGTGCAATTAACAGAGTACTCTAATGTGAACTAAATTGACAATGTGCTGGACTATAAATTAAGACCAAAATTCTAATCTTGGTACTGCCATTAGTCTGTTCTTAGATGTGTCATTTCACTTCCGTGTGCTTCCAGTTTCCATGTTCTGATTGTAAGATCTTCAATACAAGGGCCATCTCCTACTGTGTGCTTGTATAGCACGTAGCACAATAGCACCCATATTTTGGTTGGGGTGTGAGGATGCTATTGTAAAATGTTACTGATTACAGGAAGCCTGATCACCTTGCGAAACTGGGCTGCTGTTCTGGCTCTAGCTGAGAGCTAACTTTGTCCCTAAATCACTAGAGATTTTCATATTTATGGGTAAATATGAAAAAAACATAGGATGTGAAATGAGCCCTACAGTTCAAAAGGAAAACCATGTCACATTTTCCAGTGTGTTGTGGAAAAAAGTACTCAGAGCAGCCTCTTCTATAAAGTCCACTGCAAGAAGTAATTAAGTAATAACATCTGATGACACAGAGACTGTCATCTGTTTAAGCTCAAAATCTGGAAAGCTCTTGAAAGCTAGATATTAGATAACATGAGTGCCTGCATCATAGTGCTCTTTAGTGACTCTGGGGGTGATTGAAAAGTAAAAATTGAAAATGCTATTTTTTAAAGCCTTTATTGATGACAAAGGGGTGAAAGAATAGGGGCCTGATTCTTATCTGACTGCTTTCACATTGGTACTACTCCGTTGACTGCGGTGGAACTGCTCATGGTTTATACTAGTGGAAAATAAGAGCCTTGGGCCGTAAGTGTATTAACTAAAACTCAATGGTTACAGATTTGGGATTCACTCAAGGGTTTGCAATTTATTTTCTAAAAAATGGTGTAATGACCATTAGCCTTTTCAATGAATCTGATAACACAACTGTGTACTCAGTTTATACAATAGTCTCCTGAGAACAGCCAGTGCTTTTCATTGCAATTAATCCATCTAATACCTAAAAAGTAAAGCACCCAGCACTTAGTCTCTCACCCTTCAGATATAATAAATGTTTGATTTTTTTTTTCATTTTGCTACTTGATGTCAAAATATTTAGAATTGTTTTCTTCTTATTAGCTAACATTATTTTTTCTTCTTTTTAATATTATGGCCCTAATTGCAGGAGATTACAAAGGAATGACAAAATATAGCAGAAAAAAAGCTTCTGATCAGATTATAAAGGCTAACAACTAACCAGCAAAATGGAACTTTTTTTTTAACACCATCCAATGATGTCACCAGTTTGAGGTTTCTCTGGGACTTTATTAAAATGTTTGTGACAGAGCCAATGTAAACCATCCTAAATCTAACACAGAGCTGAAAGGACTGATTTTAGGGAATGCAAAGATATGGATCATTGGGTCTGTCGAAGCAGCATCTTGAGCCAATTATTGGTGTCATCTTGAGCCAATTTAATCAATCCAAGGGGGACTCAAAGGGGGTGGGGGTGCAGGGTTGCAAGTGTTGGTCAAACATTCTGGCTAAAATGCATTTGTTGTAACAGCAACCAAGCTCCAGTTTGTTGACTTGACTTATTTCCTCTATGTGTTATGTGCACTGTAAATGACAATAATCCATTTGAACTTCTTTTAGTGTTTTTAATTGTTTGATAATATCTTGGTCCTAGTTTTGTCTTAAAATAAATTCAAATGTGCACATATACTCGCTCGATCAGAAGTGAAGTCAGAATAAAGGAACCTGAGGTATCAGAACATTGTTGCATTCAAAATAACTTGCCAAAGATAAAAAGTTCATGTTCTAAAGAAGAATACCAGACATTGGTATTACACACAACTAATCCTGTAAACAGTTACTTATGTGGGTAAGACTAACCTATGTAATATGGACAACTCACATGAGTGAGCTAAGACTACTCATGTAAATAAGGTTTTCTGAGGACCCACCCATAAAACATGACTGACCATTAATATAATACAATTGGTTTGGAGAGGATAATTTAAAAGTAAGTTATACAAGAACTTTGTTAAACATAACTTGCCACGTCCACGACAACGTTTAATGATATATATATTGTCTTAGAAGTCATTTTATTTATATTCTATTTAATTCTTTTTGAGAAAAATATATACTTACTGCATTACTTACAATATTATTTAGAACATTGCAAATACATTTTTAACATTACAAGATACTGCAGACTATTACTCCTGCAAAAAATCCTTAAGCACGAGTTGTCCCCTTGGCTGCTGACTTTTTAATATTCAGAAAGTTTTAGGACTGGGCACTATGCCTGTTTCCATGTACTGATTAAGTACAGCAGTAATGTTAAGGTTTCTTTGTGCTTAGCCCTTGTAAAAATATCTATATCAAATGTACCTTAATAATACTACAGTTTTAAATATTTACACTATTTGCTGCATTTTGTATTATTGTAAAATGTAAAAAGTTACAATGTTTTGCCTTTGATACAGAAATAGTCACTCTAATAATAAAGAGATATGTGCATGTATAGTTAAATATAGCTGCAAACACAGATAGTGAATACACATAGACAATAAAAATCCACACAGATTATGATTATACAAATATGATTTTATAAGTAATAAAGTGAATCATGCAAAATTTAGCCATCTTTCATAAAGATTATTCAAACTAAATTAGTTGGAATGGGCTATTTGTTTTGGATAAGGTGTCTTGGAAAGCAATTTGCATGTTTTGGAATTGTTAACACTGTAGCAAGTTTTGTCACAATGCAGCATAGAAACAACTTGATGTAACAGGATGGAATGTAAGATGATATGATAAAATAAAAGCTAAATTTTAACATTTTTCACAACATCCTTACTGTCAGTTAAAAAAAATTATATTTGCTTTAACTTAAGCCAGCAGATGAGGAAAAGAGAAGTTAGGTAAGTGATAAATATATTTTACATTTCTGCATTCAGTTAGTGGGCCTGATTTTCTCTTCAAGCCAGTGAACATCAAGATTAATTCCATAAATTAAATTGAGTATTACCAGTGTGATAATCCTTTAAGTAGGGCAGAATCTGGCTTGTATTTCTTTAACATACTGCTAAAGAATGTTGCAAAATTAGCATTGACTGTATTATTAAGTACAGTTTATAAGGTATTTACTTAACCTAGGTGCATCTACATGCTTTCTCGGTAACACTGTTGGTACACACTGATTACCCCAAAATAAAGGAAAGAAAAGGAATCCCCTCAAATCTTATGTATAATGCTCCAAGGTGTTGCCTGCCCTGCAGAACAGGTACATAATACTATGCAGGATCAGCTCCACCTATCCAGAGAAAAGTTAAGACGATAGAATAACAATGTAAACAATAAGAGTAAAAAGCCAAACGAGTCAGATGATGTGATACTTAATTCACTTTAGCTTGGATCTTTCACATAAACAAACATCTAGCTGAAAAGTATTAGTTTTTTTGATAGTGAATTAATCCTACATTCGAATGACAGAAGGAAATTGATTTTTAAATTAAAGATGTAAGGTATATGAGTATTGCATGAACTCCTGCTTTTCAACTCATTCAGAGCTAAAAAGCTGCTTAAAATCTTAAGCTAAAAAAACCTTAATTTATCAGCAGAAAAGTATTTTCTGCTATATTTGTAAACACTATTATAGTATTTATCACAAATACACAATATACATTTTCATCTCATACTTAGCAATTTACAATGGTTCACTAAACTGTAATCTGCTGGTTCTGGGTCTGTAATTTATTATTTTCAGTAAGAGATCAGGTCCAGAGTTTAAATGTCCCTAGTTGAAAGTTTATACCAGTCAGGATAGAAAATTATTCTCTATGCCTAGGTTGAAGTACATTACTTCTTTATTGAATTAATTATGATAAGGATCATAACTTTAAACTAGGGGTGAGGTGCTGGCTTTCTACTAGGATTGCTTGAAGCAATTTTCATCTGAACATTTTTGTAGACTTATTGAGTCTGGCAGGTCTGAACTTTATGAGAGAGTAACTTTCTCCATAACTTAAAAGAGGTTGGACATTGATCCAGACAAAGGTTTACCATATCCCATGTCTCTAGCCAGAAAAATTTGCACTGCATACTGAACAAATAACTACAGGACCAAATTAAACACATCTTATGAGCTTTTAAAATAAAAGCAATGCTGACCCTTTTCCAGCGGGATCGATAAGGGAACTGTATTGACTTAACAGCTCCCCTTAGTTTGTTCAGGATGAGTGGCCCAAATATAAGTCTGAAAAGTTTTTTTTATATATTTATATATATAAAGACTTTCCTGCATATATCTGTATATATTTGTGTGTACATGTATATCGACATGTATGTATGTATGTATGTATGTATGTATGTGACCAGTGAAATCTGGACTGCAAATGTGCGTAAAGGCAGTGGTAGTACAGTTACTGTGCCCTCCCACTGAACTAAAGAGGTTCCAAGCAAAGAAGAATCATTAAAGTTATGAAATTTTAAAAAGGTGCTAAAAAAAGAGGAAGATAAAGTTCAAGATAAAACTTGAACATTAAGTGTCCAACATATAATACCTTTCCTCATTAGCCACCTATCTTACAGTTTCACAAGTGAGAAAAGCAGCGGTTTTACATTTAACACCTTCTTCATAAACCATTCAAAAATGGAAATTGATCTGGGGAAGATTTTTGGAATTTCAAGCATGTTTCTGTTTTATGGGGTTTTTAAATGAGCAATTTTTTCAAAGATTTTTTAATTATTTTGAAATACATTGAAAGTCTGGAACTGCTTAATTTTGTTTTTTTGTTTTTTTCCCTATCTTCCTATTCACTGCATGTAATAACATTTTTTTCCCCTCCAAAACTTCTCTCGATTTGGAAAATTTAGTGTCAAAAGGTACTTTAGCCACTGTATAAAACCTCAAAACTCTGTTTGAAATGCATTAGAATTAGGTACAATTCTAAAATCCACCTCTATTTATTATAAAAATAACAAACTGTGTAAAAGGGAATTTTCACAGCTGGGCCACTTAAGTAGCAAGGAAATAATATTTTTTATTTGAGATTTACAAGCAGTATTTAAAGGCTTTAAGTTATGAGTTATTTTGGTGAGACGATAGACATCCATTAACAGCCAGGGGGGCTAGTGTTAATGTGTATATAAACCCTCTGGCAGATGCCAAAATAGTACAATTAAGATCTGATGAATGTCATGCTCCATCCCAAAAAATCATGCATCCTGCCATGCCAGACATGCATGGCAGGAAATTCAGTGCTTGGGCAGGAGCATAAAATTCCTCTGATACTCACTGTGGAACTGCAGAACTGTTCAGGGCTTTGGGGCTTCCTTGGAACATCAGTACTACTGGTGTCAGGATGTGTTCAATTATTCAACTGGTCTGGCTGAGGCACGACCTGGTGCCCTGTTGTCTGCACCTCTCAGGTACAATGTCAGACTCAGTGGGTGCATCTACATGAGGCATAAATTGCACTAATTAACTGTGCAGTAAATATCTCGACATCTACACATGTGCCCCTATTAGGCTGGAGTAAAAAACTCTGCAGCAGCACAAATGTAGATGCTGGAGGGGCTCTGGCTGGGCCATGAGGGTGCTTCAGCACAGGGGCCGCCTGCCAGCTAGCCCCACACTGAAGCTCCCTTATGTCCCAGCCAGGCTCTCCACAGCATGTGGAGCTGGGGTGGTGAGAACAGCTCTGGGCTGGCAGGCTGACCCCTGGGGCCCTCTGTCAGCCAGGGCTGCTCTGCCCCAGTTCCATGCGCTGTGCCTGAATAAACTGTGGAACGTATCACTCCAGAGTTACTTGCTCCCAGGTGCACATTCAAATGGCATGTCCAGCAGCAATAAACTGCAGAGTAATAAGCTCTGCAGTTTGTTTAGGTGCTGTAATTATACGTGTAGGTGCACCCAGTACTCCTTAAAACTCTTCCATCTAGTATTTAGGGATTTTACTTCTTCCTCCCTGTATCCATCTGAAGTAACAACCTCAAATGACCAAAGCAACTTCTTGTTACACTACTTCTGTCTGTAACCACTGTTTATCCTATCATAGGGATATACAGTGTCATTTTCATGAAGGAGTGGCAGTCCCCTGGACTTCAAATCATAATTATTTTTTGTTTTGCTTAGCTGTTTCTTCATACATTTTCAAGTCCTTGTTGAGTCTAATATCAGTTTATTACTTTCCTGTCTTCACTTTTCTGTTGAAAAAATATTAGCAGGTGACAAGGAGCACTTCCTTGGTACTATTTTATAGGTTAACAGTAACAAACAGAGATCAGAGTATGATTCTACAATGCTGTTAGATAGGCAATGTATTATTTTAACACTGTTTTCCACCAACCTGTTGAATTCAGGGAACCTATAGTTCCCTGCAAACTACTTCAATTCACAAACACTAGACTATGGCAGCATACACACATTCAAATAATTGGGGAGAATTCTCCTGGGTTTGTTCTCATGACAGAAAAACTTACCCAGAGCCACATTTACAAACATTTGAATCCTGAGGCCCTGAAGAGTGGAGAGTGTGCAGCACTGATACTGTGCAGCTGGGTGTTGGGAGGCCAGGCGGGAATTGCCACAGTCCAGCAGAGCTGATTAATTGAGTCTGCTCCAACATGCTAGAATTCCAGCGCGTTGGGACAGCCTCTGTGCTCACGTGTAGGTGCTCAATATGCTCTGCAGTCTCCCTTACTCTGTCTGGCAACAGACGGCAGCCGTGCATAGGGTAGCCCTAATTGGCTGTGGTAAACCTGTGTTGTCAGCATGACCAGATGTTTGCTCTCCTGAGAGAAACTCTTCTAGAAGTGACTTAACCCTGTTCATTCCAGAGTTTTTTTTCTCCTGGCCTAGGGACAGACATTCAAAAAAGCTGAGCCTGAATTGATTCAATCTTTGCAGGCTAGTCAAACCTGGCTAGGGTAAATCAATCTTGTAACTGGACAGACATCCCAGACATGCAGGCACATGCCTGCAGTGGCTCAGGCAAGAAGCCAGAAGGCGCTAGAGCAGCCCCCCCCCCCCTTTCCATCCACAATGTGGAGCTGAGGGCGGCATGGTCAGGCTCCAGCAGGAGATCTGATTAGCCCAGCAGGGAATTGATAATAGTGTTTATCACCCAATTAAGAAAATAAGAGGGGGACTTACCAACTACTTGTTGATTCTGCCTGTTGATTCTACCTGTTGATTCAGCACAGACTGTAGCCAGCATGTGGTCTGCTAGCTAATACACAGACACCTCTCTGCAAGGCAGAGGGGAAGGAGTAATTCCTGCTTAGCAGGGAGTGGTGAGGGGAGGGGAGAAGCAGCCCACAGTTTCTGGAGCTCCAGCCAGGGGACAGAGAGGAGGGGCCAGTTCTGCCAGCCCAGAGAACATGATAAACCAGACAGCCCCAGCCCAGAGAGCATGCCAGGATGCTGAGGGTGTCTGGTTTATCTTAAACCAGCAAGGGGTCTGGGACAGATATTGCATAAACCAGTTTGAGCCAAATCAGTTAATTCTGGTACTACATTCAACTAGGTTTATCTCAAACCAGTTTCAGCCATTTTGAAACCAGTTTATATGTACTGAACATCTGCTCTGTTACAGGTTTAAACCAGTTTCTGATCACATGAACCAGTTTATGTGTAATGTCTCTGCCTAGCCCTGGAGTGGTCTTTACTCTGGAAGGAAAAGCCTGAACATCTTTACACTTGTGGTTTCTCCTCGGAGAGAAGATGCATGTCTGTATGAAACCTATGACCCATGGCAGGTATTACTCTGTCAGGTACACTGTGTCTAGCAAAAGTAAATTTGATCTACCTGATCACCTACATCACCTTCCAGTGAGGCTACCACAGGGAAGCAAAAATAATACCTTTGCTAGTGTAAACAAATGTAGGCTTTCATGTTTTCAGCACGTGAGAAGCTTAACATTTTCCTCAAGCTCCCTGTTCATTTGAGATCTATATAAAACATTTTTGGGCCCATTCTTCAGTTTTTCAATCCACAAATAATCTCTATAGAGCCTTTAAAACATATTTTTTCTATATACTTTAAGAATCACTATCTTGGGTCACAGCTTAGTGGATATGAATTGAAGCAGTTTGCAGAGAGCTACAGGTCCAGACAAAATTGCATCTATTACTGACAGTTCTTCCTCAGATTGATAATAGGACTGGAAATATGCTGTTTTTGTCTAGCTCCTCACATGCTAACATCTATAAATACATTCTGCAGGAGCTCATTCTTAGGAGGAGTTCAGACGCTTACCCTTCATATTTCATCTAAGACCAGGTGGTGAGAGACGAGTCTCTTTGTCACATTATCCACTGTTCCAATAAAGAAAATATATGAATTTCTGGTGTGGTTGTCATCTTTTTCAACCATACTGTGCACAGTCTGATGCTTGCAGAGTAATTTAATCCACTCCATTTTTGGGGCTTTTCCCACATCTCCTAGCACTGTTTTGGCTTTGTACTGGTTTTGTACAGCTCCATCTGTTGGATTTGTTAAACTTCAAATTTGAACTCTGTGGGCACATCCAAATGAGTGCAGACATTTGTTTCCCTGGGGACAAGCAGCAGTGGCACAGCTTGTGCCATTTCTACTTGTCCCCAGGGAATGCTCATGCTGCACATGCTCTAACACACGGCAGGTTACCCCAGTGGGGTAGAGGAGGCTAAGTCCAGTGACCATGCTCACCCCAACAGCCTTACCTGGAGTCCTGAGGGCCTCCTGGGGCTGCAGCCACAGCCGGAAGCCTGGCTAACAGCTAGAGTGTGGATCTGGCTGGTCAAGCTCCGGTTTTGGGCAGTGTACATTGCCACCATGTGCACCACCCCACTTTTTTCAACTTGGGTTTTTTGACCCCAGGAGATCCTGGGGTCAAAAAAATCCCCTTGCACTGCAAGTTAGCAGTTCAGGGAACTCCTATATGTGCAGTGTATGGTACCACAGATGGGTCTGTAGTGCCACATGCTGCACGTCCACACTTGTCTAGATGCAGCCTGTGTGTCTTTCCTGCCTCTGGTCTCTTGTAGCACTTTGGATTCTATATAATGTAACATAGTATCATAGTACTGTCTACCCTCTGAAAGCTTTCATCTAGACTAAGTGACTTGCTGTGCTTGAGAAATTCTAACTGCTTTGTCAAAGGTTATTTCTGGGTTTGCCAGTGATCTGTCTCAAATATTTTATCTCAGGTCTGGTCTTATACCCCTAAAGTTGCAAGGTTGGCTCTTCAGTCTCAGATAGGTAACAAACTTTTCTCACCATCCTGTTGTATTGTTTAACATATTAATTGTTATAACACATAACTTATCATATTTGTATTCTTGTACTGTACATTTTTATTATGTTTAAAAACAGCTCTGTCAAATGTTTCATTTTTATATCAAGTGCAGTACTCCCCAAGTTTCTGTCATACATAGGATTTCATAGTTAACTTCCCTTGCCTAAGCTAACTAAGAATTGTTAAACACATCAGGTGCTTAAGAACCTTCTGTCAAAATAAGGCTACTTTCCTTTTCAGCCACTTTCCTTTTTGCTGCCACTCACTATTTACAGGTCTAGAGTGAAACTGTTGAAAATTCTCCAGCTGGGCCTTCCAGTTGCTCCATTTTTACACTCAGTATATGTTTTTAGTTCCTTTTTAGTTCTCATGCCATGCAATGTTCAACGATCATTTAATACAGGCAAAATATTTGCTTCATTTTGTGTCCAGTCCCAACTGACTGTACATATCAACAAGTTCTTCATAGGACTCCACACCAGATTCTTTGTCTGGAAAACTCATTTCTTAAAGATACGGCTCCTAACACCAGGTCTATGCCCCTATCAATATGCATTTTTATCTGGAGCTGTCTTCAATCCTCATTGTCTTGTCTTTTGGCTTCTTTAGTCCTACCAACTTTTGGGAAGTTTTGTTGTCTCTTTTGGGTCTATTAAAATGTGCTCCTGGACCACTTGGTCGTGCTTTATTTTAGCTGTATCACACCTGTCTTTGGGCACTGAAAGAAACAATTAAAATTAATAATAAACTGTTAAACAATATCAGTAAAAATAAGTGTTTGCATGTGTGTATGGTGCCTTGGGTATGGACTGTAAAATACTTAAAACCCCACTGCTCTCTTTGGGATGTTTCTGGCCATATTATTAAATCTCAGCACCCAACCTGCTGCTGAGTGATTGGCTTATGTTGGACCAAAATAAAGGCTGCCCATTTATTTTGGTCCTTGTCTTTTGCTAGGGGAGCTTTCCTGCTCTATGTGCACACACAAATTAAAAAGTACTTACTTCAAGCCATGATATCATTCAAGAAACCTCCTATGGTTCCTACGTAACAATTGTAAAGCATTTTTGGACCACAAGAGAATATACTAGTGTGGCGAAGTTGGACTCCCCACAGTGCTAGTTTCCCCACTTGCCTTTGGGCACACCACCCACCTGTCTCTCCTGCCACACCTTGTTGTTAATTAATCAGGTTGTTAATTAAGGCAGGAGGCTGCCCATTCTTGCCCTGATGCCAGGGGGCGCTATCTGCAGCTCCATTCCTTCCCCACACTGCAACCCAAGCCTCGCAGATGGCATCCAGATGACAATGCTACCAGCTTACAGCCGGACCAAGTTTAAGCTTTGTTGTCAGCCCACAGACACACACAGTCATACTGCCCTCCTCTCACTAGGGCCTCACACACTCCACCCTCTCTCACAGGGTCTCTTTCACACATAGACAACTTATACTGCCTTGCTTCCTCTTGGAGCAGGCCAACTAAGCCATAGGCGTTAGCTAGTGCACACCTTGGATAGCAGACGTACCATCTTTTGGGCCTCGCCTGTGATCCTCACCAGGGTAGTGGCCAGCCAATTACCTGACCGGGTCTAAGCTTGCCCTGGCCCCTTCCGGGGCAACTCTATATATTCAGATAATACTGGGCTCCCAGCCCTCTGGTTTTTCCCCCCTCACTGGGGCTCCACACCACTGCCCCCTCACTGGGGCCACAGAACTTCCCTCCCTGGTGGGCACAGTTGGCCATAGCCATACCTGGCCCCAACTACCACTCCTCATAGTCTTGCACCCCACAGGGCTCAGGTGGCCACAGCCATGCCTGGCCCCCACTCTCACTCCTCGGGGTCTTGCACCCCAGAGGGCTCAGGTGGCCACAGCCATGCCTGGCCCCACTACCTCCAATAATAAATGACTCACCTGAAGGTGAGGGCTAGGGTTAAGATGCCCCAACCTGCCTTTCACTGGGGTGGCAACTGGCCTGGCATTTCCTGGGGGCTTCTGCACCACTGAGAGCCCCACCAGGCCACTCACTCCCAGCAGGGTGCAGTTTTAGGTCATACCCAGGAGCAGGAGCCTCCTAGCTATCCCTTACATCTCCTGCCCTTACCTCCAGGCTCTTGCATGCAGCCAGGCAATGTTTCTGCCTACTCTGCCAGCAGTGAACTAATCTATTTATATAGGTGGCCAGAGATCTAAAATGGCCACCACAATCAAGCACCTGCTGGCAGCTTGGCACCGCTCTTAAAGAGGCAGGCACTAACAGTGCCCTGCCACAAATAGAGAGGTCTGATTCCCACTAATACTAATGGGACTTTCATTACACATGCATTTTGAAGGAGAAAGTAGACCAGCACACTAACTGTCTTTTACTCATGATGCTGCTTCTTCAGACCTACTGAGGATCACACAAATAGCAAACTGCTGAGGGAAAAATAACTTCTAACTTTATGGAAAAAGGAAGTAAAAAATGTATCTCTTGGAGATTGTACTAAGGCAAACATACAGCATGTGGGCCAAATCCAGCCTGTGGAGCAAGGTCATCTGGCCTGCAGGGCTCATTACAGTTGCTGCTGGGGCCCCCTGTTGTGGCACTATTAATTCCTGCTTTTTTGGTGTGGCTCAGAATCCAGGGAGTTAATGCCACTGCCCCCTCCCATACCTGCCACAGAAATTAGGCTTTTTAGTCACCTAAGCAGCAGCAGAAAAATGGAGGCAAATGGCAGAAGCACTCTAGTTTCCAAAGCCACACGAAAACAGTAGCTCCAGCTGCCATGGGGATTAATGCTGCCACCACTGCTGGTGCTCACGGGTCATCTGGCCTGCAGAAAGTCCTGTGTCTGGATCTACCCTGTGAGGACACTTTGGGTTTTTAAGGGTTTTTTTAAGGTTAAAAGATAGATTTGGCATGAGAATTTGAGAATACTAATTTTTTCACAATATCAAAATACAGGAGATGGTTGAAGTGTTGTTCTTGCTACCATGCAGGCTCATTCTCTGGTGATATATAAACTGTGTCATAAACTATAGATTTCTTGAGTGTCACTGTCTTGTCCCTTCTTTATTCCTGGCAGATAAAATGTATTTGGATAAGCCTCCCAAGACTTTTTATTAAGTGTCTTGGTAAAAAGATTTTCATTGTCTTTGAGGTTAAATTTCCCCTTATTACCTTGAATTTTGAGGGCTATCCCTGCTGTGTGGCTAATATTTGAGTCTGCCAATTTTCTTTTTCCCTTGGTACCATAATACGTCATGTAGAGGTTCAATCTAAAAAGCTAAGTTCTTGACTTAATAAATTTGTTTACATTTGGACGTTTCACACTGGGGTAATGTTGAGTTATTTGTGTTTGTAAGCCTGTTACTATTATTTTAAATCTGTTGTTTCATTTGTTTTTTGTTTCATTTTGCTTTTTTATTTTTGCTGTGGACTGTTATAACCTAATGTAATGTTAAAAGATGCACAGTAATATAGTCTAATGTTCCCAAATCTTAATATTGCTTTATAGCACATTTGAATTTGCTTGCATCAGCTGAGTAGAATTTGACCCACTATAAGCTATAGCACTCATTTTAAGGCAGTATATGATACATGGAACATATGAATTGCAAGGGAGAATTGCTGTCACCTCAACAATGAATGACAGAAAACATCTGCTTTGTTCCCCATTAGAGAGAACCATCCAGAAGTCCTCTGAGGTGGTTTATGTTCATTTCTGTCAACAGACCCCCTAAGCACAACTTGAATCTAATGAGAAATCATCTTGGGAATTAGGAATGAACAAGGGCAATTCTAGAATACATTTCATAAAAAGCTAAGGATTGGACATGTCATTATTTGCCTTTTAAGAAACATGCACATAGCAGCCTCTCCAAATTCTTGATATATTTGCAAATATGTCATTGCATTAACAGTTGCCATATTTTTACATCAGTACTAGAAATGTATATTTTTAGGATTGTTTTGGTTTGTAAGAAAGCAATGGGACTACTCTTCCTGCAAGCATTAGACCCAGTAATGACCATTTGTAGGATAATCCCTAAAATTTGCATAATTGTGTGATCAAAGGTACTTATACAAGAATGATACATCAGGAAAATCTGTGAAGACTTTAGTATTGGAAGATTTATGAAATCCCTCTCTTAGAGGACAAGCAAGTCTTATAAAGAGACTGTTATGCTATCTTTCAGAGTAATGTCTGCAGGTGTCTTTACATGGGATCCTCTCTAATTAAAGCACCTGCAGAATCTTGTATATTCAGCATCCCACACTTCAAAATGGCAGTGGGGGTGCTTTAATAAAAGCTTGTTCAATGCCATTTTGAAGTGTGGGGATGCTGAATACATGTGATGCCAAGGCTGCTGGAGTGTGCTAATTGATTGAGTCTTCCCTGATACATACTAATTACAGGTTTCCCTCAATTTATGCTGTATATGCATTCCTGGAGAATGACATCTAAATTGAATTCACATAAAGTAAACTCACTTTACAATGTAACAAATAGGGATAGGTTCCCATGGCAGTGAGGGAGGGAGTGAGGCTGAGACTAGGGAATGGGTGGGGGGAGGGGTGCCACTCCCAGGGCTGCAAAAGGCAGCAAAGCAGAGAGAACAGAATGGCATTCACCCCAGCCCCAGCTGCAGCGGCCCTGGGAACAGCCAGTACCAGCTGCCTGCAGCCACTAGGCTGCACTGTGCTCCACCTGTCCCCACTCACCTCTGATCCTGGACTGCACCATGCCCTGATGCAGGCAGCTGGTGTTGGCTGCTCCTGGGGCAGCTGCAGCTGGGGCTGTGGTGAGTGCTGCACCCTGCACCACCTGGGGATCCACTTGTCTTCACTCACCCCAAGCCATTCTGGAGCAGCTCCGGGAACAGCTGGCACCAACTGCTTGTACCACGGAATGGCGCAGCCCAGGAGCTGGGGTTAGCCCAAGTGCTGGTGGACAGGTAGAACATGGTGCAGCCCAGCAGCTGCAGGCAACTGGTGCTAGCCACTCCAAGGGCCACTGTAGCCAGAGCTAGGGCGAGTGGGGCCATTGCCCTTTCCCCTCCCCCCACAGACTTACCTGCTTTGGTGGAGGGGGGGGTGGCAGACATCTATGCTGATCGTATAAGAGTGAATTTACCTTGCATACAAAGAATTATGGCTTTAAATATGCTCATCACATAAGAGCGAATTCACATATAAAGAACCCACATAAATTAAGGGAAACCTGTACACAGGCATCAGGCAAGTGTATAGGTCCCCTTCAAGTCTGGAAAATGCATGTTTTCTGAAGTGTGTTGTGGAAGCTTCCTCCTTACAATATCACCTTCAATAGTAGCTTCACTATGTCACACTCTTGGGATAAGTACAGACAGTTAAAAAGCCCAGGGCTGAATCAGTTCGATCTTCACAGGTTAATTTAAGCTGCACAGATTAAACTCATTAGCAAGTGAACAGATATTCTCTTTTAATTCCAGAAATGCAGCCACATGCCTTCAGTGGCCCAGACCAGAAACTGGAGAGCATCACGTGTCCCTGCTCGGCTGGGGCGGACACCTTGGGTCAAGGATAGCGTACCCTTCCTACAAGGGGTGGGGAGTTTGCAAGGGAGGTGCAAAGCATCCTGGGATACTGAGGACTGTGAATTAAGTTGATTCTGGAGGAGATCTGGGACAGAAGTTCAATAAACTAATTTAATCTAAATCAGTTAAGTCTTATACTACATCTATCCAGGTTTATGTTAATCCAGTGTTGGCCTTTTGAAAGCAGTTTATGTACACTGAACTTCTGTTGTGTTACAGATTTGAACTGGCTTATGATCATTTATACCAATTTATGTGAATTTCTGTCCAGAGCCTTGGTGTAACCTGACTTCTTTCTTACATAAATTATGTTTCCTACCCTCTTATGCTTTGTGATTCTCAACCCCAAAGAAAGAAAATGGGATTTATTGTGTCCTAGGTCACTCGGGGCAGATTTTTAAAGGTACTTAGGCACCTAGGTAGGCTCACAGGTCTCTGCCAAGATTTTTTAAAATGCTTAGGGAGTCATTATACTAATGTGCCTATGTGCCTACCTGCATTTTGTATGCCTATAAAATATATGCCAATACCTTTCAATATCTGTCTGTAATTTACTTGTGATAATGTCATAAAAGGCTTGGTCAAGGTTAAGCAGGAAGTCTGGAGCAGAGAAAATATTTGAATCCAGATCTCCTGAGTTGCAGTCTACAGCTTTAACCACCAACTACTCTTCCTCTTTAGTTCTTCAATGCCAGTATCTCTGTAGCTTAGCTTTTATTTTAAATTTATGCTGTGGTCAATCATGGCTTTATTCTAATTTACAAACATTATCAATCAGTTGCATTGTTGTCTGCTTTTCTAAAAAAAAATAAGAGTAGGATGGAATGCCAATGACCTTACAACCCAATTTAAATCAGCATTTCATAATCTGTGATAGTCCAGGTTCAAAATGACAAGACAGTGAGAAAATACTTGCAATCTTCCAAGAGTATAAAATCCGACTGCCATATCATTATTAACAGAAGACCCTGTTCCTGGGCACTGCAAAATAATCCAGCTTGTTTACATTTCCCATTAAAAACAACAGATATGATGAATTTGAAATTTATCTTGCATGTTAAAGATGAACTTCAACAATGTCAGCATGTTCTCACAGTTACATTCTTCTTGTGAAAGAATTTACAGTAAATAATGTGGGCTTCTACCAAAGCATCTTTCTTCGCATAGTGAAGTCAAATTCTCTTTGATCTTCACTGTAAATCTTTATTACATATTCTGCACCGGTTACTCATACACAAATTATACTTGATGTCAGTGAAATTTGCTCATGTGGAAAAAAGCCCCAATCCAGCAAAGTATTTAACATTTAATTTCAAACATAAGTACGATCCCATTGAAGTGAATGAAGAATTTTCATGTGCTTAAAGTTGAACACATGCTTAAGTGCTTTGCTGGATCAGGGCCCAAGCACACAAGTTCAAGAGAGACCTGCATTGTCATAAGATACAGTAAGGAACACAAAGATATCTTTTGCATTAAGTCATCTAATCTTTTCCTATGTGTAGGGCACTTCCACTGCTACATTTTTTGCAAATACCTTTTCAAATAACAAACATTGCCAGGGTATCCTTTATACATAGTGCATAGAAAACAGACAATGCTATTGTCACTTTAGCGTCTCTCAAACACAAAATCTTTATATTTGAATTGCAAATACTGTCAAAAAATGGATGGGTCCACTGAAAAGAGAGAGGCCTCAATTGTTGATTGTGTCATGAGAGCAATTGGTTCTGAGATACTCTTTTCATTTTCATCCAGAATCTCATGGCAACAATGTATGATAAAACTTTACCAAGTACCTAGTGTTGAAATGCTTGGGCAAGTCGTTGAATATCGGGGTGATTATAGTAATGTATGAACTAGGTACAGCAAGAAGCCTAAACAGTCAGACTAAGCTGGGTGCTCATTTAGTCAATAAAGGTGCTAAATACATTATCTCTTGATGCCTGAGTGCATAAGGCCTGATCCATCTCTATAGAAAGATTTCCACAGACTTCAGTAAGATGAACGCAACACTGAAATCACATGAGTGATTTGTAATACTGTGAAATCCTTGATTGGCTTCTAACCCAAACCTTGGCCTCAGATTAATCAAGACTGAAGCACCTTGGGCTAAATATTTTGCTGTGGGAAGTTGGTAAAGCATGACTGAAGTCTTTCTCGCACATCTCTAGTTTAAGATTTGTTCTAGTCTAATTATTAAACTTTACCTTCTTCACAGAGGTGAAAGGGCTGAAGAAAACCGCTTATAAATTAGAGCAAAATACAATCTCGAGTTAGACTTTCATTTTCTTTAATTTAAAAATCTCTATGGGGCAATTAGAAAGGAAGGGGAGAATAACAGACCTTTCAGCTGAATAAATAAAAAAAAACTTGCCTCCTCACATGTTTTGGAAGCTGCAGTCATTTCAGTGCTGTAATCAGATGTCTACATTTGAAATGCTACAGTGGTTATTGGGAGGAATCTCCAACATACTGTGCATTTGCGTTAAGATACCTGAGAGAAACAAGCCTGTTTTTTTTTCTATGAGTGTTACAAATGAATGACAGGCACACGTGGCCATAACCCTAAACATTATTGTAAAGGCTTTTATCCAGAAGCCAAGTTTACAGATTTTGCAAAGACATTAAACAAACATTGTAACTTTTTAACATAAACACAATTAACTAACATAAATATTTATCCAATTTTCTTTTCATTTCACTCAGTGTATATGCCTCACATGACTCTGAGTTTATTCTTAAAAACTTACTTCATAAGATTAATATCATTTTGTAAGTTTATCAATAATAAAACTTTTCTGGAGCCAACAACAACCTCATGTAGGCAAAAGAGCAGCTACTGAACTTAGGGCCCGATCCAAAGCCTAATGAAATCAATTCAGGGTGTTACTGTGGTCCTTTTGACCAGTTTCTTGGACCTTTGGGGGTCTTGTAGGTATTGGCAGCTAGTTTCTGGGTTAAAGGACACAGTATCTTTTTTTCTTCCCATATTGAAGAGCCAAGCAACCCAACTGAGCAATAATAAACTTGAAATAAAAATGTGGAGTGAGTTGTGGATATGTCACTTCTGTGAGGATCTCAAAGAACTTTATAATTACTACTATTCTCATTTGTATTAGTGGTGCATACAGATCCCCAGCTGAAATCAGGATCTTGTGACTTGTACCAAAACAAGGAGACAGTCCGCTGCAAAGAGCTTACAGTCTAAACAGACAAAGTATTATGATTCATATGTTACCACTGGGGAACCAAGTTATGGAAAAATGAAATGAAATCCTGGAAACACTGAAATCACTGACAGAACTCCCATTGACTTCAACAGGACCAGGATTTCACCATAAGTGATTTGAGTAAGGTGTTACCCAGAAAATCTCATACACAGCTAGGAAATGAACCCAAAGCATTTAAGTCCCCAGCCAGCACCTTGGTCACAAGGCATCTTTGATTTAGTCCTACACTTTCTTAGTGAAGGAGAAAAGCATGATGGTCATAGCTTACAGAAGTGGAAACAGCAATAGACTAAATGGTTCATCCAGTTTCATAATCACATGACAATTAATTCCATGCACTTTCCATTGATTTATATCCTCGTGACTTTTTCTAAGATGACTGTAATGGGGTCCCTACCCCATTACTGAGGGGAAGAGAGAGCCCAGGGTCAGCTGGCTGCCCCCAGCCCCTTGAACAAACTCACAATGGCAAAGGGGACTTAAATAAAATGGTCACCTGCCCCAGGTGCAAGCAGTGATTGTCAGGCCTGAGATGAAAGTAGAGGGTCAGGTGACTCTGGGAAAGGCTCACAAGCCTCCAGCCTGATCCAGAGGAGGCAGTCTGACTGTAGGAGCTGCAGGGGGAAGAGCTCCTGGGAGGAGCCAGTATAAGCTGTTCACAGAAGAAGGACTCTGGGCTGCAGGGGAGCTGGAGACAACTCTGTACCATGAGCAGCAACAACCAATGCTATTGAAGGGATTAACCCTGGGCGGGAAAGTTTTTGTTTTGGGAGCAGACTCTTATGTTTTTGGTTTGCATTTAAACAGGAGAAGCAGATGTGGCTGTAAGGGGAGGATTGGAGGCTACTAGGGTGCTGCAAGGGCACCCAACACAGAACACTTCTAGGGCTTGAAGCCCGGTGGGTTACATGAGGACAGAAACCCAAACACTGTAGATGGAAGATTCAAACAATTGAATATTATAGGACTGAGTACCTGGCAGCAAAGACTAAGGGGTGGTGCAAGCCCAGAGCCCATGAGGGTAAGACCAGGGGGCCAAGGGGCTGAAAATGTAAAAGGGGCAAGCTAATATCTGGGAGTCTGGGGTCCTGGTGCAGTGAACCTTGGCAAGAAAAGCCCAACTACATTAAAGGGGGCCAAGGCCATGGGGTATCTCACCCCAGAAAAGGCCCTACTCCAAAATTACTTCTGCCTCCTTAGGGCAACCTCCCTATGAAATTATAACAACCAGCAGGTGAGAACAGAATAGTCAAACCCTGAGAGGCTAGACTAGGTAATGAGGTAGGGTCCAAGTGGCAGCTAGGAGGGGAGACCTTGCTGCTCCAGTGCTGGATACAGTATACATCACTAGCAAATTGCCAGTCAATAATGATGGGGAGAGGGGGTGTGGATGGGGATAGAGCCCTGTGTCTGGGCTAGCATCCATCCTGGCTACTCTACCCCGCCCCTCCGCCATTCCAGGTCCAGCCGGGCTCCACGCCCCTGCTCCACATCTGCCTGGCCCATGTCTCTCTCTGCCTGTGTTCTACTCACCATGCTGCCAGCATCCAGCTGGCCAGTCTGCAGGCAGCTGGGCTGGCATCACATGGTCAGAAGAGGGACCACAGATTGGCCCAGCCCTTCAAACCTCCTGTGATAAGGGGAGCTCACTGGTGGTGTCCAGGGGGGAGAGGAAAGGAGGAGGCACCAGGTATGCCTCCAAAAACCTTGCCTCTGCTGAAGACAGACCCAGAGATATGGCAGCAGCGCTGGTCGCCAGGCAGCTCAGGCATTCAGACCACAGAGGAAAAAGCCTCATGGTATCTGAGCACTTAGTCACCTGTATTATCAGAGTCAGAGACTTCTCCTGGGCAGGTAGCCCCAGTGAGCTGGAGCCCCAGTGAGCTGGAGGACACCACAAATGACCAGCTGCCAGGGAAGGAGGACCCAGGTATCCTCCAGGAAGCAGCTGCAGAGGAACCAAGGAGCACAGATTTAATTGCGTCGCCATCTGTGCAAAGCCTCACCAGCAGGTACACCCAGGGCCACTGGGATGGGACCTGGACAGCCCCAGGGACTTCAGTGGGACCCTTCCTAGGGTATACTCCTGAGAGCCCATTGATTTGGGCTGCAACATTTGTGCAGTTGTGGCCCCCAAAGTCCCCAGCAGGCAAGCAGCCAGACTCCAAGGGTTGCCAGGACATGAGAAAATAGCCCTTGGGACATTCTAGCATGTGTTCAGGTGCCAGCCGACCCAGGGAATCAACCCCATGGGGACAACCCACAATACAGGATAATGTGGGGGTCAGACAAGTCATGCCACATGTGGTACAGAGCACTGATAAAAAGTGCTCAGCACAGTGAGCATCATTGCCCTGCTCACCTGTACCATCTACATAATTTCAGTTTCAGTTTAGTTAAGTTATCAGTTTGCTGGTCAGGTACACCAAAACCAAGCTCTGGGTAAGAACTAAAGGCAGGCCTTCCTTGGGAGTAGACAGTGCCTGCAATACCATTGAAACCAAGCCAGACTGTCTAAGTGGAAAAGGGTGAGGTGTAGGGGAGGAGAAGCCTTACAGAAGAAGCACCAGCTGAGGCACCCAGGGTCACAGAAAAGCACTGGGCAACACCTTCTGGTAGAAATTCAGGTAACATCAAGTCATGGCAAGGCAAGATGACCCTGGTGCGGCAGACCCTAGTGGGCAGGGCACACTAGTAGTAGTGCTGCGAGCATGGGCCTGCCACACTCCACATTAAGGTATCATTTATAATCAAGCTAGATTTTGGCTGTGACTGGCACATACTTATGAGTGGAAGCCGAAGCAGGAGGTACAGACTTGCATATGATTTAACTCCAAACTGTCCTTTCTACCTCTCTTTATTTTTGAAAGAGGTTGGATTTGGTTGCTTCATACTAATGTATTTCTATAATTTCTTTGTCTGCCAAACAGCCATAGTGTTTACCTATTCTAAGAGGAGTATTTAAAGTAATTAATACTTGAAAAGGGCTTTAAAATACTTGGATAAAAACTGCCAAATGGAGAGAATTAGTAAACAATTATGACCATATTAGGTAGACCAAATATATTGTATGATGTGTTTTTTGGTCCTCATGAAACCAAACCTATACTGGCCAGGAGGCAGAATAATTACTATCAAGCATTTTAAGAATCAGAAAAAAATTAGCAAATATCATAAACAGTATTGAGGTTGATGAGAAATATATGAAATATACATTATTTAAAATTATAAGGTTTATTTGCCTTTATTTTTGTGTTTCGTTCATTCAATAAATACTTCTTTTTGACTTGAAGATGATCAGATAAATTGGATTACCTTTTACATATGAATATTTTAGTCAACTGGCTTCTATCATTATGATTGCTTTCTTTTCTCATATGTCATCAGTTATTCAGGAAGAAAAATAATTGTGTATGGTTATAGACCATTCATTATCATTTTGTTACTGGGAAGTCAATATCTCATCTAAGCCAAAAATATTTGACAGGCCTCCCATAAATACCAGAAAGCTTTCTATTTCTCTTTTTATAAAAGGTAGAAGGCCTCTTGTCTCATATTAGAGGGTAGTCCTCCTGCTGTTGTCCCCAAAAAGATATCTTTAAGTTGCATCCTTAGCTCTTTAGCTGCCTATACACATACTTGTTCATGTTCTTATTAGAATGCTCCAGCATAGCCTCACTGTCACATGTATTAAGCCCTTACATGTTTTAGAAATGGCTGCAGGGGCACTTTAGCTAAACCTCATCAAATAAGGCTTATATAAAGCCTCCCATGGCAATTTTTAAATGTGTGGGGGCTTAATATACATGATGGGGAAGTGTTTTAATTAGAGTGGCTGTCCAGGAACCACTCTAATTAAAATGCTCTCCTACCACCTCTAAACATGTGTATTGGCAACCTTTGTGTCTTACCTTCTTAGAGCCGGCCCGTCCATACCTGCAGCCAAGGGGCCCCGTGTGGCTGGCCACTTGCCACCCCACCTCCTCCCCTGCTGCTGCCACTGCTGGCAGCTTCATCAGCCCCAGCCCACATTAATGCATGGGCAAACTGGGCAGGTGCCCAGGGGCCCCTTCCAAATCTGGGCCCCAGGATCCTCACCAGCAGGAAAGTGAAAGCCACAGTTTTAAACTCAGCACCCATTTTCGGCACCAAGTTTAAAACTGTGGCTTTTACATTTGCTTCCCTGGCAGCTGGAAGTTGGGCCCCTCCACCAATGGGCCTGGGGGTGCAGAGGCAGGGCTGGGGTCTTGCCTGAAGACTCATGCCACACCTGCAAACCAGGTGGCACTGTGCCTGGGGATTAGGGGGCTAAGCCAGGTTGGGAGAGCCCTACCTTACCTGGAAGGTAGTTGGGGCCGGGCCAGCTGGGCCAGAAATACCGCACCATACTGCATCTTTGTGGGCCACGGTGCTAGAGCCCTCCAGAATTCATGTTAGCCCCCCTGCAGCTGAGCTACCCCTCCCAGAGCCACTGCCTGCCCATAGAGATATGGCGTGGCACTCCCTGCCAGTCCCAGCCCAGCTCGGCCCTCTGCATCTGTGGGGCTGCTTGGGATGGCTGGGCAGCAGCTCCCTGAACACGAGTGTAACAGGGTGGGGGAGTGAGAATGAGCTGCAGGGGTTGGGGGGAAAAGGGCAGAGGGCTGTCTCTGTGTGTGTAATGTATTTTATTAGACCAACTAAACAGTTGGAAACTTTTTTCTTAGGAAGCTTTTTGTGTTTAAAAACCCTTGGTCAGGCTGGAGAAACTTCTGCAGTTGGTTTGTGCTCTTCTTGGATGGAACAACTAATAAAGAAGCCAGAGGCTGGTATGCAGGCAAGAAAGCCAGTCAGTGAAAATGTAAACTGAGGTATCAGGGGGTGAGAGACAGACTTGGGAGGGGGAGGGAAGGGGGATATAGCAGGTTAAAGTGGAGAGGTAGCTGGCAAGTCAGATGTCAGGCAGGTTATAGTGTGTCATTAATCCAATGTATATGTTTAGTCCAGGGATGTACCTGGTAGCCATGGTGGTCTGAGACAAGAAGATATACAAAAACCTAGAACTCTTGGCTCCAAAATGATACCTTTTCTTAAACCAACTGGGAATTCACAAGAAAATTGTCCTTTTCTGCAAGCTTTCAGGCTCAAAGGCCCTTTATCAGGTTCTGGGCAAAGTGTTGATGGTAAAAAGTCCCCATAGGAAGGCAATAAGCTTCATTTTTGTATGGAGGGAACTGGAGATGGAAAGCTGTCCCTTTGGGTCCATGGGAATGTCTTTGAGAGTTGTGCTGAGTTGTTCTTTGGTATGCAGATTAGGTAAAATTCTTTCCTGGTGGTGTCAGATGGCAGGCAGGGAGGTAAAAATCTTTCTTGTTGTTCTGAAATGAAGTTTAAAATCCAAAATCAGCTAAAATGTGGCATCTTCCATGCTTCAGGGATGTCCGTGGTAGTCGTGCTGGTCTTAGACAAGAAGAAATACAAAAATGTAGAACTCTTAGTTCCCAAAATTATACATTTTATTAGACCAACTGGGAAACCACAAGAAAAAGCTGGAACCATTTTGGTGCCCATAGCTTGGCCATGGTCTGGAGGAAGTGTTAAAAGTGAAATTGTTGTGTGTGAGGATGAAGTGTACAAGGTCAGTAATATCTTTGGGTCTGTACTTGGAGTTGTCATCTTGCTATTGTAGGTGTGTAAGACAGGTTTGGATGCTGTCTTGGCTAGGAGGGTGTTGCTTGGAAGGTGCTCTATGTTTTTAAGTTTTTGTAGAAAGTCTGCAGTGTCTTGCTCTTTGGGTAACAAGTGGTTTAAAGACTGATTCCACAAAACCCACTGATTCTCACCCACTAATTCCTCAATTTATATTTTCACTGATGGACTTGTATGCAGATCAGCCTCTGGCTTTCCTATTAGTTCCATTCAGGAAGAGCACACAGCAACTGCAGATGCTTACTCAGCCTGACCAAGGGTTTTTAAACCTGAAAGCTTGCTAGAAAAATGTTTCCAACTATGTAGTTGGTCTAATGAAAGATATCAGATTTACCCAAAGAATTCTGTCTGGTGTGCATGTGTACATTTGACTGTAGCAGGGGCAAGGAGTAGGGAGAAGTGGTGGCCATGTGCCCCCCAGCCAGGCAGGGTCCACCTAGCCTCCCCTGCCAGCACTAGGAGGGGGAGGAGGAGAGGAAGGGGAAGAGGCCCCTCCCCCCAAAAGCCCAGCTCCCATGGGGGGAGGGGGCCTCCAATGTTATGCTTGCCCAGGGCCCCAGTACACCTTAACCACCTCTGCGCTCACCACCCCCCGCCCCACCCCAATGCCTTCTTTGTGTCAGGGGCCCCAAAGCTATGACTTGCAGGGGGCCCAGAAAAATTGTGGGCTGGCTTCTCATATCTAAATAAGCAAAACCTCCTGCAAGACCATTTCAGGCTGGACATAAGGAAGAATTTCTTTACTGTCCGAGCCCCCAAGGTCTGGAACAGTCTGCCAGCGGAGGTGGTTCAA
>NW_017728910.1:43730832-43764017 GCF_001723895.1 Crocodylus porosus
TCATCAAGTCCAACCCCTGCCCCAGGGGCAGGAATTCAGCTAAGGTCAAAGGATCCCAGCAAGATAAGCATCCAAGCATTTCTTGAATGAGTCCAGAGTAGGTGCCTGCACCACTTCTGGAGGGAGTCTATTCCAGGTCTTGGGGGCTTGGACAGTAAAGAAATATTTTCTTATGTCCAGCCTAAAATGGTCTTGGAGAAGTTTATGACCGTTGGTCCTTGTTTTTCCTTGGGGCAGTCTAGTGAACAGACATTCTCCCAGATCCTGATGTACAGACCTTATCTATGTATAAGCAGCCACCAGGGCTCCCCTAAGCCTGTACTTTTCCAGGCTGAAGAGTCCCATGGCTCTCAGCCTCTCTTCATAAGGCCTATTCTTTTGCCCTCTGATCATGTGCGTGGCTCTCCTCTGGACTTAAGCTTCTCGACATCCTTCTTGAATTGCAGAGCCCAGAATTGGATGCAGTACTCCAGCTGCAGCCTCACCAGGGCCGAGTACAGTGGGAGGATGACATCCTGAGATTTACTCGAGAAACATCTATAGATACAAGCCAGGGTTTTGTTTGCTTTACCAGCTGCAACGTCGCATTGGTGGCTTATGTTCATCTTGTGGTCAACCATGACCCCCAAATCTCTTTCAGCAGTGGTACTAGCAAGCATAGCACTATCAGTATGCTGCAGATTTTTTCCCCGAAGTGGAGTACCTTACATTTATCAGTATTGAACATCATCAGGTTTGTGTCTGCCCACTTACTAAGTTTATCCAAGTCAGTCCTCACTAGCCTGTCCTCAGGTGTGAATGCTATGCCCCAAAGTTTAGTGTCATTGGTAAACTTAGCCCGTGAACTTCTGACACCAATGTCCACTCATTGATAAAGATGTTAAAGAGAACCCGTCCAAGGACAGAACCTTGGGGGATGCTACTGGTCACGGAGTGCCATAATGACTCGCTGCTATCGACCACTACTCTCTGGGTCCGACCTTGAGGCCAATTTCCCAGCCATCAGACTGTGGTGTAGCTGAGGCCACAGTTGGCCAATTTTTCCATGAGGAGGTCATGGAATACCAGATCAAGGGCTTTTTTAAAGTCCAGATATATGATGTCAATCTCTTCTCCCTTGTCCAGGTGATACATCACCTGGTCATAGAAGGAGATGAGACTGGTCAGGCAAGACCTGCCCATGACAAACACATGCTGGCTATCCCTCAGGATGTTGCCCTCAGCCAGCTTATCCAGAAGGGTATCCTTGATAATTTTCTCCAGAATCTTACTGGGGATTGAGGTCAAGCTGATTGGTCTGTAATTCCCAGGATCTACTTTCCGCCCTTTCTTGAAGATGGGCAACACATTGGCCTTCTCCCAGCCTTCAGATACTTCACCTGAGTGCCATGAATTTTGAAATATTTTTGCCAATGGTTGGGTTATGACACCTGCCTGCTCCTTGAGTACTCTAGGGTGTAATCTGTAAGGTGTCCAGCCTCTCAAGGTGATCATTTACTAGATCAACACAGATGCTGGGTATAAATACAGTTTCACCCTGGCTGTCCCACATCTTGCTAAGCAGGACAGTCCCATAGACTGATGAAAGACCGATGCAAAGTACCTATTGAGCAGATTGGCCTTCTCCGGGGTGTCGGTTATAAGCTGTCCCATTTGGTTCAGCAGGGGTCCAATGTTACCCTTGCTTTTTTTCCAACACCCTACAAAAAGGACTTCTTGTTATCCTTGATATTTGAAGCCAGATGGAGCTCGGTTGTAACCTTGGCTTTCCTGATCCACTCTCTGCAGGTATGGAATAGTTCTCACTACTCCTCCTTGGTGGTAATTCCAGCCTTCCATCCTTTATAAGTCTCTCTTTTGAGGCGTAGGAGGGCCTCAGGTTTCCTGCTGAGCCAAGGGGGTTGCTGTTCCCTTTTGCTACCCTTTCTCTGAGATGGGATGGCCATCCCTTGTGCTGTCAGGACCACTCCCTTGAGGAGCAACCACTCCTCTTGGACTCCTCTTCCTGTCAAGGAGTAAGACTTGGGAGATGGTGACCTAGGTGAAAAAGGGAGGTATAATGAGGTGCTAGGGAATGGATGAGAAGACAGAGGCTATGTTACACCAAGACAATCTGCTTCATCCATTTTTAATCTAAAAATAACAGGGGTGATTGGAATTTACCACAATTTACAAGGAAGTACTAAGTTTTAGGTGAGGAGAGATGTACATTTAGGCGTTCATTTGTTTTACTCTTTATTCTGCAACCTGCACACCTTTTCAATAAAGAAATTAAGATGCTTGAAAGAAGAGTTGAAAAAGCTTTTCCTGAGTCACTTTGATCAGACACCAATCACAGGGGAAAAGAGCTTATAGTCAACACAACAGACAAATTGGAGCTGCAGACTGAAGATCTAGGCCACATACAGCCATTCAGTGTATATTAGGAGAATTACTGCTCTTCCAATAGAAGCCTGTGTATAGTGGGACTGTGCAGTAGTACTCAGAGGGTACATGTAGATGTTACACTTAGATCCACCTAACTCTAGATAGGTTGATCTAAGTGCTGATATTCAGAGGAGGTTATATCAAGCAAAAAATGGCGAGTGTGATTTAACTTGGTTCACCTTAGGAGGTGAACTTATTACATTTGGAACTGGTTAGTGAACATCTGTACACACTTAGGGTGCAGCCCTGAAGCTAGGTAAGCCCAGCTGCTTGCCACAGCCCTAGGGCTGCCCTCCTACCCCCCTGACCAAGATATTTTTAGTCCCCTGACCCACTCTTATGGACTCACTAGCCCACCTGATCTCATCAAACCCACCAACTCCCCCCAACCCACCCCAACTAAGACCTACTAGACTCCCACCCTGATCCTGACCACCCCTTCCCCCCTCACCCTGACTTGCTTAGATTGAGTTCCTGGCATAGCTCCCAGCACCTGCAAATGCCTTGAAGTAAGCTGTGTGATCATAGATCGGTCCTGAGAATGTATAAGTGTACCCAAAGAGAGGGGTAAAGGAAGCAAAACCTGTTCTTAGAGGAGAGCAATCATGAAATAATCGAAAGTACATCTTATGCTGCAACCATGGCAGGATGAAGGAGAAGGCTTTGAGGGTCAAGAGTTTTACCTAAAAGAAAAATGATCATTCCAAGCAGTTGTACAACTTCTACGAACATGTAAGCATTCCTTATATCATTGCACAGGGAAATATTCTTTAAGGTATCAAAACTTGCATAACGATAAATGCATGGTTACAGTATCTGGTCCAACTTCTCAGGAAGAATAAAGGAACAACCCCAAGCCTTATTTTCAAGAGGCAGAAGTTGCATTTACTCAAATATGCTATGATGCAAGAGAAACCAGATTCAGCCAAAAAACCTTGTCTGCCTATGATACAAGAGAGAACCTCACCCCAACAAACAGGCAAAGCCAGAGTCCTCACTGAAACAGGTCCATTCCCTTTTTTCAAATTACTAGCCCAGGCATAATTCCCCTTACCCTTTAATTTAATTTTGATAGAAGAAAATAATTGCCATGACTCATCTTTGTGATCGGAGGAAAGATATGTGTGACACAATGCGTTGCCCTGCAGAGCTATCCAAGCTTCAATATCTTTGTAGGGCACTATATTATCCAGATAGAATTATCCAGAGTTTTCTGCCTTAAGTAATATTTTCAAGGATGATTAAATATTCCTTCTTCCTTACTAAGTATACACTTTTATATCTAGAGACAAAGATTCTTCCTCAGTTATTCCATGAACTACACAGTTGAAAACTCTTTTAATTTTTTAATTTCTATAATTACTAATGTAATTACAGGTGCTAATCTCAGTCAAATACAGGGCTAAATTCTTTCATGATTTAAACATTTCACTGTCCTGCTTCCTTCATCTAAATTATTCCAGATATATTATGCCTTCTGTACCTAGTACTTCTGTTTGCTTGAAAGAACCACCATGAGGGCATGGGTAAGCAAAGTCACATTTATACAGATAACCTAGCATTACTTTGATAATGACTTTACACCACAGTTATTTCAAGTTAGATGGAATGTTAAGATTTGCTTCATGTTGAATAGGACCAAATGCTGCACATTTTAAAAAATTCTTACAAAGCCAAACCTGATTTTATAAAGTATAAGGCAGGGCATAATTTGTCCCACTAAGGTCCAACAGGTTTTTGTAATCAATGGAAAAACTGTCATTGACTTCTGTGGATGGTTGGATCATCAGTGAACAAATACTGTTCAATGATACCTACATTAACCATGCTTAAATTAAGATACATATGATAATGCACTCACCTCTTAAAAGTTCATTTTATTACCAGTGTGTTTTATAAACAGATTTATATTACGACAAAGCGTGTGGGTACATACAGGGGTGACGCATGGGGGTGCACGCAGGTGTACGTGCACCCTCTGAGTATGGCAGTGCACCCCTTCCAAAAGGCTGACTATGTTGGCAGCACCTATGGGCGGTCATTGCTTGCCACCCCCACTCCCCATTGCCGGTGGTGTTTACAGGCAGTCGGCAATCCCCACTGGCTGCCACTGACACTGCTGGTGCTGTCTGTGGGTAGTTGCCAACCCCCAGTCCCTGCTCACCACCCCCACCCCCAGCAGCACCTGCAGGAGCACCCACTTACTACCACTGGGCTTTTGCCACCACCACATTCCTGCCACCGCCATGCCCCACCAGCTGCTGGGGGCATGCATCGTTCATGGGTACATATAATTTTCAGTAAGAATAAGTATGCATTGCCCAGAGTGATAGCTAATCAATAAATTAGATAAAGAGAAAAAATAAACTGAAATTTAAATGTAGTACTTAACACCAACCTGCTGAATAACATATGGACGACCTCATTATTGGATCAAAGACACTTTTTCCTCGCTCACATCGGAATTGCAACCATTTATTTTTGAGTGTGTTTTATTTTTAATTTGCAAAGGACAAAATTTACATAGAGTTAGTTTGATGCATTTTAATAGCTAGAAAGTTTATAAACTTCAAATAATCCAAATTTATAGTTTATAAAAAGGAAAATTAAAAAGAATAATATGTATTAATAATAAGATGCATTACACACATGCACACATGTAAATATATGTATAAAAATTAGGCCCCTTCTTTTTATTCTTAACACTGCAAAAATACATACAAGTTGCTAAGATGTATATTTCACTGTCTCTTCTGCCCTCTTATGGAGCTGCTCTTATGCATTAAGGACCTGAATTCAATTCCTGTTGCATTCATTGGGATATTTGCCACTGATTTCACTAGGAAATAAATCGTTCCCTTTATTTGCAAACAGACTTTTGAACATCATTGAAAAGGTATGTATGTACTACAAGAAATGATCATAGGAAAGTAGGGCTGGAAGCGCTCAACACCCTGATCACGGCAGGATCTTCCCTGACTAAACCATTCCAGGCAAGTGTCTGTCCAGTCTGCTCTTGAAAACTTCTGGGGATGGAAATTCCACAACTTCTCTAGGTAGCCTGTTCCAATATTTGACCACCCTCATAATCAGAAAGTTCCTTCTAATCCTGAAACTAAATTTCCTCTGCTGCAGCTTGAGGCCTCTGCTCCCAATCCTGTTCCCTACTGCTACAGAGATAATCGCTCTTCAGGTATTTAAAGTCTGTTATCAAATCTTCCCTCAATTTTCTCTTCTCCAGACTAAATAACTCTAGTTCATTTCAGAAAGCTATTTATCTTATGCAAACTGAATAGAATAAAATATCCACTGCACTTTTGCATCATTACTGTTGCATGTGCTAGGTCTCCCTAGGGCAAGTTATTTCAATACATTCCCATGTCTTTTTCTGAAGATACTATGTGGGTTTTGTGCTATGTTGTATTTAGGAAAGCAGATATATCTTTATGCCACAATTTGTCAGGCTATATAGGTAGAGTTCAGGTCCTACTTAAGTGCTTATTTCATGAATGTTAAATGAGTCCTCATCAGAATAATTCTTCTTTGTTTATTGTTGCATGAAATTTATTTCCCAACCTACTCTAGCCACATTTTCCACAACAGCCAAGCAGAAAAATGTGGCTGTTTGAACCACTTCTTCAGTACCAACTACCCTGCTGATCTGAAATTAGAGTCCAAGATGTCATCATTACCTCCCTTATTTTGAAGTTACACATTACCTGAATCTCATGTGGTCTCAAATATTCCACTTTGCAAATGTTTTGACTGCTTATTTTTTTGCTGTCTTCTGCCCCCTTCTGGAGCTGTGTATCCGTGGCAAATTAATTTTGGAAAACATTAAGCGGGTATAGCAAAAAGGGTTGAGGCACTGCAGATAAATGCAGTATAACTGGAAGGCAGAATAATTTATGGAGATTCAGTGAGGAAATCCCTCTCTGGAGCTTTTCCTCCATTAATCATGCACCTATCCAGTAAGAATTGTTCTTCTGAATGGGGTATTATACATCTAAAATATCTATGGTGTAACTGTTAGTGTGTTTTTCTTTTCTCAAAGGAGTCAGCAAATTAGACGTGCATATTTTTAAAAAGCCTTTATGAATGTTAATTTAGAATGTGTCTGTCCACTATATCTGCAAGCTCAGTGAGTCTTTCAATGTGTATTTAAACAAAAAACACTTCAGCACTCTGGATTCAAAACAAAAGAGTAAATTGCAGCTGTCTGGCATGCGGGAACACTGCTACAAAACCAAAATCTCACAGGGGGAAGGATTGTAATGGGAGGAGGGCTCCAAAACTGCTCAGGAAAAAAATGAGTAACCAGTCATGAAGAACAGAAAAACTTGGGTTTGGCCTCAGTTCTGCAGTGGACTCTCAGCAGCAGAGCTATGCAGCTACACAGAACCAGGATGAAGTCAACACAGAAGCTAGCCTATGTGAGGTTCATTTAAGGACCAGTAATTTAATTAACAATTATAAATTGCAAAGAACAATATATTGTATTTGCTTTCGGTGGATTTTCTAAAATCTCTACCACGGAATTAGAGGCTCATTCCTACCCTAATTGAAGGGAAGAAAACTAAAAGTTGGTACAGTGTATTCCTATAGAGGAAGTCATGTAAAACTTTGTGTTTCAATCCATTAAATGTGATAGGAAGCTATAGAAACTGCACTAAAACCTATTAAATGTAATAGATTGATACTTGTCTAGTAGTTATTGTACCACTCTATAGAATCATATAGCAAGGATATTATCATCATTCTCCAACATTATCATATTTTGCAAAAGTGATTTTTTTTAAATTAAATTCTATAGGACTTCTATAGTAGAGCAAGTGCTTATGGAAAAAATAGCCATGTTTAGAAATTAACATTGTACTGAGGGTGAAGATAGGTAGGTAGATATGCATGTGCTTAGCACTATGCATGTGAATAGTTATATTGCATTCAATAGGACTACTTATAATAAGCATGAAGAGAGAAACTTGCATAAGTATTTGCAGGATCAATGCCTAAAGTTTTAATAATTCTGTATGGAGCCATATAATCCTGTAATAATGTAGTTGTGAATTAATGGTCTACGTACAGCTATAAATCTATTATGGTTTCATGTCTATCATATCATATTTAGCTCATAATACCTTATGATTTACCACAAATCCTTGTAATGGCATCATTGTTTCCCCAGTGCCCTTTTTCCATATGCATGCACACACACCCGATTGTATGGAGTAAAATTCCTGAATTAAATCAGTTTCTCCCTCTAACTCCTTTCAGTTCCCTGCTCTGGTGCAGGCTAGGAAACAGAGCTAACTGAAGCAACACACATGGGGATTGCTGAACAAGCAAACTGCCTCCTTTGTGTCTACCATGTTCAGGGAAACATAACTTTGTCCATTTTAGTCAATAAACTTGGATTATTTTGGGACTTTGGTTTAAATCACCATTGTTCTTATCACTTACCAACGCTCCACATCCCACTCCCAGTTATCAACTCTCAGTAATTGGTCACTATTGGGTAATCCTCTATTGTCTACATTTCTTTTGGAGAGGCAAATGAATCATAGACAAGTTCACAGAAAAAAATCTACCTGATTCCTAATGCCGATTTCTTATCCTAATGGCAGCCACTCTGCCAGGCCTTGAATATTGGCTAACTGCATTATCCAAAAAGGCACAAGTTAAAGTAAATACAAAAAATAGATACAACAATAGGCTATTGTTTCTCTAGCATGATAAATCATTGACACTTTTAGAATATTTTTAGTTGTTTTGTTTGCAAATGCCGATGTATAACATGGAATTAATGAAAATATTCTGTTTGGAAATGTTGAGGGTTCTGTTTGATAAACAGAAATGAAACATTTAAAGAGCTAAAAATCTCCTTTTTGGGTCAACTCCTTGTAAGTTTGTGACTTTTTTTTGTTCCAGGCTAATATCTCAATATGGTCTTTTTTGTCAAGACCATTGACTGAGGTCACATACATGAAATGAGCAGGAGAGAAACATCTGATCCATCTTGACTTCCTCCCACTACCTGAAACAGTCAGAGGATCATAGAACATTAAGGTTGGAAGGGACCTTAGGAGGTCATCTAGTCCACCCTGCTTTGAGCAGGACCATCCCCAACTAGAAAATCCCAGCCAGGTTTTGACTAGATGGGTCTTAAAAACTAAGCATGGTTACCCGCCTTTCCAGGTAACCTGTTCCAGTGTTTTACTACCCTCCCAGTGAGAGAGTTTTTCCTAATATCTAACCTAAAATTCCCTTGATGCAACTTGAGACCATTGCTCCTTGTTCTGTTATCTGCCACCACTGAAAACAGTCCAGCCCCATCCTATTTGGAACCAACCTTCAAGGTAGTTGAAGGCTGCCATTAAATCCCCTCTTAGTCTTCTCTTCTCTAGAGTAAATAAACCCAGTTCCATCAGCCTCATCTCAGAAGTCATGTGCTCCAACCACCTAACCATTTTTGTTGCCCTCCAATGGATTGTCTCCAATTTGTCAACATCATTTCTGTAGTAGGGGGCCCAGAACTGGACACAGTACTCCAAATGTGGCCTCATCAGTGCTGAATAGAGGGGAATAATCACTTCCCTTGATCTGATGGCAATGCTTCTATTGATGCAGTGAAGTATGCCTTTAGCCTTCTTAGCTACAATGACACACTGTTGGCTCATACTCATCTTATTGTCTGCTATACCCACAGGTCCTTTTCTGCAGAGCTGCAGATTAGCCAGTTGGTCCCCAGCCTGTACCGGTGCATAGGATTGTTCCGTCAAAGGTGTGGGACTTTGCACTTCTTCTTACTGAATCTCATGAGATCTCTTTTGGCCCAATCCTCCAATTTTTCGAGGTGTCTCTGAATCCTAGCCCTACCCTCCAGCAAATCTGCTTATCCCCTCAGCTTTGTGTCATCTGAAAACTTGCTGAGGGTGCAATTCATCCCATCTTCCAGAATGTTGATGAAGATACTGAACAAAACCAGCCCCAGGACTGACCCCTGGGGCACTCCATGATTCTAGCTTCCAACTACACATTCAGCCCTACACATTGAGCCATTGACAACTACCCTCTGATCCTGATGATCCAGCCAACTTTCTATCCATCTTACTGTCCATTCATCCAACCTGTACTTCCTTAGCTTGCTTGTGAGAATATTGTAGACTGTATCAAAAGCCTTACTGAAGTCAAGGTATATTGCATCCACTGGTCTCCCCACAGCCAAAAAGCTAGTCATCTCATCATAGAAGAAGATCAGGTTGGTTAGGCATGGTGAATCCATGCTGACTGTTTCTAATCACATTTTTCTTCTCTGCCAAGTGCTTAAAAAATGATTCTATGAGGACATGCTCCTTGATTTTTTCCAGAAACTGAGGTGAGGTTGACTGGTCTGTAATTCCCTGGATCCTCCTTCTTTCATTTCTTAAAAATGGGCACTGTATTTGCCTGTTTCCAGTCATCCAGGACCTTCTCCAATCACCATGAGTTTTCAAAGATGATGGACAGCAGCTGTGCAGTCGCATCGGTCAGCTCTCTCAGCACCATTGGGTGCATACCATCCAGTCCCATGAACCTGCACATGTCCAGCTTTTCTAAATAGTCCCCAACCTGTTCTTCTGCCACTGTTGGCTGCTCATCTCCTTCCCAAACTGTGCTGCCAGGTGCAGTAGTCTGGGAGCTGACCATGCCTGTGAAGACTGAGCTGAAAAAGACATTGAGTACTTCAGCCTTTTCTGCATCCTCTGTCACTAAGTTGCTTCTCCCATTCAGTAAAGGGCCCACACTTTCCCTAATCTTCTTCTTGATGCTGACATACTTGTAGAAACCCTTCTTGTTACTTTTCATGTCCCTTGCTAGCTGCAACTCCACTTGTACTTTGGTCTTCCTGATTTCATCCCTGCATGCATGAGGAATAGTCTTATACTCCCCCCTATACTCCTCCCGAGTTGCTTGTCCAAGTTTCCACGTCTTATAAGCTTCCTTTTTGTGTTCTAGCTGACTGAAGAGTTCTCTGCTAAGCCAAACTGATCTTCTGCCATACTTGCTAGTCTTCCTGTACATCAGGATGGTTTGTTCTTGAACCCTCAGTAAGATTTCTTTAAAGTACAGCCAGCTTTCCTGGACTCCTTTCCCCCTCGGACTGGCTTCCCAGGGGTTCCTGTCCATGAGTTCCCTGAGCAAGTTGAAGTCTGCTTTCTTGAAGTCCAGGGTTCTTACTCTGCTGCTCTCCATACTTCCTTTCCTCAGGATCATAAACTCAATCATCTTGTGGTCACTGCTGCCCAAGTTGCCATCCACTATTACATTTCCTACCAATTCTTCCCTGTTTGTGAGCAGCAGGTCAAGAAGAGCATGGTTCCTAGTTGGCCGCTCCAGCACTTGTACCAGGTTGTCCCCAACACTCTCTGAAAACATTCTGAATTGTCTGCGCACTGCTGTATTGCCCTTCTAGCAAATGTCAGGGTGATTGAAGTCCCCCATGAGAACCCGGGCCCTATATTCGGGAAACTTGCCCTAATTGTTTGAAGAAAGCGTCATCCCTCACATCCTCCTAATCTGGTGGCCTACAGCAGATCTCCACCACATTACCCTTGTTGCTCTTCCTTCTGGCCTTAACCCAAAGACTTTCAACAGACCAATCTCCAGTTTCATACTGGAGCTCTGAGCAATCATATAGCTCTTTTACATAAAGAGAAACTCCTCCTCCTCATCTCCCCTACCTGTCCTTCCTGAACAGTTTATACCTGTCCATGACAGTCCCCAGTCATGCAAGCTACCCCACAAAGTCTCTGTTTTTCCAGTCACATCATAGTTCTGTGACTTTGCAAAGACTTCTACTTCTTCTTCCTTGTTTCCAAGGCTCTGTGCATTCATGTATGGGTACCTGAGGTAACTAGCTGATTGCTCTACTTTCTCAGGAAGAATGAGAACACCTCCCCTGTTGTCCCTTCCTGTTTGTGCTTCCTCCAGGTCACCCACTTCCCCCTTACCTCTGGTCTTTGGTTTCCATTCCCCCAGAGAACCTAGTTTAAAACCCTCCTCACTAGGTTAGCAAGCCTGTCTGTGAAGATGTTCAGTCCTGTCTGTGAAGATGTTCAGTCCTGCTATGTCCTTTGCTTTCATAGACAGGTTGTTCCAGCATAAATGGTATCCATTTCAACTCTCAGCTTTCTCCTCTTCCTTCTGTAGTATGTCCTGGGATAGTCCTACAGGAGGCTACGGTTCAAACTTTAATTCCAAAGCCACCTATACAGAGGCTGTTTACCTCAGTATTTAGGGTCATGGTCTGGAAGGGACTTTATGAAGTCATCTAGTACAGCCCCTTACTCAAAGCAGGATTATCCCTGACCAAACCATCCAAGCCAAGTATCTGTCCAATCTGGCCTTGAAAACTTCAAAGGATGCAGTTTTCACAGTTTTTCTAGGTAGCCTGTTCAAATGCTTGGCCACTCCTATGATCAGAAAGTTCTTCCTAATCTCCAACTTAATTTCCTCTGCTGCAGCTTGCAACCCTTGCTCCTAGTCCTGTCCCTTATGACTCATGACCACAGAGAAAAACCCATGTTTCTCCTCTCTGTAATCACCCTTCAGGTATGCCCCTCAAATCCTCTTCTCAATCTTCTCTTCTCCAGACTAAATAACCCTCGTTTATTTAGCCTTTCGTCATAAGTCTTTTTCCCAGGGCTCTATTCAATATTCTTGCTCTGTGTTGGAGTCTTTCCAATCTATCCACATGCCTGAAGTGTGGAGCCCCAAGTTGGATACAGTATTCCAGGTGAAGCCTCATCAGTGCTGAACAGAGTAGAAGAACCACTTCCACTTCCCATGATTTGCAAGTGGCACTCCTGTTAATACAACCCAGTGAGTATGTATACACATTCATTAATGTGCCATAATTATGACGCATTATGTTTGGTACCTGTAATGATATGAGGTGCTAAATGTGCCGTAATCGGTGCTACTGCACATTAGCACAGATGAACACATTTTTAGTGATGTTTTGCCCACTGTGCTAATGTGCAGTAGAATTAGTCTTCTTCCCATTAAGTATCTTGTGCAGATGTGCCCAGCATGCTGTTGGCTTCCTTTTTTTTTTGCAACAAGAGCATCCTGTCAGCTCATATTCAGTTTATGGTCCACTGTAGCCCCCAGATCTTTCTCTGCAATGCTGCAGCCTAGCCAACCACTCCCCAGTCTGGATTTGTTCACGCAATTATTCCATCCCAAGTATAGGACATTGCAGTTGTTTCTCATATCATGCCTTGGCTTTCCTAATTTTTTCACTGCATGCCCATGTAATTCTCTTATGTTCTTCCCTAGTATTATGAAGAAGTTTCCATCTTTTGTAGGATTTCTTATTGAGTTTCATCTCTTTGAAGAGATTGATGTCTAGCCATGCTGGCCTCTAGTTGTACTTCCCAGTTTTCCGTCACATAGGGATAGCTTGTTCCTAGACCCTTACAAGGGCCTCCTTAAGTAACAGCCAGATTTTTTGGACTCCTTTTTCCCTCTTTCCATCCCTGCCTGTTCCCCTTCAAAATTTCTGCTCCCTTGAGTGTATGATAATGACAGCATGGGACTGTCTCCTCGACCTGCAGTAGGAGGTGCACTGAATGAAAATGGAAAGTAATAATAGTGCTTTCAGGTGTTGCTTTCTCCTGTGGATTAGTAGCAGCAGAACATGTTATGAGGAACAGTCAGCTGCCAAGCTCTCCCAAACCCCAGATCAAATTTTGGTAGAACTAGGAGGAAAGGGAGAGCCTGACGCAGAGCCATCTGTTCCCATTTTGTGCACCAATCCATGGCTGGCATCTGGCACCAATCTCTGAACTCTGTCTTCCTTTTGCTGGGCATGCAGAATCTCAGTTTGGTAGCATCATCTTTAAAAAGATCTGGGACGGCAACAGAAACATTCTTTCGGGTCAGGACTGAGGTATTCTAGCCACTCTGTTTATTATTTCCTTATTTTTTCAAGACCCACATTTATACACAATATGTATAAATTATGTTCCATTAAATGTTTGGCTCTGGAAGATATTCTTTTGGCAAATAAATAAATAAATAAATAAATAAATAACCAACAGGCTGCACTAGCAGGCCAATTGACAGGTCTCTGGGAATCAGTAGAAGGAATGTTTTGGCCTAACTTAGGTCTGAATTCTAACACCCTCATTCATACTGATAAGAGTATATGCTGAGAATAGTTGTGGTATCTTCAGTGGGGCTATTAGTGGGGTAAAGTCTTGTACAGCATGATTAAAAAATTGCATATAAAACTGGCCATTAGAGAATTGTGGAAGAAACTTAATTTATCTCTCCAAAGTAATACTTTTCCCTCTAAAATTAGTCTTCAGCATCCAAATAAGAGTCAGATCCTTGGCTGGTGGATAACAGCGTAATTCCTTCTGTGGAATCATTGCTGAGTTAGGCTGATTTACATCAGCTCTGGGTATAGCAGCAGTGCAATTCCAAGACTTGTCATAAGCAGGCTTTACTAAAGCAACTTGATTGCATTCATTTCATCTCAATGAAACTGTGTTGGTATCTACTGAATTTAAAACTAGTACATAATTTGAACAGTACATAATTTATCTGATCAGATTGAAAAATGGGTGGGGAATACTGTTTAAAAACTTAACTCCTGTATTTTGGTTAATGTTCTATTTGAAGTAAAATATAATTCAATAATAGCAAACAGTGTACTGAAAAAATCAGATGGGTTTGAAGCAATAATGTCATTATTTATGGGTATTAAGTTATGCAAATCATCTTATAAATAAATTCTCTTGCAGCAGTGGAAATACTGCTTTCTTTTATTATCTGCCTACTGAGGTCAGAAACTTTTTTTACCATCCTATCATGCAGCAGATTAAGCATTCATCAGTGCTGCATGCTTTCAAAGCAGTCTGTCAGTTGTGATCAGACATGCTGTATGCTGCAAAGCACAAAACTCGACCTGATGCCTTCTAACTGGGAAAGCAGTGAGCAGGAAGTTCCAGCTGAGGTTCACAGTTCCAAAGTCTGCAACCTTCTAATATTTTCAAGGTTTCATGTGTTTTACACAGGTCAACACATGGTCTGCTTCTTTGAAAGTTCACCAACAGTTTAGTAACATCTTGTACTCTAGGAGGGGGAGGGAGGAGACATCTATATGAGATACCTATGCTATAGAACTTATACTCTTTATACATTTAATACTACCCCAGGAAGGTCAGCTGCTCAGATGGTAGAGTTCTGTACAAGTCAGTATAATTATGTTAATTTACACCAGCTGAGGATCTGGCCTAAATTTGTTAAACTCCATTTTCCTGTGCACATGCTGCATTGCTCTCACATGGGGCCATATCGCTGCTATATAAAAAGATGTAATTAAAAACCTGCCATAACAAATGTGCACTGCGCTCTCCCAAGTTCTGGTTCTGACAAACTGCCAGAGGGAGTGAGTTTGATCTTTTACTCAATGTGATCTGCCTCTGGTACTGCAAGTTTTATCAAAGGAACTTATGGCAGAAGCAACTCCTGATGGAACAGTGGGAATAAGCAGCTTCAAGTAATCGGTTCCCAGACTACTCAGCCTTTACAGAGTGTAACCTGTGTAGTTCTTGGCAGCAAGCAAAAGTATAGGTAGAATCAAGTGCTGAGCTCAGTTATATGCTGATAGCAGCTTCTCTCTGTTTAGAATGAGGACAGCAGAATTCTGGACCAGCTGGTACTTCTGGGTGATTTTCATATTGAGCACATTGCAATAAAATAGCATGGAAGGGTTAAAGATGTAAGTCTGTAAAGCACCTCAGCAGTAAAGACTTGGGGCGCTGACAGAAGTGACATTTGTTGCACAATTGGTCCCTTGTAAGTGATATCTAGCCATGGTGTCACAGGAGTGCACAGCTGCATACTGCTTCAAAAGTGCCAAGTAGCTTGACAAATTAACCCTCATGAAATGAGGGTTCAGATGAAGGTGCCCCAAAGCAGAGCACCTTCATTAACTTCTGTCTGTCCTTATGCCGAAGCTTCTCTTCCCTCCCTTCTCCCTCCTCCCATCCTACAGACCGGAGCTGGGAGTGGGGGAGCATGCTGTGGAAGAGAGGCTGTAGACAGGCAACTCCTCCTTTGGATTAGCTCCAAAGTGGAGCTTGATTTCCCCCTCCCCCAACAACCCAACAGTGAACGTCTGTTGGGTCCGGGGATGGGGGTGGGGTGGGGAGGGGGGTCACTCTAACTGACGAGGAGCTTTCTGCGAAGTATCATGAGTCACAGCAGGGAGTTGCATGACTGTGGAATAGTTGGCCTTTTAATCTCTTGAGTCATTCACAATGCCCATCTATAATGGACTCAATTCCATCTGCTTCATAATTGGTAAAAGGCAGAAAATGTACAGGTAGCTCATCAAAACTGTCCTGATATTTATACAGAATCAGTAATTAAAATCATAAAAAACTTGGAGGACCACTGTCATACCATGGTTGTTAATCCTTTATTAACCCTAAGTAGTATACCAGTTGTTTACAACAAGCCAAACTCTTACTTTCCTTTCATATAAACACAGTATTTTCTGATATGATAAGGATAGCAAAGTTGCAGATGACTGCCTGTTTCTAGAAATTTTTAGAAGTGTTACTATCCAAGTAAATGACATTATGGGTGTGTACATAAGTTGCACTCTTTTCCTTTTTTGTCATTTAAGGAGTTTTATTGCCATGACTTAACAGAAGTGCATAGTTTTACAGCACTTCAAAATGGGTATAGTGCTTTAAATTAACCCTTGTTAAATGAGGTTTTAAATTTGAAGTGCTGTATTTTGCAGCACTTTAGCAACCTATGGAGCTTTAAATAACTTCTGTACACTGGTCAAATTTCCAGTCAAATAGGAGGCTGTAGAGCAACCCCTTCCTCTTAGCTTGGAAAGTGCAGGGAGGCTCTGAGCCCTCCACACCCCACAAACCAAACACCGCACTTCTGTCATGTTTAAGAGTGCTGTAACTTTATAGTGCTATAAAAAGTGCTCTAAATCATAGCGTTGGAAAATATGCACAGAGCACTTCTGTACACACCCTATATGCCTGATTCTTCATCACTGAAATCAGTGGAAATTCACCACTGATTCTCATTGATGCAAGATCAAGCAGTATATTGGTGAAAAAATTTCAAGTAGTGATCTATCAATGATAAAATGCTTGTAAGATGAGAATATAAATAAAGCTTCTTAGGATTCTGAATGACAGCCAGCATGGCTTCATCATGGGCAGGTTTTGCCTTACCAACCTCATCTTCTTCTATGACCAGGTAACTCATCACCTGGACATGAGTGAGCAGATTGACATTATAATTGACAATGCCCAGTACACCTACAGGCTTTACGGCACCAAACTGACCAGCACCACGAATGAAAGGGACCTTGGTATGAATATGAGCCGGCAGTGCGATGCTGTAGCCAGCAGGGCAAATAATACTCTGGCATGCATCAATCAATGCATCTCCAGTAAAACCAAGGAAGTGATTCTTCTCCTGTACTCAGCACTGGTGAGACAGCAGCTAGAGTCCTGCATCCTGTTCTGGGCACCATACTTTAACAAGAACGTGGACATGCTTGAGAGAGTCCAAAGAAGAGCCACACATATGATCAGAGTCTTAAAAGGAAGCCATACGAGGAAAGGCTGAGGGATCTGAGACTCTTCAGCCTGAGGAAAATAAGGCTGAGAGAAGACCTGGTAGCAGCTTACCACTCACTACATTAGGGGAGTACATCAAGGTCTCAGTAAACAACTGTTCACCAGGGCACCCAAGGGGAAAACCAGGAGTAATGGCCACAAAGTCGTGGAAGATCAATTCAGGCTCAACATTAGGAAAAAGTTCTTCACAGTCAGGGTGTCCAGACTGTGGAATAAGCTCCCTCCAGAAGTGGTGCAATCACCTACCCTGGAAAGCTTCAAGAGGAGACTAGACTGTCACCTTGCTGAGGTCTTATCTTCCTGATTGGTGCAGGGGGCTGGACCCAATGATCTTCCAAGGTCCCTTCCAGCCTTACAATCTATGAATCTATGATTTCTACTTGCTTTCTGTCTAGTTCCCCTTGCCTCATAACCATTCCATTTAAAAGGGGACCTAAAATTATATTGTATCATTCTAGTTAGAAAATTGTTTGAATGTTGTACAAAGGCTGCAAAATCTATAATGGCTTGGTGACTGGTTAGCTAAAATCCTGTCATGTGTAATAGTGTGGTTGTAAGGCAACAGAAATATCTCATTTCAAGCTGCTTGAAGCATAGACCCTTATAATTAAGAAATTTTAAGTTTTCCATGGAGAAAATAATGCAAATTCTGTTTATCTGCAAAATCTGGAAGTCCAGGTTTCTTTCTGCACAATCTAGATGAATGCTAATACCATAAAATTCACCCAGGAATGTTAAAAATCAGACCTTAATGTATCTAAGACAATCCAGCTGTATATGAAATGCTCTTAGTTCTGTGCTCAAACCTTGCTATTCAAACCAGCAACCCTAACAAACAGTGCTACATATTTACATTTGCTGTTAGAGCCCTTCAGTTTTGGGTGCTGGGGGAACTGTTAATTTCAAGACAAAGGGGTTTTTTGGGTGGAGTAGTAGAACACATACTCTGTAGATGTTATCAGCATTGCTATATATGAAACATTAATTTGAAAGAGTACAAGGGAAATGGGGAAAAAAAAACCTTATGAACTGAAATTCATTTTGAGCTAAACTATGGCTCCTGAGAATGAGGAAAGCACAGGAGAGGCCTTTACCATCTACAGTGGTCAGTGCTGTCAGAGCCAAAAGTTAAAATGTGCTGATGACACCAAATTAAGAGAGACAAGTACTGACATGCAGGTAGACAGCCCTTAAAGTAAGTGCGCATGTTCAGACACGTGCCACGCACGTGGCCAGTGTGTGATTAATAAGGTATTCAATTTGACCGAGCGCGCATGCCCAGTCATACACGAGCAGAGAGCCATGATGTAACCAACTAGAATATTCCACTGAAAGCGTCGTATGATTGGCTATTTCAAAAGTATTTAAGCCAGCACAGTTTCCGCCCAGACAGAGACCCGCTGAGACCAGCTCAGGAAAATCAGAGAACAGAGACCAGCTTTGAGTTACCTTGAGCTAGTTCACAGGCCGGCCACCTGTGAACCCTGTCTCTCTGCCACCGCTGTTCCTAGCGTACCCCATCCCTGCATGCTCGTGATTTCGTGACAAGTCGACTCGTTTTCGACAGCTGGCATTCTGCTCCATTCTGCTCCGTTCTACTACGATTACTCCGTTCAGTTCTGTTCTACTTTGTTTTACTTTGTTAGTTCAGTTAGTTGTTGTTTTCAACTTAGGGTTCAATCAATCTAAACAACTAAAAGTTTACATCTGTAACCTATGCTCCCTACAAGCATAAGTAGTAAAACTACGTTGCAACCACTACGCGTCAGTACCGTCTCTGCCCCGCTAGCCCCCGTGTGTTCGTCCGAGCTTGTCATCTAGCACCGGTGCTCAGGACCGCTGACCGCCACAAGTGCTATGGCAGGATTATGCTTTTTGTAGATAGCAGTCAATTCAGAAGGAGCCAAATATAGTTGGAATGGTGACAGATGCTTAACAAGTTTGGGCACCCAACACAGAGCTCATACAAGGATGAGGGGATGAGACACTGCAGCAGTGAAAGGAAACTTCTTACTTTATATTTTTAATAGCTAGATTGCAACTCTTGCCTGAGCAAGTAACCTGTGAGGAGTGCTTTCTAGCTCCACAGTGCTGGTTGTAATTTGGCCTGTTGTTCACCACATGACAATATATATCTGCTTTGTTGAGTGTGGTTTTTGTAGGTGGAACATGCAGTTTTACCATTCTCATCATTTATTTGCCAATTCCCAAAGGCATTAATGTAACCTTCTCTTACAAAGAAGAGAATCACACCACATATAATCTGTTACTGCTACCCCCTGTATCTGCAAGATAATCCCAGGAGTTGATCATTTGATTTTGCTAGCCTTTGTCAGGCTATGTAGCAAATATGTGATAAAAGTTCAATTGGCCATGCAATGTACTTCTCTAAAATGCCACACCATGTACTTCTCTAAAATACCACCCTTCCCTAAATACCTAAAAAGGAATCAAATCCATGTCTCACTATTAAATCATCTACAAAGCAGAATGCAGATGGCAAACAAACTACCCTAGCCTTGAGTATAATATATGCTCTGCAACCTGTACCTGCTTTTAAACAAACTAGATTGACACAAAAATTCCCACTTCTTGTCAGAAAAATGTCTAGAAAAAACACTTTCTCACCAATGTCATTTTCTGATTTTGTGACTACCTGGAAAAATGCCTGTGTTTCAGCTCTAAAATGATCCCTTTTCCATGAGCTCTTTAGTTTCCTATGTAGAACTGGGACACAATGCTAAGATAAACAATATTCAAGGGCTTTTTTCCTCCTGCCTTTTCTCTCCAAATCCCTGGTTCTTGTTAGGAGTTGGTTCATTGCTGTAGTATGTATTCTATGTCTGCATGATGAATTTAGCATCTCTAGCAACAGCTCTTTCCAGCATGCTGCACTATTTTAGGTGAGCCACCTCTTCAACCAGATATAGTTTAGTTGCGTTTAATGTGATCACTCTCTTGAGAGCAAGCCAACTGGCACTGCCTTTCAGAAGTGCTAATTAGCCCATACTAAGCACCATCTAGAAGTGCTACACTATTTCTAGTTTAGGAAGTGGCCCATGTGGAGTACCAGATCATGCTTGAGTGTGACAGTGCCAAGAAAGCTAAGTTTACCATGTAAATGTAGCTACACAGCTTATCTGGTTCCATGAGTTCAAAGTAAGGGTAATTACTTTAGAACTCACTTCCTTAATTTGTAGCCAAATATTCATCTAGCCTGGTCAATGTATATAAAATAATACAAAGTACCTGCCTTCAGAATTTTACAATCTGAGATTTCAATCTTAAACTCATTTAACTTTAGTTAGGTTATATATAGTGTGTAAACTTATGCCTAACTCTTTGCAGGACCAGACACAAATTTTAAAAAGAGGTAAAGACAGCATATGGTTGATGCTAAGGGATTACTGAAGTGATAAAACAATGGGAGGAATGTAAAATGCCTGGGAGAATCCTGCATTTTTCTGAAACCTGCCTCTATGATGAACATCTGTTCTTTTCTACATGCCCAGCTCCTGTGACTAATCATGCAATCCAAAGTCCACTGAAATCAAAGGACAGATATTTGGGTGCTTTGGGTAAGTTCTTGACTGCTGTGACAATTTCTAGAAAAGCTGCCTTCTGGAAGCAGTATTTCTAGGGAAACTGTAGATATACACAAATTTATCAGACTACTCCCACAAATTAAAATATCTCAGTTTTACTCAAAGCTATTAAAAAAGAGCAGTTACTATTAAAAAGAATGTTTGGAAATTAACTTCCATATATGGATCTTGTTGATAGAGGATTTAATAAAACCATGTACTTTCAGACAATAGGGAAAAAAAAGGATAAATCATGTGAACAATTAGGCAACAGCAACAGGAATCTTTAATGTGTCTGTTGCCCTGTGGGGTCAGGCCAATTCTCAGGATCTCAACATTGCGCTGTTAGGAGGGTGTATGACACAATTGCACATATACAAACACACAAATCCATAGGTGCATACACACACACACACACACTACCAGCTCAGGCACATACACATCCAAACCAGCCTAGGCACATGCATACTTATCACCAATTCAGGGACATACACACCACACACTAAAAATTAGACAAAAATCAATTGTCGATACCCGCACACTCAGTACACATACACAGATCAGTAATTTGTATATCATGCACACAATTATATACACATACACACAGGTAAGTTCTAACTTGGATGGTACAGTGTGTAAGTGTGTGCTTGTGGTACCTGGTATAAGGTTAAGGTGCAAGAGAGAGTTTGATTGTAGGGAGTGAAAGTTGCCAGAACTAGGATTAGAACCAGTGGATGACAGAGAAGATGGCTGAGGCTTGGGTTTACTTAAAATCAAGTGGCCCCAGGGTTACTCAAGGTCACTGGTGCACCAGGGGGAAGAAAAAAAAGCCTGATGGCAAGGAGGAGACAGCCAGGAAAGAGAGACAGAAACCTGGAAGCTTGGAGCTGGAAACTGAGGCAGACAGCTGAGATATTTTTGGGGAGGGGGCAGGTGCAGACAAGTGGTGGCAAGGAGGAGACAGCCAGGAAAGAAACTGAGGCAGAAACCTGGTTGCTCAGGGGAGAAGACAGTAGTAAAGAAACAGGGTTTGGAGGCAGAGAGGAGCTCAGGACAGGTGTTGGAGGTGGCAGTGAGACAGAAGCAGGAGAGGAAGAAATGAGACAGAAGTTAGGGGTGAGGAGCAGAGATTGGAGTAGGGCTGAACTGTTGTAAAGCAAACCCAATTCAGGGGTGCAAATAACAGGTTTATTAAACAGACAACACACTACACAGCTCCATGAAGTTATTGATTCACACACATGCACACATACACACACTGGCAGCAGAAGAAAGAGACTCAGTGGAAGGGTTGGAGTCCAGGTAGGAAAGAGAAGTGGAGTCCAAGTCCTTGGTTGAAGAGAGGGTGGGGGTGATAGCTACCTATCCAGGCTGGAAAGGGGTCCTTGTCCAGTGTTGTCCAGAGGGGGGTCATTGGCAGGGACTTTGGGTGGATAGGTGGTGTGGCATGGTGCTGGCCCTGATAGAGAGGGCATCCCAAAGAGTCAATCTTCACTACCCCCTTTTATGGGGCAGACTACCTCTGATATTTTATGGGGAGGGCCTGTCCAGGCAAGGTCAGTTCTGTTCCAGAGGGCTCCAGGTCTTCTTACCGAGCATGTGCAGCCTGGCACAATGGTGGGTTGCCTCATCTTTTGTTTCTTGAATGTTGAGGGTGGTTCCAAAAGCTGGGTCATTGGTCCAGGTTGATGGCTTAGTCATTCAGAGGGAGCTATTTTTAGACCTACAGCCATTGTCTCTCAAGCACTCTCATTCATCCCCATTCATTCAGGAACCAAGTTAGGAGGGGTAGGTATGAGTCATAGGGTACACAACTGGGCATGGGGATAAGATGGAGGCTTGACATTACAATATGGAAACTTGACATGACTTATGCTAAATTACATATATAGGCCTAAAACAGTAATCACACAATATAAAAGCAGTAAAAAGAAAAAATCAATGCAAACATAATAATTATCACTTATAAAACAGTGTATATCTATATCAAAATAGCGGGGCACTTATTTGCAAAGAGGGGAGAGAAAAATAAAATTTACTACCTAAAATAAAATGTTAAAGCTTATCTTACATCTTAGCTTACTTATACTTATGTATAGGGAATAGAAAGGGAGAGAAAAAGTCATAAATGGTTGGGGAAGGGGAGGGAATGCATTTTAAAATAAATTAAAAAAAGAAAAACTGGGGGTTTTGCTGCATGTCAGTCCTTAAGCCAAAGGCCACTACCATCATACACTACCAGCAGACCTACAGATCAGTGGTCACCTGGGGGACAGTGACCATCAAATAATAGAATTCACAATAAGGCACAGAGTGGGAAAGGTAACTAGTAGGGTGGAAGAGCTAGACTTTAGGAAGGCTGACTTCAGCGAGCTCAGGCGTTTGGTCAATGACACACTGCAGAGTAAGAGATTTGGCAAGATGGGAGCGAAGGAAAGGTGGCTGTGCCTCAAGGAAGCGATCCTTTGGGCACAGAGGGAGATGATCCCTATGCAGGGGGAAAGGGGCCAAGAGGCTTCCTTAGCTGACTAGAGAAATCCAGAGCAGCCTAAGGGCAAAAAGGGGGGCATATATGCAGTGGAAACAGGGAGAGATTACTAAAGAGGAGTATACCTCCTTAGCTCGCAGTTGTAGAGAGGCAGTTAGAAAGGCCAAAGCTACCACGGAGCTCAGGATGGCATCCCAAGTTAAGGATAACAAAAAATTGTTTTTCAGATATATAGGGAGTAAAAGGAAGAGCCAGGGCATTATATGACCACTACTGAATGGGCAAAAGCAATTGGTGACGGACAGGGGGGACAAGGCTGAACTCCTCAATGAGTTCTTTGCCTCAGTGTTCCTAAACGAGGGGCAAGACAAGTCTCACAATGGGATTGTAGAGAGGCAACAGCAGGGTGCCAGACTACCAAGCATTGATGCTGAGATGTTGCAAAGTCACTTGGAAGGACTAGATGCATTTAAGTCGGCAGGCCCAGATGAGCTCCATCCGAGGGTACTAAAGGCACTGGCTGATGTCATTGCACAGCCACTGGCAAGAATATTTGAGCACTCGTGGTGCAAGGGCCAGGCCCCAGAGGACTGGAAAAGGGCCAGTGTGGTCCCTATTTTCAAGAAGGGGAGGAAGGAGGGTCCAGGCAACTACAGGCCAGTCAGTCTCACCTCCATCCTTGGCAAAGTCTTCAAAAAGATTATTAAGACTCATATATGTGAAAGCCCAGCAGGAAAAGCTATGCTGAGGGGAAGCCAGCATGGGTTCGTAGCAGGTAGATCATGCCTGACTAATCTAGTCTCTTTTTATGACCAGGTTACAAAACACCTAGATGCAGGAGTAGGGGTGGATATCGTTTATTTAGACTTCAGGAAGGCCTTCAGTACGGTATCCCACCCCATACTGGTGAACAAATTAAGAGACTGTGACTTGAATGATTACACAGTCCGGTGGGTGGCAAATTGGCTAGAGGGTCATACCCAGAGAGTGGTGGTGGTTGGGTCACTATCGACCTGGAAGGATGTGGGCAGTGGGGTCCTGCAGGGCTCAGTCCTTGGACTGATACTCTTCAATGTCTTCATCAGTGACTTGGATGAGGGAGTGAAGTGTACTCTGTCCAAGTCTGCAGATTCTACAAAACTGTGGGGAGAAGTGGACACATGAGAGGGCAGGGAACAACTACAGGCAGACCTGGACAGGTTGGACAAATATGCAGAAAACAATAGAAAGCAATTTAACAAGGAGAAGTGCAAAGTGCTGCACCTAGGGAGGAAAATGTCCAGCACACCTACTGCCTAGGAAATGACCTGCTCAGTAGCATGGAAGCAGAAAGGGATCTCAGAGTCCTAGTGGACTCCAAGATTAACATGAGTCATCAGTGTGATGAAGTCATTCAGCAAAGCTAACTGCACTTTAACATGCATCAGCAGATGCATGATAAACAGAACCAAGGAGGTGATACTTCTCCTCTATCAGGCACTGGTCAGACCACAGTTGGAATACTGCATGCAGTTTTGCGCCCCACACTTCAAGATGGATGTGGATAACCTGGAGAGGGTCCAGAGAAGGGCCATTCATATGGTTAAGGGCTTGCAGGCCAAGCCCTACGAGGAGAGACTAGGGCACCTGGACCTCTTCAGCCTCCGCAAGAGAAGGTTGAGAGGTGACCTCAACCCATGGGTGTTGAGGGAGCTGGCTGGGGTCATTGCTGTGCCCTTGGCCCAGCTGTACGAGTGATCGTGGTCCATGGGCCAGGTGCCCAGAGATTGGAAACTAGCTAATGTGGTCCCCATTTATAAGAAAGGGAGAAAGGAGGACCCAGGAAACTATGGGCCCATAAGCCTCACATCAGTCTTGGGGAAAATCTTTGAAACAATTATCAAGGATCACATCTGTGAGGGGCCAGCAGGTGAGATCATGCCCAGGGGAAATCAACATGGGTTCATCAAAGGCAGGTCCTGCCAGACCAACCTGAGGGCCTTTTATGGCAGGTAACTAAATCCCTGGATAATGGTGTCACCATGGACATAGTCTTTCTGGACTTTAAGAAGGCATTTGACACTCTCCCTCACCCCATTCTCATTAATAAATTGAGTGACTGTGGCATTGATGCCTACACAGTTGGATGGGTCAAAAATTGGCTGATGGGGCGCACCCAGAGAGTGGTGGTAGACAGGTCATACTCGACCTGGTGGGATGTGAATAGTGGGGTCCCCCAGGGCTTGGTTCTGAGGCCTACACTGTTCAACATCTTCATCAGTGACTTGGATGAGGGGGTGGAAGTTTGCCGATGACACCAAGATGTGGGGAGAGGTAGGCACGCTCGAAGGGAGAGAGAGGCTGCAATTACATTTAGACAAACTACAGAAGTGGGCGGATGGTAATAGGATGGGGTTCAATGTAGATAAATGCAGGGTGCTGCACCTGAGGAGTAGGAATCCACAGCATACATACAAGCTGGGGAGCTCCCCCTTTGTGAGCATAGAGGCAAAAAGGGATCTTGGAGTCATTATTGACTCCAAGATGAACATGAGCTGCCACTGCCAGACCGCAGCCAGCAAAGCCAACTGCACCTTGTCATGCATCCATCTCAAGCCAGTCCAGAGAGGTGATACTCCCCCTCTGCATGACATTGGTCAGGCCACAATTGGAGTACTGCATCCAGTTCTGGGCACCACACTTTAAGAAGGATGTGGCCTGCCTTGAGAGGGTTCAGAAGAGGGCCACCAGCTTGGTTGGAGGGCAACAGGGCAGGCCCTATGAGGAGATACTGAAGGACCTGAACCTGTTCAGCCTCAGCAAGTGGAGGTTGAGGGGAGACTTCATGGCTGCCTACAAACTCATTGGGGAGATCAGCAGCAAATAGGAAGGGCCCTATTCTCCCCAGCAGCACCTGGGGTAATGGAGAACAATGGCCAGAAGCTGCTGGAGAATAGGTTCAGGTTAGAGATTAGGAAGCACTATTTCACTGTTAGGGTGGCTAGGATCTGGAACCAACTTCCTGTGGAAGTGGTCCTTGCTCCTACCTTGGGTAAATTCAAAAAGAGGTTGGACGAACACCTGTCTGGGGTCGTGTGATCCCAGCATGTGCTCCTGCCAGTGGTGGGGGGTCAGACCAGATGATCTGTTCAGATCCCTTCTGACCCAAACTACTATGAAACTATGACCTTGTGGCTGCCTATAAATTCATCATGGGGATGCAGAAGGGAATTAGTGAGGCTTTACTGACCAAGGCGCCTCTGGGAGTCACAAGAAATAATGGCCATAAGTTAGCAGAGAGCAGATTTAGACTGGACATTAGGAAGAACTTCTTCACAGTTAGAGTGGCCAAAATCTGGAATGGGCTCCCAAGAGAGGTAGTGCTCTTCCTTACCATGGGGGTCTTCAAGAGGAGGTTATATAGACATCTGGTGGGGGTCATCTGAACCCAGTACTCTTTCCTGCCTATGCAGGATGATCTATTGAGGATCCCTTCCAACCCTAACATCTATGAATCTATGAATCATGGTCAAAGATCTGCCTACATGACTCTCTTTAATAGCTCCTATGTTACATACATTTAGGGCAAATATACTGTAAGTTTTCCTGAGGCTCCTGGCAAACATTCATTTAATTGCATGATTGGGATATGATAAACCTTATCTGTGATCCCAAAAGTCACACATCCTGCTATGCCACTACATTCACTACATACAGGTTTGGGTGGCAGAATGTGTGATTTGGGGGATCTAAAATAAAGTTCTTTACCTCCTAAGAGCATGACAGGAAGTCCTGATCATCTGACTGGACCCTCCAGCCTCTGGAGCACATGGGAGTCTTGAAAGGCTCCTATGTGCTCCAAAGACTGGGAACTGGCCACATGTTCAATTACAGGTATAATAAGACCTGCCACAAAATTATTCCATATATTTTGTGTAATAACTTTGTGGCTTATTCCTCCTTTTCTCACACCATTTCTTGATTGGACAAGTGGCCAGGTCACTACTTAACCAGTTAATCATGTCTTAAGTATAACGTGCCAGGGCCCTTTGTTACATGACAATTGTAGCAAGGAAATGCTTGGTCATAGGTCCAAAAAAGGAAGAAGAGCAAAAGAATCCAGTAATTCTTGGTAAATGTCAAAAGCTGGAACTTTTAATTCAGGATCCCATAAAAAGCTTCAACCTAATTCACATGCCTCAATAGCAACAGTTACATGAAATAAACATCCCCTTTTATAATCCACTCTTAAGGGCAAAAAGTCAAGCGGCTGCAACACTTAAGCTAAGATATTCAACACAAAGTCTCATCTTCAACTATTAAACTAATAGCTCCCCAGGAGTGGCATGCACTCCAAAGCTTCAAGCTAAGCCTTTTGAACTGGATGTCTCCATCCCTTCTAGCTATTCACTCCCATCTTCACACTGTCAGTGGGCATGTCTACATGTGCACTTTACTCCACAGTAGATTAGTTTACTGCACAGTAAAGTGTCACCATCTACATATACACGAGTATAAGATGGTCCTGTCAGACACAGGTGCTATCCAATGGTGGAGTAAATTACTGTGCTTAAATGCATGTATAGATGGTGATGTTGGGGTTAGTTTACTCTGTCTCAAACTACACCAGAGTTTCTTCAGTCACATTAATTGTACATGTAGAATTACCCATGAGAATCTAGTGTTCCTGTTCTTGCAGTACTACTTTCCTTACGCTAGTAACTGCTGTATCAAGATACAGAACTTCTGAACCCAATAATGGAAAATGGAACCCAAGAGCTAGTAACAAGTTCTCTAGTCTTCTATAGTTCTAGAGATAACTCTAACAAAGAGGGCACTCACTGCTGTGCAGTTCCCAACTGTATCTCATGGCATTTTGCAGGAAGTGCCATGAGTTACAGTGATTCCCTTGGACCCATCAGATGTTCACTGTTGGGTACGGGGAGTGGGGGGAGATTGAGCTGCAGTTCGGAGCTGCTGCGGATCTGCTTTGGTGGTGTCTTCAGAATGGGAGCGAGAGAAGGGAGTGGAGGGAGCTCGGTCTGGGGCTTTCCCAGTTGGTATTGGAGGGTGGGGTGGATGAATTGGAGCCAGTCCACCCAATCCACCCTCCAGAACAGACTGGGCCAGTGCCAGACTGAGTCCTCTCTTCTCCCTTCCCCTCCCATTCTGAAGACAGCACTGGCGGTGGGGCTGGGCTGCTTCAACCCAGCCCTGCTCTTGGCAATTGCTGACAAATGTTAATGAAGTAATGTATGGGGGTTCAGATTGTCATGTGATTGGACATTTTTAAAGCACTCTGCAGCTGTGCACTTCTGTCAGTGCACAACTGTACAGCACTTGAGGGGCCTGATTGTGTGACAAATGGTTATTTCTGTCAGCACCCAGACTGTGCCAAGATATGGATGTTCTAGGCTTCATTTCTTAAGGTAAAGGTAATTAGAATAAAAGACAGAAAAATCAACCCTTTCAAATGATTTCTACCTTTCTGTAGTAACTTTGGCCTTTGTGTGTAACTTAGCACAGGATTCTAATACAACAGCCTTGCCAACTGGCAATTTTATTGGGAGCCTCATATCAGTTGTTTTTCCTAATATCTCTCATTTTGTGGGAAACAGCTTTAAAAAAAAAGTTTCTGTCCTTCATGGTTGAAGAGAGATGCTTGATGGAACATGTACATTTCATAATCTATATAGTTCAAAAAGTGTTACTTCATAAAACAGAGGAATTTTTAACTCAATTGGATGACATTGGGAGTGGGGAGGGAAGCCAACACATGGCTTTTGAATACTTTAGGTTGGCTGTATTGATACAAATAATTTAACTTATTAAATAAAACTCTTCACAGGCCTACTTTATGAGTTCTGTTATCTGTAACTGCATGGTCAACTCCATTTTTTTACTGAAGCGTTTGATGTGACCTGGCAAAATTCTTCTATATAGTCATTTTTACCTGTTTCTTAATTACTACTATCACAAGTATTTTTATAAATAGTTTGTTGGATTAAACTTTTATACCAGATACAGATATTGTATTTGTACTAGTAAATGTTCCTCAGTTCTTTGTAGGATTGTTGTATCCTTTGCCTGCTTTGAACTGTTCTTGATTATTACAGCCTTTAAGTACAAGGTTCTAGTTTATATTATTGTATTTTATGCTGTAGATATACACTTTTGTAAGACTACTGTTTTTCACTTGCATATTTGCTTATGTTTATTATAAAATCAATATAAATATTTAAGAAAAAGCAAACTGAAAAATGTTTGTAAACATCACAGGTGTACTAATAATTAAGCACAAAAGTAATGTCCCTGAATTGATTAAAATTTAGCTTGGGAGTGTCTATTTGATCAGAGCCTAAGTATCCTCAATTAGCTAAAAAAAATAGCCCTATATGATTTTTTATAAAGCTATAGTAAAGAAGGAACCAGGAGATTGAACATCAAGGACCTGAGCCTGCTTCTGTACATTATAATCACTTGAGTAGTCCTTCTGTCCCTAGCCAGTGGTTACACATTAACCAATTTAAGTGATCAGAAACTGGTTTAAACCTGTAACAGAATAAAAGTTTAATGCACATAAACCAGTTTCAAAATGGCTGAAACTGGTTTAAGATTGTCACAGGGACAATCAGATGAAAAAGCTCTGAAACCTACCCGGGGGGCATCTAGGATGGGAACCATGCACAAAATAAAAAAAAATACAAGAGGAATATTTACCTGCAGCAGGGCCCGTGGCATAGCCAGTGCAGAGAAGGGAACCCGCACAGATCGTAAGCCATGCCTTTCTACAGCTGAGGCCGGCCGGTGACATCATCGGTAATTGCCGGCTGGTGGGAACAAAAAGGACCATGCACAGAGGCTGGAAGGAGCAGGAGGAGAGAGAGTCAGTGGAGGCTCTCTGTGCTGGCAACAACAGGCATAATCAGGAGGGGAGAGAGCCAGAATAGGCTCTCTACACCAGTGACGACTGGTGTGCTCGGGAGGAGGGAGAGCTGACAGAGGCTCTCTTGACCAGCAGAGGCGGGTGCACCTGAGAGGCAGGAGAGCCAGAGGAGGCTCTCTGGACTGGCAGAGGCTGGTGTGAGCAGCAAAAAGGAAAGACTATCAGGGCCATAGCAGGCTGGGCACCAGCCCACAGTGCAGGCAGCAGCTGTCTGGGACAGGAAGGACTGTGGGGTGCTGGAAGCGGAACACCACAAATGACGTCGAGGGAGAGTGACACCACAAGCTGCACTTGGCACCCTGGCCAGACATCGGATCATTGCCCAGGTACCAGGTGTGGAATACCAGCTGGCGGGGACGAGGGCGAAGAAATCTTACAGAGAGAGAGAAACGAGGAGACACCTCCATATCCTAATGGGAGGGCCGGGAAGGAAACTGGACAGACCCTCCCCAACTCATAATTTTGTTTCATTTCTTTTTTTCTTCCCCTACTTTTGAAGGAGTTGTGTGATAGATAACGCCAGGGATCTAAGTCTCCTAGCAAAGGAGAAGTCCCGATGAAGGGGAAGAGAGTGAAGTATAGAAGTGCCAGCAGGGCAGGTTCTTTCCATCCTTTTTTTTCTTTCTTCTTTTTTCGCTATTCCAGTTGCTGTTGGCCTTTCAGTTTCTGGTTTGAGGTAGCTTTGGGGCAGAAAGAGACCCAGCTTATACTAGATAGGGGATCAGTTGGGCCACTAAGAAGAAAGTGCTTGGGACACAAGCCTCAAAGGAACGTCAGGGTCAAGAGCACAGCGGCAGTGGAGGGATGGCCAACTCAAGATCCAGTGACCTGCCGAAGGTTGGGGTGAGGTTGGGGTGAGGGGAGGTGGAGCCCCATAGACAGCTGCCTAGCAGACTACCCACCACTGAGGAGCCCCAGGCAGTTTTCCCCTACACTGAGATTACATTCAGAGTCATGGCATGCAAGTCTGGGGGTGGCCACCTAGGTGATAAGTCTCTTTCTCAGAGTTTTCAAGAAACCTCAGTACATCCATCACTGTCCATCCAGGCCAAAGCAGCACGCACCAAAGCAGCATGCGACTGGCTGTTCAAGGCCAGGTGGTCACAAAGATAAACCTGTTTGAATGTAGTATCCGGTTTAGCAGATATGGGCCAAACCAGTTATGCAACTTCTGTTCAAGTTAAATCCCTTCCTGGTTCAAGTTAAATCACAGTCCCCCAGCATCCCAGCATTTTGCAGCCTTGGGCTAGGCTGTGCTGTCTGCTCCAGAGAGAGAGGCTGGCTGTACCCCTCAGCTCCCTAGCTGGAGCAATGAGGGCTGGCTCACTGCTCCCTGCCCTCCCCCTCGGCAAACCCTACCTGAGGTCTGAGACCAGGGAGGGAGGTTAAATTTCCCTTTCCCTGAGTATGGAGCTGCCCTTCCCTGCTTGCTTAGTGCTGGCTGCATTTGTGGACTACAAATCCCAGAGGCACATGGAAGCAGGAAGCAGAAGTGATAAGCTACCCTGTAGAGTCCTGCTGCTGTTACTCTGGACTACCCTCCCAGAGACCTTGCGAGCAGCAGAAAAAAGAAGTGAACACACAGCCCATGCTAGCCCAAAAGGGTGCAGGAAGTGGTGAGAGGGAAGACCCTAGGCTGGAGAGCTGCAGAGGCAAAGGGGAAGGGACATCCCTGCCTATATTTCTTTATTTTTGTGACTAATTGGGGTGTCTAAATGACAGCCAATATAGCTTTTTTGCGGGCAGGTCATGCCTGACTAACCTCACCTCCTTCCATGCTCAGGTAACTTGCCACCTGGATAAGAGAGATGAGGACAACATCATATACTTGGATTTCAGAACGGCCTTTGACTTGGTCTTCCACAATGTCCTCATGGTAAAATTGGCAAGTTATGGCTTCAACAACTTAACAGTCCAGTACCTGGGAAACTCGCTCTAAGGCTGAACCCAGAGACTGTTAATAGATGGAACCAAGTCAATGTGGCAAAAGGTGACCAGTGGTGTCCCTCAAGGCTCAGTACTCGGACCAGTGCTTTTCACCATTTTCATCACTGATTTCCATGCATGTGGAAAGTGTGCTGGCAAAGTTTGCAGACAACACAAAATTATGGGGAGGTGTGGTCAGACTGGAAGACAGATTGAGGATTCAGGCTGACCTGGACAGGCTTATAAAGTGGGCAGATCGAAACCTGATTTTAGAAGAGATAGGAAGGGGAAAAAAGGTGGGGTGGTAGCACTCTATGTTAGGGAACAGTATACCAGTTCTACCTTCCACATGGGACCAGAGGAAGGCTTAACTGAGGCCCTGTGGGTCAAACTTCAAGGAGGGCAGGGGGAGAGGGATCTGGTGGTAGGGGTTTACTACAGGCCACCACATCAGGAGGAAGAGCTGGATCTGGAATTCTCCAGGCACCTGGGGGAGGCCGTGCGTGCAAAAGATGTTGTGGTCATGGGTGATATGAACTACCTTAACATCAACTGGGAGGAGCAGTTGGCCAGGTCTAGCCACTCACGAAGGTTCCTGACATGTGTACAGGACCTACACCTCATGCAGGAGGTACTCGTCCCCACTAGGGGAAACGCCATACTGGCCTTCGACACAGTGTCCCACCCAATTCTGGTGGGCAAGCTGAGGGACTTCAGCATTGGCGAATGCACAGTCACATGGGTGGCAAACTGGCTTCAGGGGCACACCCAGAGGGTGGTGGTGGACGGGTCGATGTCGACCTGGGAGGGTGTGGGCAGCAGAGTCCCCCAGGGCTCGGTCCTTGGGCTGGTGCTGTTCAACATCTTCATTAGTGACCTAGACGAGGGTGTGGAGAGTACCCTGTTCAAGTTCGCTGATGACACCAAGCTGTGGGGTAAAGTGAATACATTGGCAGGCAGGGACCACATCCAGGCAGACCTGGATAGGTTAGAGAAGTGGGCGGATCTGAACAGGATGCAGTTCAATAAGGACAAGTGCAGGGTGCTGTACAGAGGCAGAGAGGGATCTTGGAGTCATGATTGATTCCAGGATGATTATGAGTCGCCAATGTGACAAAGCAATAGGCAGAGCCAACAGCACCCTGTCATACATCAACAGGGGCATC
>NW_017728910.1:43764267-43775362 GCF_001723895.1 Crocodylus porosus
GCTTCCCAGAGAGGTGGTGCTCTCACCTTCCCTGGAAATCTTCAAGAGGAGACTGGATAGGCACCTGGCTGGGGTGTTATGACCCCTGCCACCCCAGTGCTCCTTCCTGCCCATGTCAGGGGGTTGGACTAGATGATCTGTCTAGGTCCCTTCTGACTCATTGATTCAATGAATCTATGTTTAACACCGAGAAATGTAAAGTTCTCCATCTGCAGAGAAATAACCTTTAACATACTTACAGGCTCAGTGGTGCTACATTAACCAGCACTACAACTGAAAGCAGGGTTGACTGAAGCCTCTTGAGTCAGGGAGGAGGGAAGGGCAAAATTTTTGGTGGACTTGGGGGCAGACCAAAAGCCTCATATAGCATCCACTCCTATACTTCTGTGCCATGGGTTAGTGCTCCCCTCCCCACAATATGCCACTGGCCCGTGTGACAAAAAACTGCCCCATTTTGGAGAGTCAATCTCAGAGAGGGGCACGTGCCCCCCCTCCCCACCCCATGCCCTCTCATACTAGTTGCCTGTTACTGAAAGAGGCCTGGGGGTCATGATTGACCATAAAATGAATATGAGCCACCAATGCAATGCTATAGCTGGCAAAGCAAGCAACATTGGCATGCATCAACCGATGCATCACAGGCTAGACTAAAGATTTCTCCTCCTGCTCTACTCAGCATTGGTGAGGCTGCAGCTGGAATAGTGTGTCCAGTTCTGGGCACCGCAGTTCAAGAGGGATGTGGAGAAGCTGGAAAGAGTCCAAAGGAGGGCCACACGAATGATTAGAGGTGTGGAGAACAGACCATACGAGAAGAGGCTGAGGGAAATGGGACTGTTCAGCCTGGAGAAGAGAAGACTCAGAGGGGACTTGGTGGCAGCCTTTAAGTATATAAGGGGCAAACGTCAGGGGGTAGAAGAACACCTGTTCACCAAGGAACCCCAGGGAAAGACCAGGAATAATGGTTATAAACTGATGAAGGATCTCTTCAGATTAGACTTTAAGAAAAACTTCTTTATGGTTCATGTGTCCAGAGTCTGAAATAGAGGTGGCACAGTCACCTTCCCTGGGGATCTTCAAAAGATGACTGGAGGCACACCTCACTGGGGTCATCTGACCTCATCAGTCTTTCCTGCCATGAGCAGGGGAGCTGGACCTGATGATCTCTGAGGTACCTTTCAACCCCTAACTTCTATGAATCCATATGGCTGTATTTCCTGAATAAAAAGTGAATGTCTGTTCATTTGCTTACTCGTTCAACTTTTGCAGTTTAGGCTAAACTGCAAAGACTGAATCAATTCAGCCTCAGGCTTTTTGACTGTCTGTACTTAGCCACTCAGTTCAATGAGTCAATTTATATTCTCAGTGTGAAGCATGCATGTTAACGTCCTTAAAACTGGAGGCTGACATCCTGATTCTGATATTTATTTTGATGTTAAGTAGTACCTTATTATTTAAGTAGTTCTCTTGTTTTTTACTGCATTTTCAAGGTAGTAAAGCTACAAAAATGCACTTTTTATTTAATTCTAAGACTGGAGCTCACATTTCAGGCAAAATAAATATTTATTAACAGAAGAGTTTATATTTACAAATAGCCTCTAAACATACTTTTAGCATGTAGCTGATTAGTTTATTAAGATAATTTTCAGTTAAAAATAAATCTTGGAATTTCACAGGAAATAGCCTAGTTAAAGTTTAAAGTTCCATAAACTATTTTAATGCTTTCATATTTCTGAATCCCATATTATGTTGGGGATTATCAATATGTATGTATTGTGTGTACAATAATTTTATGCTTTCAAACTTGGATTATCATAACAATTTCAGAACAGGTTCAGTTAGCTCTCATCTGATGAAAATTTTGGGGAGTGCTAACATTGTTTATCAGTTGATTATTGTGAATAGTATGTTTCATGCATTAATAAGGGACCAATCAAGGAGACTGTATTCTGCCTTGGGTGCTTGTTCACAGTGTATTGCCTGAAACAAGTAATTTACAAATTGGGTTCTACTGATATGATATTGGTAAGTGACATCAGTATAGAGTAACAATTAGCACTGAATGAAAAAGTGTTGACACAAATTCCTGCAGGAGGTGATTTACTCTTAGTGCTGACCTGTCAGTAAACAATGCTAAACGTTGCCAAGAAACTACAACACTGTTTTAATGTTTAAGTGCTTTGGTTGATCATCACTGCTGAATTTTACTTTCCATCTGGTCCTGGTCCTGAGGGCTTTATGGTTTTGCCTACTGATAAAGGCCAGGTGGTCAAGTTTTGGGAGCTGTCTGTCACTTGTTCAGAAATGGGACATGGCTGTAGCTGAGAGAGAAAATAGAATACTGAGAAACAAAAGGCAGTGGCAGCTGGGGTGGCAGCGGAGTAGAATTCCACTCATTCCGAGACTGTTCTTCTGTTAAAGCTCAGCAACACCTGGATGTTCTTTTGGTAATGGCTACTCTAGGGATACTTACATGGCTAGTCTGAAAAGCACTAGTCTTTTTCCTAAGAAAAATTGTGGGAGTATTTGGTGTATGCATTATGCCAGTTCTATTGCTGATTTTTGTGTTAGAGATATTAATCAGAAAGTAGATTAAGCTACTATATGAGAACTGAGACTAATGAGAATTTGGTGTTTTGTGTACTTTGGTTTTTGTGCTTGAAAATTTTAGCCTAAAATTGTATAATCTTTTATTGGTGAAAAAATGTATATATTATGCACATAAATACCATATACATGATGTTGCTGTCACCCAGGTCCTATCAATATCGAGACATTCTTTAAGATAGAAGGCACATAATCTTCTTTGCATTCTCATGTGTCCAGAGAGGATGGGGATACCATAATATCAGCAGAATATCGGCTTTCATTCTTGTAAAACTCTTCTTTGTCAGCCTTGTTTACGGGTGTTCTATGAAGTAAAGCCAGTGTCCATTAGACCAAAAAATCCCTGCCTCAAATACTGTAATAAAATAATGCAAACTTTTTAACAGAGAGGTAATGGAAACAACTCATAGGATCATATTATCCTAAGATTTAATTTCAAGGAGAGTTCCTTTAGTTAATATAACTCATGTTTTCACATATAGAAATATTTATATAAATTTATGAAGCTACCTGCAGTCACCCCGGAGCCCTGAGTCATGCACCACTCCCAGAATCCCAAACACACCACCAGTCATTCTTTTCCCTAAAATTGCTGAAACTTATCAGGGTCTGGTGCTGGGTTGTCCATATCCATCTTCTTGATGAGCGTTTCATATGAGCTGTTTCCATCTTGTGCATCCTGGGTTTGGGCCTGGGTCTAGGTCTGGATCTGGACAGGGAACAAGCTTACTGAGCAGTTCACCCAGATCCCCAGCAGTAAAGTCCAAACTGCTTATGGAGATTTCATAGATTTCATAGACATTAGGGCTGGAAGGGACTTTGGAAAATCATTGAGTCCAGCCCCCTGCCCGAAGGGCAGAAAGTCAGCTGGGGTCATAGGATCCCAGCAAGATAAGCATCCAAATTTCTCTTGAAGGCGTTCAATGTAGGTGCTTGAACCACCCCCACTGGCAGGCTATTCCAGACCTTGGAGGCTCAGACAGTGAAGACATTCTTCCTTATGTCCAGCCTGAAATGGTCTTGCAGGAGTTTATAACCATTTGACTCTGTCATCCCTTTGGGCGCTCTGATGAACAATTGTTCCCCAACATCCTCTTGAACACCCCTGATAAATTATAGGTGGCCATCAGATCGCACCTGAGCCTGTGCTTTTCCAGGCTAAAGAGTCCCATAGCTCTCAGCCTGTCATCTGTTTTCCTGATCTTTGATCATGCGCGTGGCTCTTCTCTGGACTCTCTCAAGCTTCTCCACATCCTTTTTGAATTGTGGAGCCCAAAACTGGATGCAGTACTCCAGCTGTGGCCTCACCAAGGCTGAGTACATTGGGAGAATGACATCCCGGGATTTGCTTGAGAAGCATCTATGGATGCAAGCCAGTGTTTTGCTCACTTTACTAGCCACAGCAGCATACTGAAGGCTCATGTTCATCTTGTGGTCAACGATGACCCCCAAGTCCCTTTCATCTGTAGTGCTAACCAGCATAGCACTACCAAGCCTATATGCATGGTGCAGGTTTTTCCTCCCAAGGTGGAGAACCTTGCATTTTATGGTGTTAAACACCATCAGGTTCTCATCCGCCCATTTGCTGAGCCTGTTAAGGTCAGCTTGGATGGCCCTCCTGTCCTCAGGTGTGGATGCTTTACCTCAGAGTTTGGTATCATCGGCGAACTTGGCCAGTCCGCTTCTGACTCCAGTGTCCACATCATTAATGAAGATGTTGAACAATATAAGTCAGAGCCTTGGGGGACGCCACTGGTCACAGGGCACAATGACGATTGACTTTCATCAACCACCACCTTCTGGGTCCAACCACAGAGCCAATTCCCCAGCCAGAGGATCGTGGTGGACCTGAGGCTGCAGTTGGCCAGTTTTGCCAAGAGGTGATCATAGGATACCAGATCAAAGGCTTTTTTTAAGTCAAGATATAGGACATCAATCTCTTCTCCCTTGTCCAGGTGATAGGTCACCTGGTCATAAAGGAAAATAGGATTGGTCAAGCAAAACTCACAACAAGCCTGTGCTGGCTATCTCTCAGGATGTTGCCATTGGCCAGTCTGTTAAGAATGACCTCTTTAATAATCTTTTCTAAGACCTTCCCTGGGATAGAGGTCAGGCTGATGGGCCTGTAGTTAGCCGGATCCACTTTCCTCCCTTTCTTGAAGATAGGCACCGCATTGGCTACATTGGCTTCCAATCTTCAGGCACTTTGCTAGAGCGCCAGGAGTTCTCAAAGATCCATGCCAGTGGCTGGGCTATGATGCTAGCCAGCTCCTTGGGTACCCTGGGGTGTAGATTGTCAGGGCCGGCTGACTTGAAGGTGTCCAGCCTCTCAAGGTGTTCCTTCATGAGGTCAACATTGATGGAGGGCAGGGAATCTCCCTCACTGAGGCCTCCCTGTCCTGTAATGGGCAGGCACCTCCCATGGGACTGATGAAAGACTGATGCAAAGTACCCATTTAATAGGTTGGCTTTTTCCTGGGCGTCAGTCGTCAATTCTCCCTTTTGGTTTAGTAGGCATCCAATGTTGCCCTTGCTTTTCCTCCAGCTCCCCACGTATCTAAAAAAGGACTTTTTATTGTCCTTGATACTCATAGCACAGACTCCCACAGACTTCTAGTGTGTCCTTATGTGCCCAAGGGCATATTCTACCACAGTTCAGAAGCTTTTCAGCTGGTAATTGAAGAACTCCTTCCTGGCATCCAGCCAGGCTTCATAAGCCAGGTAAGCCAGGTTCTGAGTGATCAAGGGAAGAATGGACAGCATATTCAAATCCTGGTGGGAGCACTGAAGTTCCTGAATATTCAGGGGTTGTATACCTGACTTAACCATGCCACACTGATGTTTTGCACCCTGGGTGGTCCATGATGCCTTGGAGTATACCTGAAAAGAATCCCATATGATATATGTAATCCACAGCAAGCTAACAGGGGCACAGGATGCATATATGTGGCCCCACCATGCAATTCAGGAAGCCCATGGGTATGTCTACACATGCAATTAGTCTCAACTAAATTTACTGTGCATCGTCTTAATGCGTTGTTAATGCAGTTGTTGGCAGGTGTCTACATGTGCAAGGAACTGACACTAAAGTTAGTACCAGTTTCCTCAAGCCCTGCCATGTCTCCCTGTGGCCACCAGGGGAGCTGCAGCCTCCAGCTGCAAGCACTTGACAGTCATGTTGAAGCAAGACCCAGGTGCCATTACTTGGCAGCCATCTTTAAAACATATCCCTGCTCTCTGATGTCTGGGCAGACACATCCTTTGCTCAGAGAAGCAGTGTGGTATAGATACAGGCAGCATATTGAAGCTCTGCTTCTGCCCTAGGTCTGCTTCTCAGCCATGGCTGCCCCAACCCCTGGCCCTAGAACCCAAGAACCTCAGATCCTCCTGGACACTTCACCAGTGCCTGGTTCATGGCTATCTCACTCTGCCTAGCTCCCCCACATACAGCAATTGCTTGAATGACTGCTGCATGGCCTCACAGGCCCCCTGCCACTGTGCAGCTAGTGCTGCTAGCCACAATGATGAGGGGCTCCAGGAGGCCACCACCATATCGCCCTCCTGTCCCCCTAGCCCTGCCGCATCTGGGCCCACCGCACCAGCCAGAACTAGTGGCAACACATTGTACAACACAACTGGGATGATGAACAGTAGTTCAATACGTTCAGGATGACCTGAGCCACCTTTGCTGTCCTGCTGCACCAGCTCTGACCCCACCTGGAGCACCAGGACATCAACATATGTCCGTCCCTCCATACTGACATCCACCTGACCCTAACAGTGGTCAAGTTGGCCCTTCCTGCCAGCCTGTGGTATGTGGGGCACCTGTTTGGTGTTGGCAAGGCCACCACTGAGGAAGTCATCCTGGAGGTGTGTGGTGCCCTTCAGGATGTGCTGACAGACATGGTCTTCCAGGTCCGCAACCCCTAGGCAGTGGTTGCAGGGTTCTATGCAATGGAGTTCCCCCAGTATATCAGGACCCTGGATGGGATGTATATCCTGGTCACCTGCACACCCCACACAGACAGGCCATACTATAGCCACAGTGGGTTCCACTCAGTGATCTTGCAGGCAGTTGTTGACCACCAGGGCACTTTCACCCATGTCAGCACCAGTTGGGTAGGCAGTGTTCTTAGTGCATGGATATTCTGCAACTCCTGACTGGGCATATTCATGGAGAGTGGGGATTTTGCACCAGGAGTAAAGAACATGTAGCTGGGTGCCATAATCATCCCAACCGTCCTCACTTGGGACCCAGCCTACCCTCTACTCCCATAGTTGATGAGGCTGTACACTAGGCACCTGGTCCCTGGCCCATTTTAACCAGTGCCTTGGGCAAACCCATACCCTCATCGAGTGTGCCTTAAGCCATGTCAAAGGCCACTGGAAGTCTGTGGGCTGTATGCTGCCCAGCCTCAGATCAGGGGTTGGCCATGCACAGGTGTCCAGAGACCATGATAAGTCAGGCCAGGCAGACCTGGGCCCAGACAGCTGCAGGCCGAGCCCTGCCATCTTCACTTGCTCCCTGGGGGCCAGTGGCCCACTAGGTGCTGGCTGCAGGTTGCCTGGCTTCCCTACCCCCTTTCCATGGTGGGCCAGGCCAGACTTCTGGTAGCACCTACTGCTGTGGCTTCAGACCTCACTCCTCCCCTCTGGGGCAACCATTCTGCTCTGCTGCTGCCCAGCCCACAGTGCCTAGGCTCAGGGTGCATGGTGCTCCTGGACAACTGGGGCAAGGGGCTGGCTGTGCCCCTGCCCTCCCCACTGGGGGCCACTCTGGGGAGGCACCCCGGGGCTGGCTCCCTCCTGCATTGTCGCTGGGTCCATAGAATGCCTCTGCTGCATGTGCCCCAGGAATTGCACGATAAGGAGTTTGTCCAGGTGTAGGGGTACCCAAGCCACTATGCCCTGCTGCTGCTGATCCTTCTGGTGGTCCAGACACATCTGCACTCCTGATTTGGGACCCTGAACTATGATGGTGCGGGGTGCAAGCGTGGGCTGCCCTGCAACCTCTGTTGCCACCTGGAGGGCTGCCTGTAGCAGTGCTATATGTCCCTGCCCTCTGCTGCTGAGGGGAACATCGCCACTGGCATCAGTGCCTTCCTCGGGGTGTGAGAGGCCTGTGCTTGCCCAGCTGCAAGGTCATGGGCTGCTCAATAAAGTTTTGAACTGTGTCTTGCCTTTCTGTGTACTGTGGGGGAGAACCTGGGGCCAAGAAAGTGCAAGTGGTGGGAAGAGGGAGCAGAGGCCAGAGATGGGGTAGGAGCTGGGGCTGGGGCTGGGGCCAGAGGCAGGGACTAGGGCCAGGGGCTGCAGTGGAAATTGGGAGGGCTCTCTTCCCAGTGCAGGACTTACCACAGGTCTGCAGCTGGTGAGGCTGGTGTCTTGCTGTGCATGCCTCCCTGTTGGTAATGGCATCCAGCTGTGCCCAGTGTCCTTAGCCCATAGTGCATGGGGGGTGGTGCCCAGACAGGGGCTCCCCCTGAGTAGGAGCTGGTACTTCTGGCAGCCAGTGGTGTCATGGCTGGCTGCTCCTTGTGGCAAGACCTGAGGCTGCAGAGCTGTCAAGGCAACTGCTAAGCTGGGCTCCCCAAGTTGCTAGTGGATGCAGCAGCCAGAGAGGTGGGTGGGGCAGAGCACTGAACACCCAAGGTCACCAGAAGGGTCAGGGTGGGGGAGGGTTTGGGCAGGCCACCCCTGCTGTTGACCACTGCTGGGGTGTGGGCTGGGCTTCAGGGCACTAAAACCCCGGTCAGCTGCTGCATAAAGGAAATGATCTTGCAGGCATGACCAGACCAACGATTGTGGTCGGTCATGGCCACTCACTGTGCCTGCAAAGCCTTGATCTTTATGCTGCACTGCCATGCTGACTGGGAGTGCCCTCACTCCTGCATGCCGCCTGACAGGGCCTCATAAATGTGGGTGTTCAGGTGCCTGCCCTGTGCAAACTGCCTCTGCACCTCTGCATCACCCCAAAACACCATGAGGTCTCCAATCACCTCCTGGTTCCATTTGGGGCCCTGGGTGGAAGGCTTGGGATTCTGCTCATGGGATGGGAAGGACATGCTAGTGGTGCGTCTGGGCCTCTGTGCAATCTGGGGCCCTGTGCAGCTGTCCTTGTGTGGCCAGCCCTGGCAGCAGCCAGCAGTGCTCAGTGCGTGGGCACAAGCAGTGTCTGGGAGCCAGGCAGCAGAGGCAATGTGTTGTTACAGGACCTACAAACACAGAAGAGACAGTTTGCCCCAGGGCACAAAATGGCTGCTGGCTTTTATAGCCTACAGCTAGAGGCTGCCAAAAAGCTAGCCCTGTGGCAGGAGAAGCTCCCAGCCAGGAGTCCTGGGGCAGGGCTCAGGCTGGCCCCCTAGTGGCTGGGCAGTAAAATTAGTGCTAGGTTGCATCCACACAAGCGTTACTGCACATTAACTAATCATGACTAAATCTGATACCTGCAAATTTAGTTGTGATTAGCCTAGTTTACTGTGCAGTAAATGTGCACACTTATAGACACATGCCTCTTCTGCACAATAAACTAGGCTAAGGTGCATTAATGCATCTTGTGTAGATGGGCTCCATGTTTTCAAACCTAGTGATGATTTCTCCAGCTCCTCCATGCGCAGCTGTCATCAGCATTGTCCACCCCATGCTGAACTGGTTGGTGACAGAATAGAGGCTGTCAGAATTTGCCAACTTCCAAATTACTAAGGCCACAAATCTCTCCTCAATACCTGGGAAGTTACTGGAGTATATCCTAAGAAAGTCCATTTGCAAGCATCTGGAAGAGGAAGGGCTGATCACACACAATCAGCATGGATTTATGGAAAACAAATCTTATGTCAGAGAAACGATCTCCTTTTGACAAAGTAACTACTTGGGTAGATGAAGGGAATGCTGTGGATATAGTGAATCTGGACTTTAGCGAGACTTTGACAAGATCCCACATGACCTTCTCATAAATAAATTGGAGAAATGAGGTCTAGAAAAAACTACCACAAGGTGGATCTATAACTGGCTCAATTGCTGCAAGCAAGGGGTAATTATCTGTGTCAGAATGGTATGAGGTTTTGGGTGGAGTCCTGCAGGGGTCTGTCCTGGGCCTAGTGCTGTTCAATGTGTTTATTAATGATTTAGTTGCTGGCATAGAAAGCTTCTTGAGCAAGTTTGCAGATGATATGAAACTGGAAAGGATTGTGAACACACTGGAGTATGCAAGTGCAATTCAGAAAGATCTTCAGAAAGATTTAGAAGTTGGGCTAGAGCTAACAGGATGAAGTTCAAAGTAGGACAAAAACAAGGTCCTCCTATACCTTGGAAGGAATAATCAAAAGTACAAATGTAAACTTTGAGACACCTGGCTGGATGGCAGTACTATGGAAAAGGACTTGGGAGCCTTGGTAGACACAGACTTTTGAGTACACAATGTAATGAATCTGCACAAAAGGTGAATGCAGGTTGGAGATACATCAACAGAAGCATTGGGTACAAGAGAAGATAGTGCCTCTCTACTCAGCGCTGGTTCGGCCTCATCTGGAGGAGTGTGTGCAGTTCCAGGCTTCACATTTTAAAAAAGATGCAAAGAAGTTACAGGGTCTGGAAGTCCTCAGAAAGACGGTCAGCCAGTTGGCACTTTCCTGTGTACTTGGCTGTTTTCAGCCATTATAAGATCAGAAAAAGTCCATCCAGTACAGCATACCAGGATGGCTGCTTGCCAGCCACCTACCAGCAGAGCAGAAGCTGTGCACATTAGAGTTCATAGTAAACATTATTGTGTGCTGCTTCAGAATATCTTCTAACTTTAATACTGCATATCATTCCATAGATTTAATGGGCATATTTACATGAGATACTACTGCACAGTGGTTACTGTGCATTTTATTTAGTACTTGTTTAAGCAAGTACTAAATAAAATGCACAGTAACCAGAGTTACTGTGCAGTAGCCTTTTAAGCCTTCTCAGTAGTATCTCAGCATAGTTTTTGCCATGCAACGTGACTGTGGAGTAGTATCAGGCTACTGCACAGTCAATGGGCATGTCTATATCTGTATTTATACACACCTAAACTTAGTGTGCCTTTGCTTAAGGCTCATTAGGGCAATGTAGGCATATACACATGGATGCACTAATGTTCATTAAGGCACATTAAATTTAGGCATGGATAGTTAAGTTGCATTAGCACATGTGCAGACACGCTAATGCACAATAACCCATTTTGTGTCCATTGATGCACACCACATTAATGCACATTAGTGCATCTACATGTGTGCTAATACGACATAGCTATTTGTGCCTAAATTTGATACCTGCTTTATGTGCCCTTACTGCACCTTTAAAATGGCAATTTTAGACTAAGCCCTTTTAAAACACCTTCAAGAGTAAATTGGATGCTTATCAAGAGTAAATTGGATACTGTTCAACATCTTCATTAATGATGTGGACATTGGAGTCAGGAGTGGACTGGCCAAGTTCACCGATGACACCAAACTTTGGGGCAAAG
>NW_017728910.1:43775982-43791217 GCF_001723895.1 Crocodylus porosus
TCCTGCCCTTTGGGCAGGGGGCTGGACTCGATGATCTCCCGAGGTCCCTTCCAGCCCTGATGTCTATGAAATCTATGAAAAGAGACATGTGTAGATGTGCCCGGTGTCCTGTGTAGATGCACCCAGTGAATACCAAGTTCCCATGCAACCTGGCCTTAAGAGACTATTGGAAAGGGAAAGAGGTGAATGATGTTTTAATCTCCCTTAGAATTCATCCCCTTGTCAGAATGGCAGAGTGCAGTAGTAGCTTTCTGTTTCAGTACTATAGAACTTCTCAGGTGAATAAGATGATCAGCCTTTCAGAAGCATATTTTTTTTGCCACTGTCCCAGAAGTATCTCATTTTTGTTTCATTTTTTTCTCATTGTGACAACAGATTCTAAAGAAAATAGCTTTGCCTAGTTCAATTCAAAACTATTACTGAGGACTACATGCAAATATTGGGAGGTTAAGTTACTTACAAAATTTTTCCCCTGACTGTGGTAGTCATATTATCCCCTAATTGAGGGATGCTCAACCTCCTTATTGGGTCCACTAACTGGATCCAGCATGTGGAAGGACCAGAAACTGCCCATCCAGTCTGCCAGACAAAAAAGTTGAACACTCCTGCTCTAATTGATATTAATGGAAAATAAAAGGCCAGTTCCCATGTGCCCTACAGGCACTGAAAAGACTCCCATTAACTTCTCTTGGTTTTGGATTAGGTCCACACATAATAAATATTTGTTGGTTTTAACAGTGATTATTTGAAAATGTATTGCTGTTAATTTACACTTTTATCACAATTTGCATGCAAAGAAACAGTTTTCTTCAAAATTTACAAAGGAATTTCAGGATGGAACTTGAACAAGCTTCACAATTTTTTATGAAAAGGACTGTAGGTACCTTAATTACCACTATCCATTGCTTAGGGAGCTCCTCCAAAAATTTGATGATCCAAAAGAAGATCCTTCCTTTTATCTCAGTAAACAAGAGAATGATCTTGAGGCATTGTTGCTATAATTCCTAGGAAAGAAGCAGCAGCTAGTGATTGGCATATCCTCCTGTCTCCCCCAATTCTGATCTGTAAAGTCAATGCTACTTAGTTTTTACATCCAAGGAAATGGCAAGTTTAAGTAAAGTGGCTTATCTGTATTAATATTTCCATTAATTTTCCTTTTTGATACATGAAAACACAAGTTTACATTTAACATTTCCCTTGTTTGAATCCTAAATATTCTGACTATATACAGTTTATTATTTTAAGATGTTTCATTAACTCTCCATTGTTTCATGCATTCTTAGAAACTTAAATATTTTCCTACAATATCTGGCAGACATTGGTTATTTATCCGTGTGTTTCATGCAGTGCTTGAAAATGATCAAGCTTTTTCCTTCTTATTTATTTCCTTTAAAAATAGAAATATTGCTGCAGTAATGATGCAAAGCATCACAGTTTCACTAGTGTGTATATGGAATTCCAGTCATTATCTCAATACACTCATCAAGGTAGGATATCTTCTCTAACTTGCACTTTCTGCTGTCTCTGATCAAATACACAGTCTGGTAGCTTAGATCTTGTTGTGGATGTTTTCCCCCAACTCATTTCTCACCTGCAGAAGGAAAACAAATTACCACCAACAAATATTACATTTTAAAACACAAGTGAACAGGCACTGGTGTTACCAATGGTAGGAACAAAAAATTCTTAATGTAGACAAGACTTTTGTGAGGTAACTTTATAACTGAAGAGTGTTTGGAACCTGATCCGCTTCACATTAAAAATACAATGGACTCTTTCCATTGCCTTCAATGGGAGTTGAATCAGATCCGTAATTAGAATTTAGCTTCACTAGAAATCAAGAACTAGTTTTCAAACTGAATTCAAAGCCCTTGCACAATGGTTCTGTAAACAACTACGTTTACTAGTTTGAATCCGTGATAAAAGCGGAAGATTGTACTCTCAAGTGGTGTTTGAATCACATTTGTTGAATCATTTATTCGGCAAATTCATAATTAAAAAAATCAATAACTATTTTTGCTGTTCATCTAGTTTGTAAAACTACGTAAATAATTCATGATTAAGAGACCTTTGTAACATTTTTAATTAAACCACGTATGAATCATTTCCCTTTAGTTACTGAAGTTTGGATGCACTATGTACTGCAGGCAGAAAAGGACAAAAATAGCACACCACTGCTAAATAAATGAGCTTTTCTGAAAGTTTATGAATTGTTTTAGATAACTGTATTGTTTACAACTGAGTTTATTTCCCTGATTAACGATGTCACACACTTTTACCACACAGATATACCAGTTACATTTTTTGTATAACCAGATTCTGTTCTGTAACTGTGACCAATTAAAAAGTGGGATGTTTTGATTAAAACCCATGGGTGAAGGGTACTTTATATATTCAATCCTACAATGGAACTCTGGAATCAGTTGAATTGTTGGATAGCACAGGAGCATCTTAGACATGGTTTGCTCTCAGTTAGTTAATGTAATTGGCAAGTGAAAGAGAACTGTTACAAATAGGCTTGTAATGTGACACCTATGTAGATGATTACCTTCAACCTTAGACACTGGGTGCTTATACAAGTTACACTTTTTTTTCCAGAATCAGGCCCTGGAAGCTCTCAACAGCTGTGACATAACACATGTGCATGGCTGCAGTGTTTTTAAAATGGCTAATCACATGAAAAATTAACCCTCATCAAATCAGGTATTAGAGGAAGGCACTCTAAAACAGAGTGCCTTAGAAAATTTGTGTTTCCTCCCAGGTCAATTTTTTGCATTTCGCAGGCCTGTCGGGGAGGAAAGCAGAATGGGAAGGGGAGGGAGCAACATGGAGCTGCCAGCTGCTTTGCCTGGCTGAAGCTGGCTGGAGGGGATGAGGTGGAACAGAGCCCCCTCGTGTTGTAGGCCCAGTCCAATACCCTAACTGCTGTAACTGGGGGGGGCTGCAAAGTGAGGTGGGTTCCCTTCCCACACCCACACCTGGGCCTCTTGACAGCAGCAGCACAGAGCTGTCAGCTGCTTTGCCTGGCTCTCGCTGGAAGGGGGGCTGGGTGGCATGGAGCCTCCTCAATTCACAGGCCTGGCTCCCCCCAGTACCCAAGATGGGGTAGCTTGGGGGGGCCTGCAGTGAGGGGGCTTCTTTCCACCCTACTCTCCCCCACCAGCTCTACTCAGAGCTGGGGGGTGGAGGTTGTGGTGGGGTGAGCCTGAGGAGAGGAATGGTTTGACAGCCTCTTTGGAGGCTGCTGGAGCATCCCCATCTGTTGGCTATGGCTGGTACAGGAAGGCTCCAGCCCCCTCAAACCAACAGGTGAACACCTGTTGGTTCAAGGGACAGGGGCAGCGGCTCTAAACTCATGGTGCTTTGTGTGAAGTGACATGTATTACGAGTGAGCCCCCTAAACATCTGTTGGCACTCATTGATTAAATGGCAAATAATGCAACTGGAAAGCCCATTTCTGAGCCAAGAAAAATGTAAATAATAGCTTTTATTTGATATTTTGCCTTATATTGTAATAGAAACATACTTGTTCTTACCTAGGTCCTAATTTTACTAGAGAACTGGGGAATATTAGTCTTCTTTTTTAAAGGCAAAGTATTAGATACATTTTGCAATTTTTTCAAAAAAATCTGCCTAAGTATTATTAGTTACACAATTATTTTGCCATAATCATGAATTGGGATTGCATTTAAAAGAAACAAGCAGGAACAAAGCACAGTATGAAAAACCAGGGAGTGTGTGAAAATGACTATCAAGAAGTTAATGCCCAAGTAATCAGGCATGGCATGTGATAATGTGGCCAGTAGATAGTTCTATGTTTCCCAGTGTTCTGTAGAGCATAAATAGCTATAAGATCCTCCACACTTGCTAAGTAAACCTTGTAAATTAATATTTCTACACATAATTTCAGTTTTCATTAGGAAATTTTGGACAAGTGAAACTAAAAGCAAACAAAACATGATTTACTACAATGTTGTACTGAAACAATACTATTAATGAGTAGTCCTGTTAGCTCTAATAGCACTATACATTTCCACCTGGCTTTTGTAAGGGGATACGATGACTGCAGTGTTTTGGAACTTGATCCTCCTCCATGTGTCTAAATAAAAACCTCCCACTGATTCCAGAAGGTTGAAAAAATGATTGGCAAAAGAATATTTAGAAGATTCTAATGTAAATATCCCACATGAGTTTATTAGCATCTGGGGAAAGCTCATTAGATTTTCGGCCTTGCAAAGAAGTATATATATTTTTTTTAATAAAATGTGTTATTTTTTTAAAGATAGGAGAGGAACAGTAGTTTATTGGTAAAGACAGAATGGAAATAAATTGCATTATCCATAACCTTTACATTCATAGGTTCAGTGGACAGAACTTCAAAACCAGGAGTAAGGAAGTCTGTACTTAATTTACCTTTTGAGATCTTGAGTGTTCAAGTAGCAAGCCTGCTGGTTCTTGGAGCTCTGGTGTAAAGAAAAGATGAGTGGCCAGTTTTTGATGTGTATATGTATCACACACATGAATTGTGAGCCCATCAAAGTCAACCAAAGAACACCAGTAGATTGCACAGGCCCCTGAATCACAACCTTATTTTCTAAAATTTAAAAATGAAAGTGTGAGTGATATTTCTATTAATCATCCAACATAAAACTCCCTGATTGTTTGGACCAACAAATATTTTATGTCTAACAGAATAGATTGTCTTTTTAGCATATCAGATATATTTGGAATTAGTGGTGGAGGAATTGCAAAATGTTCAGGTTTGATTTGAATACATATTCAAAATATGCATGTGTCTGTAACCCTCTTAAATCCCCCTGAGAAAGGAACCTTTTTGAAGGACTTTTCCAGTGTATCCCAGCCAAAAATTACCTAATAATCAAGTTCCTGGCCCTAGGGGACAGCAGTCAGAATTTTATGGGCAATTAAGGAAATTTTGAGACCTTTAAAAAGCAATTCTGAATGAAAAAGCATGAAACCACATTATCATACATCTGTCCTGACTGCTGCATGAAAGGGCAGAAATAGAGGGACATCAGTTACCTCTTAGAAACTGTCTCTGTTTCATAGGCCTCCAGCAAGTGCCCTAAATTCCACACAAATTTAGGGGATCCTCAGGTTTTGGAAGAAATGCCATTGCCTGTTCAAAGGCAGGCAGGGGAATCTGTCCTTTTGTAGAGCAACATAGGAAAATCTTTAAAAGTAATTATTTCTCTGCAATCTCATCTCCAATTTGGGGAAAAGAATTAGGTCTGGCTTTTTCCTAATCTAAACTTTACTTTCCTATAGCTACAGTGTAATGTTACAATCTGCCCTGTGTAGTGGGTTGAGTGGAGCTACTTTGCCCCAGGAATAAACCAGATAATTAGTTGTGATTCCTCCCAAGCTCCTCTCTCCTTTGGTGAGGAAGGAGGTAATATCTTGCCATGTCACAGATCAACTTAATCCTTAGTGGGCACATCTACACATGTCTATTAATGTGCAGCAATAAACTCCAGAGCCTATTGCTCCAGAACTTATTGCTGCCTGGCTCACATCTGCATGTGTGCCCAGGATCTCATCATGTTGAACTGGGACAGAGCATCCCCAGCTGGAAGGGGAAACTGGGGGCTACCCTGCCAGCCTGGGACTGTTCCCCCTGCTCAACATACTGCAGAGGAGCTGGCTGGGGCATGAGTGTGCTTCAGTGCAGGACTAGCAAGCAGGCAGCCCCCATACTGAAGCAGCCTCATGCCCCTTCCAGCATCTACATGTGTGCTGTATTTACAAGTACTATCCTGCTGCAGAGTAAATTAGTTTACTCCAGCCTGAAAGGGAAGTGTGTGTAGACACTGAGACATTTACTGTGCAGCTAATTAGTCAACTGCACAGTAAACGTCTTGTATAGACACAGCTCTTGACTGAACTGGCAGTAGCTTTTGGCTGAGCAGCCACAAACTGATGCCAATTTTTTAAAGGGCTGTAAAGGACCTCTAGAGGTCATCTAGTTCAAACCTAGAAAATAACATGCATCTTGGGAGATCTTAACTGATACAGAAGCTATGACATGGGAATGCTTGAAAGATTTTCCTGGAGAGAAGCTACCCAAATAGAGCAATTAAAAATATTTGCTTATGAACAGCCAGTAAATGGAGACCTATGTACTGCTTCCACTGTTGAAAGCAATCCCTTGCAGAGGTAGTCCCATTTGGTTACAGTCTGGGAATTTTGCAACAAGAAGGTGTGAAAGTCTGTAGTGTTGATAGGAGCCTTTTGTTATAGTACATATGCTGAGTGCTAGGATTAGGCTAGCTCAGAAATGAAGACCCTAGTTTTTGATAATGAGAGAAAATAATGAAATACCCTCATACAACTCTGAGCAACATCAGGCCATGGTTGATTTTGAATTGTTGTTGTTTTTTAGGTATATTCATAAATAAAAGGCTGGAATGAGTTTGGCAAGTATCATTATGGGATTCAGTCAATACATCTGATTTCTAATTTGCAAGCTTTGTTCTATTTTTCCAACTTTTAAATAGAGACCACCAAATTCATTTAACTTGTTAGCTAATCAGGATAAGCATATAGACCAGTAAGATAGTACATGAGCTCTTTGGGCCTGAGATAATGTCTGTACCGCCTCCCAGCCAAGCCTGGAACTGCTGCCAAGGAGAAAAGGCCTGTCTACTTCCTCCTGTTCTGCGCATACCCAGACCCAGCAATTAGGCAATATAGAAAGTTGAAGAAGTTCTGAACTGTACCCCAATGCTGTTCTGAGGCTCTCTGTCTCAGGACATCCTGAGAATGGTGATGAAGTATGTGATGAGGACCTTTCTAAGCCATATGAATTGAATTAATAAAATAAATAAATACACATGGTCTCTTTGCTAGAACTGAGCAGGGAGGGCTTTATTTCTTTCACAGTGAACCCTGTCTTGGCAGGGAGGCATGGCCTTAGGTGTCTATAATATGTGAAATCAAGAGTTAAAAAGTAAATTTATATCATTGCTTTCTTGATTTTGGAAAAAAAAACCCTAACAAATTCCGAGACAAACTGTCGTCTTCTCTTGGCCTGTAGTGTGAAAAAGGGGGTCATCTTTGGCAATGTTTCTGTTTCGAGAAATTCCTGATTATACATGTTGTGTTTGAACTATTCTCTGCAGGCTCTGAGCCAATACTTACAGGAATGGAAGATGTTCTTGATGGTGCGCTCTTTGCCACTAGCTGTGGTTTTTCCTAATAGGGAAGGTTGAAAAGAATTATTACCAAGAAGGGATGTAAAATACTGGGAAAGGAAAGTTCTAAAGCACTCGTTTTTAAAAGAAAGAGACAAAAGCAAAGCATGGAGTTAAAATAAAATCCTCTGTTCAAGTTAGCTAAAAGATGACCTGCAGTTTTTGGAATTACGGTACGTTCAAAGATATGTCACTGAAATAATGTAATGCCATAGACATTAGGCCATAATGACCTAAAAAAGTATGTGTTTAGTAGTTTGCAGCTGGAGTCAAGAAAAGGAGCAAAACCACTTGAAGTGAGCCAGACCCACACATTCTGAAAACCATTATTACATTTAGAATACTGGCTAGGAAAATATTCATAGCTAAACAGTTTGCTGTTGGTTTGGATTAAACGTTGGGTGATTAGTGGTTTACAGAGTGGAGGGGGAAGATTTCTAAATTTCAATATAGCTATCAGTTGTAGTCTAAATAATGCATCATTCTGAAATTTTAGGACATCAGTTCTAGTAGGTGCTATTTAGAGTAGAATAAGAATGATGAACAGGAGGTGGCATGGGCCACACAAGACAGTTAAACACAAATCTGGATTTCTTCAGCTCTGTTCTGATATTTAATGCTCCAGTTCAACAAGGTACCTTAAACATGCTCAAGTTCTTTGCTCAATTACAGCCCAAAACTTTAATAATGTAACTTGCAAAGAGCCTGGTCTTGTTTTACAGAATATTATTTTAACCTTCTCTATGCTCATGTAAGATGCAATAAATAATATGACCCGAGAATCCCCACTTTGCAAATGATATCATAAAAAACAGATCACGTACATGTTCATGTTTGTAGAAGAGCAAGGCACAGAGACAAAATCTGTTAGCTTTGGTTATTAGGCTGCCTGCCTTGCAGAGAGGCAATGTCCCTGTCATGTTAATCAGCAGTGCATGATGGGACATATCCAGGATTTTAAAATAATGCATCCCCAAGCTTGCCTACATTTTTAGTTACCCTTTCTCTAAGAAGGTTAAGATTAAACATGTATGAACTTGATTAGCAACTGATGTTTTAAATTGAGTTCTTTATTTCCAAAATCACTGTCTAGTAAATAAAGATACAATTAAGCTTTTTTTTTTTACTGAGATGAGTGTATATGAGCATTATCAAATTTGCAAATAAATATGTCTTTTGTTACTTAATTTTTGCATCTCCTAAATAGCTAAAGAGATAGCCATCAACAATTTATCTTTACATAGTGTCCTTCACAACAGTGCCACAAAGGTTTGTATAAACTAAACAAGCGTTTTATCAGCATGGAGGAACAGTTAAGAACTGTAGACTTTCATTAAATATGTTACACTGGACATTTCAAATTTTATCAAGCAGAGAATGCCATAGGTACAAAATGTCCAACTTCCCGTTTACACAAGATTTAAAGTAGAGTGGGCCAAATATCATTAAGTTTTTATGTAACATTGGAATGTTAAAATTATTTTGCATCAATTGCTCCAGTTCTTCATAGCCTTTCATGAGCATTCCAACACAACTTTTGCAGCATACAAGCATAAAGAAAGTTATTTCTGTACAAGTATCCAGTTAGTGAAAAGCAAACATTCAGGTTCATGTACGGGCACTAGAGCTGGCATATTTTATATAGGATAAGGTACTTCTTAGTAGAGCAGGGGTACTGGGTTACCAAAACCTCTTGCCAGAGCCTTAGCACAAAGGTAACTAAAGAGGCAGGACAAAGATCTGATTTCATTGTCACAGCAAGGACCACACATGAAATATTTAGGACCAAGAAAGCAAAAAGTTTATACTTTTCTAAAGTTTCCTAATGTCATTCATGTCACCTCTCCTCAAACAATTAGCATCCTTATCCAGAATCCATTAATGTCAACAGAAAGGCCTTGAATTAAAACAGAACTTATCCAAGACTGGATAACTAACATACCCCAACATTACTGAGGTCTTCAAATGCAGTTGCTTAGTACATCTCAGGGGTTAAAACTGCTTTACCTTCCAGGTACAAGGAGCATTAAATTAATTCTACAATAACTTTGTGGTAATGATCAAACTTGGCTATTACCATACCACTTTCATCTGAAGATCTTAATGCTTCACAAAGGAAGGTAAATTACAATATTTGCATCTTACAGAAAAGAAAACTGAGATCTAGAGAGAATTTACCTTATAAATATTAAGACTTGTAACATTCGCAAAAGGTAAATATGGTAACAGTTACCATACCTCTTTGATCCATATATTGCTTGTTTAAAACTGTTATTAAATATAAGAAATGAATCAAGAGAAAATCATTTGCACTTAGAAACATCATGTGTTTATTTTGCATCAGCCTAGGCAAGTTAAATGGTGTTGAACAATAATAATCATGCTTTGATTCATGTACAGACCCAAAAAGTTCATTCCCAGTATCCTTCTCAGTCAAGATTTGATACCAACATGCTTTGGTGTGGCTTAATGCTATTACCAAGGCTTTATTATTTACAAAAACTACTCTACTTAAAATTGACTAGTCTACTATAGCATATTTTTAAAAAACCCTGAAATATCAAGGTGCACTTATCTAATAAATGAACAAATCACATTGCAATGTTATCCTTTTTATGTATACCAGGTAGAGCAAAGATGCTCCTTGTGGACTAACTGAATCAGAGATATTAGGCTTTTGTGAACAATCTCACTTCATGATGTCAGAGTATCTGATGAAGTGAGCTTGCTCACAAAAGCTTATTCACTGTTGATTCAGTTATCCTACACAGTGCATATCTACCCTGCCTTCTGCTTGACTTCATACTAGCACAGCTAATGATCTCTCCCTTTCTTGAGTGTTCACTTGCTTGCTAATAATCAAAATTCTATACCCCAACAAATGTAGTCATTAGTGTTCCTTAGCGTTGAAGCTAGCGTTAAATATTAATGGTGAGCTTTTCAAAACCATCCAGTGGTAGCATAATTGTGCTCCCACTAACTTCACTAGCTATAAAATTAGGCCAACTTTTTTTTAAAAGACCTCACTTTCAAAAACATACAATATGGGCAGACCTTGCTAAGACAAAAGAAGGATGAAAACTGAGAAAAGCTGCAGTCCTAATAAACAGTCATCATTCTTCACTGTAGTGAAAAGCACTGTATTTCAACACAGGGAGTTCAAACAAAGCTGGAGTTCAGTTGTAGTCTCTTCAGTTAAGTACAAACAGTCAAAAGACCCAAGGCTGAATTGATTCAGTCGTTGCAGGTTAGTCTAAACTCAGAGATTAAACCGAAACAGAAATGAACAGATATTTACCTTTGATTCCAGTCATATGCCTGCAGTGGCTCAGGCCAGAAGCTCAGGGGGCAGGGGAACAGACACACTAGAACACAGCTCTCTGGCACATAGCCAGCATGGGTTGTGTGTTCACTTTTTCTTTCTGCTGCCCCTGAGGTCTCTGGGATTCACAGTCCATAATCACAGCAGCAGGATTCTGCAGGGATGCTCATCACTTCTTCCTGCTTCCAGGTGTCTTTGGGATTTGTAGTCCACAGTTGCAGCCAGCACTAAGTTTGAGCAAGGAAGGGGTATTTAACCCCACTCCCTGACTCCAGCCTCCAGCCAGGGTTTGCCTGGGGGGCAGTCCTCCTCCCCTGCAGACTGGACTGCATCCCCAGCCAGGCTTGCTCCCTACCCATTCCCTTGTCAGCCAGCCCTCACTGTTCCAGCTAGGGAGCAGAGGGGAAAAGTCAGCCCTGCTCTTTGGAGCAGACAGAACAGCCCAGCCCAGAGATGTATGCTGGGATGCTGTGGGACTGTGATTTAACTTGAACCAGGAAAGGGTCTGGGACTGAAGTTTCATAAACCAGTTTGACCAAAATCAGTTAAGTCTGATACTACATTCAACCAGGTTTACCTTAAACCAGTTTCAGCCATTTTGAAACTGGTTTATGTGCACTGAGCTTTTGTTCTCTTACAGGATTAAACCAGTTTCTGATTTAAACTGGTTTATATGTAACTCCTGTCCCTAGCCTTCAGCTACAACTGGTGATTATGAACAAGAATGGACTGAGATGATTAGAATGTTTGGTCTTTAGGATGGTTTATGTCTGAAGATGTTCCACACTTCCATATCAGTGTTGTATATTGTAAATATTTCTTAACCACCATGTTACAATCTTTCTTTAATCTTTTTTGGTGATTTATTGTATAAAGTCAGGATCAATTGCTAATGCTATCAGACGTAGAAAGACCTGAGAGCTAATGAGATGTGAAGAAATAAACAGAATTAGGATGGAGGATGTTGCCAGAAAAAGGACACATTAACTTTCTATACAAAAGAGGCCGGGGGGGAGGGGGAAGCTATGGTACTTGAATACTCTGTTGACAAGAAAGTGCTTGTTTTCTCCCAGTTGCAGTCTGGTCTCCTTATGTTAAGCCTTTGAATAGCAAGAATGTGCTGCTCCAGAACATCTTTGATTAATAAGAAATGGAAAGATAAGCCATGTGATAATTAATAAATCATTAGCAGTACTACAATTCATCAGATAAGACAATTAATGGCTCCCATTTCTTGAAAAATATGGCAGTGCTGGGCTGAGTCATTGTGAGCCCTTGCATGAGAAATTCTACTCTGACATGGAAGGAGTTTGAATGCACTATAACTAACATCCAAATGTTTTTCATTTTCAAGTCCTGTGGCACTTGCTTTTGTGTTAGAACAGTTTTTATTCACTCTGCATTTTCCCCAACTGTCATCTGTTTTAAAGAAAAAAAAATCTTACTAAGAGATAGCATAGATGTAAGACTTATTAAAACATATATTTTAATATTAAGCATACATATTAAATGATAGCTTGGGTTTTTGTTTTTTGTTTTGTTTTCTTTCATTTGCTTCAATAACATCCCAGAATACATGTAAAGTTTTCAGATGTCATGGGTTATCATCTGCTCTCCACAGCCTAATTAAAATGGGGGGAATAGTAGCTCAGACCAGTGGGAGTATTTACCCAATATAACTGTTTAGGTTAAAGTTCATACTGGAAATTTTTACATACGTGGCTTGATTCTGCTCTCTTTTACTCAAATCTAACACCCATTATCATTAGTATGCATCCACCTATGCCACTAAGGGCAGAGCTGGGCACAATATCCTGATAAATCCTGACATGGTATGTGACATCAGCAACTCCACCCCCACCCCAGTCACATGGTATGTTACATCAGAAACCCTGCCCCAACCCCCTGTCATGTGGTGTGTGACACCAGCACCACATGGTCCATGACATCAGAAGGACAGCCCATGCAGACCTCCAAAGCCCAACCCCTCAGGCTACAAGAACAGCTCTAGATCACATGGTGTAGTTATGGCCTATCAGGTCCCAGACTGATCTAGCCCCCCGCCGGAGAACAGGCATGGTCTATGGGGTAGCCGGGTGGTGGTGTGACCCCTTGGGCAGGACACAGAGGTGCCCTAATTGTAAGCTGTTCTGTCGTTCCAAAGAGTGCTTAGAAAGGCACGTGGCCCTGGCCTCTGAAAAACGGATTGAATGTCTGACTAAAACTCTGTGCGATGAGAGTAAATCTTACGTGGACAAAAAGCACGCGTGCAAGGGGTGGCAGTGCAAACAGTGTTATGGGAAAATCACAGATGTAAACAAACACTGGTGCTTTATGCGTCAGATTAAAGAGTCTGAAGAAGGCGAGGGGTACATTTTTTATGATTTTGAATGTGTGCAGGAGATGGGGATGCATGTGCCCAACTACACTTTTGCAATGGAGCTAAAGACAGGGGGGAAAAAAATGCAGAAAGCCACAGGCAAAAACCCGAAAAGGCTTGCAAAGCTAAGTCCAAAAAGCCAGAAAGCACTTGGGAGTTTAAGGGCAAAGAGTGCATGTCTGCTTTTATTAAGGTCTTTATGAATAAAAAGTTCAAGGACTACATCTTCATAGCTCACAGTGCCAAAGGCTACGATGGTTACTTCATTGTCAGCCAGTTATTGAAGGAAAAAATGGGCTTGAAACTAATCACTCAGGGTGGTAAACTCATGTGTATTGAAGTGACCAGGCTAGGTATCCGTTTCATAGATTCTTTAAACTTTTTGCCAGTGAAACTTAGCAGGCTTCCACAGGCGATGGGGTTTGAAGGATGCAAAGGTTATTTCCCACATTTTTTTAACACAGCAGAAAACCAAAATTATGTGGGGCCTCTCCCAAAGATGGAGTATTATGGCATTGAAAATATGATGTCCAGTGAGAAAGGACAGTTTTTAGAATGGTATCAGAATAACCATGATAAGACTTTTGACATGCAAAAGAAGCTGGCCTATTATTGCCAGCAGGATGTAAAAATTTTGAAAGAGGCCTGCTGCCTCTACCGGGATGAGATTTTGAAAATGACACGGCGGGTAGACTGAGTGAAAGTAGATGGTGAACTCCAAAATGTAGTACACTGCATAGATCCTTTCCAATACATCACGCTGGCCTCCGTCTGCATGGCCATGTACAGGTTTATGTTTTTGGAACCACAGACCATAGTGCTTTTCCCCCCAGACAACTATCACAGACAGAAAAAGAGGCTTTCAACCCCATCTATCCAGTAGCTAATGTACATGTCAGAGAAAGAAAATATTCAAATTCGACATGCTTTACAGAGTGGGGAATTTCAGGTAGGCCCCTATTTTTTAGACAGCTATGCCAACATTGATGGGGAACCTACACCGTTTGAATTTAACGAATGCTTTTTCTACAGTTGTGTCACTTGCTACAATGAGAAAGACCAGAACCTGTTGATGGGGACCACCTTCGGGTTTTGAATGATCAGGCATTGCACAAGACCAATTATCTCAAGAGAGAGGGGCTTACTGTTAGGACCATTTGGGAGCACGAGTGGAGGGCTCTGTTACAAACACATGGGGAGCTGGCAGATTTTTTAAACAGAACCCCACTGCCTTCTTCACTGGTGCTTAGGGATGCTCTTTTTGGGGGGAGAACTAATGCCATCTGTCTATATTACCAAACTAAACCTGACGAACAAATGAACTATTATGATTTTACCAGTCTTTACCCCTTCATAAACAAAATGAAGGAATACCCAGCCAGACACCCTGAAATCATTCATGACAATTTCCAACCCCTGTCGAGCTATTTTGGAATAGCCAGGGTGAAACTGTACCCATGGCGAAACCTTTTTTTCCTGTGCTACCCACCAGGGTGAACAGGAAACTTACGTTCATGCTGTGCCACCTCTGTGCGGAAACAAGACAGCAAAAGTGCAACCACACTGATGAAGAGAGGGCCCTCCTGGGTATGTGGTGCACACCAGAATTGGATAAAGCTATTGCCAAGGGGTACAGAGTAGCTCAATTCTATGAAGTCTGGCATTTTGCTGAGAAGTCTAGCACCCTTTTTTCACAGTACATAAAAATGCACCTCCAACATTTAAAACATTAAAAGCCTCAGGCTACCCTGCCTGGTGTACTGACCAAGAAAAACAAGAGAGATACGTGGCCAATTTCTTGCAAAAAGAAGGTGTAACCTTAAGCCCAGAGCACATCAAACCTAACCCTGCAAAGCGCCAAATAGCAAAATTGTTTCTAAATTCTTTGTGGCGTAAATTCGGTCAGAGAACCAACTTGCCCAACACCAGCATCATTAGAGACCCCGAAGAACTCTTTGGCTACCTCTTTTCTCCCACCTATGAAATTTCATCTTGTGACTCTATTGATGAGGCAGCCTGTGTGTCTTGGAAACATGCCAAAGAGTGTTACACTGTCTCTGGTAACACAAACACCTTTATAGCCTGTTTCACCACCGCTTATGCACACTTAGAGTTGTACGAACTGTTAGACAGCTTGCAAGACCAGTGTCTGTACCACGACACAGATTCTGTAATATTTATGAGCTGCGAGGGACATTGGAATCCCTCCCAGGTGATTATTTAGGCGAGCTCACCAGCGAAATCCCACCAGATGAACACATCACAGAGTTTGTGTTGGCCAGTCCGAAAACCTACGGGTACAAGTTGTCCGGGGGAAAG
>NW_017728910.1:43791562-43855608 GCF_001723895.1 Crocodylus porosus
CTGCCCTTTGGGCAGGGGGCTGGACTCGATGATCTCCCGAGGTCCCTTCCAGCCCTAATGTCTATGAAATCTATGAAATCTATGAAAACTTTGTAAAACAGGCCAGCAGAAAATTGTGTGGGAAGGATGTCATTGCTGTAGCTGAGAACCGATTTGATGAAAGCTCAGTAGGGGTAACAGTTGTTGCTCTGACTTATCAGATGGTCTCCCAGAGTGACATCCAGCTGACTGAAGACAGAGGCTAGCGGGTAATTCATCAAACCCACTGCTGCCCCGGCATCAGTTCCATCACCTTTTACAAACTTGCAGCAAAGGTACAGCAGCGTATTATTCAAATCCATGTAATCTTTGCCATTCCCAGACAAGAAAAAGTCAAGGGGACTGGACTTGGTAATAGCCAAGAGAGGGGGGATCTCAACATACAGGCTTTTCTCAATGCAGGTCTGCATAGGGGCTATTTGAAACACACCCGGTTCAGATGTGGCGCATTCTTCAGTCCTGCAGTGAACAAAGGCCATGGCGGTTAAAATATATTTCTGTTTCCTCCAGGAGAGCGCCCCTTCTTTCTCCCAGGCTGCTTCTTGGTTTTTTGTATCTGGCTACCCTGTTGACTTACCCTCTTCTTTTTAAGGAGTTGAGGAGGTCGTGCACATTCAGAGTCTGTTGCATCTTTCTTTCTTTTAAGGCTCTTTTTTTGAATATACATGAGACTGGACCCCTCCTGCTTTGCTGGCTTAACCACGTTATCCAGGACAGCTCAGGAGATGTGACCAATCACATCTTTGGCTATGTTTTGTGCCACATTTTTAGTGTGGGGCTTAATAATCTGCAGACCCCTTCTGAAAAGTGGAATGGCTTTTCTAAAGAGGCTGCAAAATATTCCTCCCACACCAGCCCCGTAAATCACGGGCACCCCCTGATATCCAGGAAAACTATAACCAGCCTGGGCTTTATAATAATTTCTGTACAAATTAGGGTCCCCATAGTTTTTTACAATCACCAACATGCTTTTACTTATTTTAAAATCTCAAAGTCTTCTGGGGGCGTAGGTGAAGCTTAATGATCACCTTGCCGAAGTGAAATGAGATGTGTTTGTTCTAATCCGTCTTTATTTCAATGCTGATTGTGTCAATGTGGTACTGACTGATGCGGACATAATGCGGGTTGTCATATGTGATGGTGACAAACTCGTTGTTGCTCCCACGGATAGGGACGCAGAGTAGCAAAGGTACCAAAAAGTCCCCGACAAGCTGATGTTCCACAATGTCCATGCAGACATGCAGCAAATTGAACCCACCGGTAATATCAGCAGGGAAGCATGGTTTTTTAGCAGAATCTGGGTAGCATTCCCAAAATATAGGTTAGCTCACCATGCATATAAAAACCATGAGAGTTATCTTTGGATTTAAGTCTCACTTTCCCAAATGCTCGGTCATAGTGCATAACTAGTTTGGGCAGAGCAGGATTGGTGGTAATTGCATTGTTCATAAGATCCAGTAATTTTGTGATGGTTGTATAACACCCCCGAGGCAGGTTGTACCCCCATTTTTTAGTCCCAGAAATGATTTTGAAAGGCGTGTCTTTGTTGATGTTGTTCCAGCTGTGTGGGTATTGTATTTCTGCTAACCCTAGTTCCCCAGCAGATCCAGAGATTTAACCAGTTGTATGGTAAAGCTTGAGCTGGTGTTCTGCGGAAAAATGCTGGTGCATGCGTTGCTGGGCAAAGTGATGTAAAAGTCACCATCACACATCTTGGTCTTCTGAGTGAGGTACCCCTATATGTTACAAACTTGGTTGGCTTCCACCCAGCTCTTAAATTTAGACAGCCACCCCAACCATTTCACCAACAACTGCTTCTTTCTTCCCTTTCCTTTTGTTGCTAGAACTTTTTCAACCCTGTAAACTCTGTCCTGTTTGGGGTTCACTTTTTGTAGCTCTTCAGGGTAGAAAGAACCCTCAATAGGTTCGTCTTCGTAATCTTTTAGGCAGTATACAGTCATCTGCATGCATCTAAGGACTTCATCCACTATGAAAATCTCATCAGTGAATGTTTATTCATAACCTTTTTCAAACCTCCCTTTGGTCCTAGACATTCTCATGTGGTCTCCTTTTCTAAACATGGGTGCTGCTGGTTTTATTTTGAAATAGTCCCTGTACAAGGTTTTCCACACCCTTTGAGAGTTTGAGAAGTTCACGTCAACAGACATGGTGCAGATAGTTCTGTGAAAACTCTGGTTGTAGCTCTTTATAAACTCTGGTAACACATCAGCATAGCAAAAGGTGTTGCGGGCTGTAAAATACTTCCACATATTTGATTTTAATGTTCTGTTAAACCTCTCTACCACCAATGCTTTCACTTCATTATTCATCACAAAATGGTGAATATTATACTGTTTAAACAGCCTGTTTAAAGACTTATCTAAAAATTCTTTTCCCCGATCAGTCTGTAATTTTTGAGGTACATGGTCCTCCGTAAAAATGGTTTTAAAGGCCTGAGCTATTTCACCACCTGACTTGTCTTTTAGACCCACAGCCCAGGCATACTTTGATAATATGTCTATCGCAGTTAAAATGAACTTAACCCCACCATTGTGCTTGGAAAACTGCTGCATATCCACCAAACCTGCCTGCCATTGTGCATCAATATCTGAAACAACAGTCTTGTTTCTTTTAAAACGTCTTCTTGCTAGTTTGTGTAGGGGGTAAGCATCCTGATCTGAAAGCCAAGCGGCCACCCCACTTCTGTTCAGAACCTTATTCTGCCTTTTGGTGGCTTCAGAAAGCATGTTCACCCTGCCAAAACTGCCAGCTTCACCAGGAGAGTAATAAACTTCCTTTAACATAGCGTCCTGTGTAGACAAGTCTGTTAACCGCTTCCCCCAACACCCACCCCCCCACGCTAACACCCATGTGGTGCATTCAGACACTTGAGGACAAATTTAAACCGTGGCACAAAGATACCCTCTTCCAAATTCTCAACGTCTGCTTTGAGGGTCTGGGCCTCTTCCATTTACCTGTTCATTGGATCTTCCAGAACAGAGTCAGGCATCTCAAAGAATCTTTGGGCAAGAGGCCATGTCTCCTCCTCAAAACTATTTCTACGGTAACGCTTTCTATAAGGCCATCTTCGGGTTGTAGTGAGTGGGCCTACAGGCATTGTGAAAGAATCCATATCCACCCCTGCTTGCCTTAGCACAGTCTCAGATAAATGGAGGGGTCATTTGGGAAAGCAGATAGACCTGGTGGGGTTGCCGCCCAAATCCCACATCCTCTACTCATTCCAATTGGTTCAGCATCATTCTTGGGAGGTCTGAGGCCCCTGAAACCTCTGCCAATTGGTTGGGGCAGTGCGGCAGGTTGTTAGAGGGGTCACCCAACCACTCTGTCACCCCATAGACCACGCCTGTGCTCCGGCGGGGGGCTAGATCAGTCTGGGACCTGATAGGCCATAACTACACCACGTGATCTAGGGTGGTTCTTGCAGCCTGAGGGGTTGGGCTTTGGAGGGCTGCATGGGTTGTCCTTCTGATGTCATGGACCATGTGGTGCTGGTGTCACACACCACGTGACTGGGGGTTGGGGCAGAGTTGCTGATGGCACGCACCACATGACTGGGGTTGGGGTGGGGTTGCTGATGTCACACACCACGTGACTTGGGTGGGGCAGAGTTGATGATGTCACATACCACATGATGGGTCAGGGGGCAGAGTTGCCAATGTCATGCATCACGTGACTGGGGTCAGGGGGTGAGGCTGGTGATGTCACACACCATACAAGAGAAAGGGGGCAGGGCTGTCACATTTGCATTGAAAGGCAGTAAGCCTATATACTACTTTGGGTCACACTATTAATGTATAATAGGGCTTTGTTACATGGCAATTTTGGGCAGCTCCTAGAGTTCTAAGCTCCTGGATTCCCACCCAAGCTAGTCTTCCAGTATCCCATGATCTCTCACACCCCTGCCCATAGACCAAGATAGAAGCCTGTCTTGGCTCACCAGCCCTCTAAGTGGCGACTCATAGCTACAGCTCCTAGTCCTGCCCCTGCTTACCAGGCTTCTAGTGACAATTTACAGTTGTGCAGTTACAGTCAGAGAAGGTTTCTAGATTAAGAGTGTGACTGCTCCAAACTCCAAGCTAGCACTTACACTGATCAATATTTTTATGGCTAAGCATAAGGAATAACAAGGCCCTTATGCTGAGCCAGGTAAAACATTTTTAATTGTCCCCCAATTTGAAAAGTCAGAAAATTTAAAGAACTGTGTTCAGTTGTTGGATGAAATAAAGAACATATATTCAAGCAAATTACATTTAAATTTCTCTGTTTTTTTTCAATTTTGAAAGTAAACTAAATATATACATATGATTAGTTGTAAGCACTGCCATGCTGAAGAGTATAAACTTGGAGTGCAAGTTTGATAAAGAAATTGGTCCACAGGACCTCCTTTTTCCAAAATCACTTTTGGTATGACAGAGGGCAACCCAAAGCACTGAACGTGATAAATTATGAACAGTCAAAGCTGCCTACTACATAACACCTACTTGATTAAAGTATAAGGAAAATTTTGATTAAGGCTTCCACACCTAAGCAAGCAGATTCAGTAAGGAAATGGAGTGAAAATCAGGAAGAAAAATCCTGATGTCACTAAAGTCAATGCTGTCATTCCAGAAGGTTAGAATTGGTAGGGCTGAATTCCTGGGAGTCCAAAAACTGTAACAGCGATCTTCAGATAATAACTGATAGTTGACACAGGGAAAACACACAGTACTGTCTTGCTTTTCTGTGACAGACTTTATGCAGAAAATATGTTCTCTTCATGGATTCTTCAAAGCCCTTTCATAGAAGGAGAAGTGGCAATTAAGGGACAACTAGATCTGAGTTTTGGATGGCTAACCCATATGGTAAAACTTTGACTTTTGCAAAAGCATTTCCAATTGGCATCAAAAAGAAAAACAAGACCTCTCCAAGTTTTTCCATGAAAAGTGAGACTTTGCTTAAAATAGCCATTATAATGCATTGAGATCAGGATACTCATCAGGGCTGTGTGGGACCAAAATTCAATTTTCCACTCTGCTTGATTAGACCAGTCCTCAGAACCCAGTTTTCTACATCCCAAGTGAGTGATCTAATTACCAGACTATTTGCCTCAGTCATTTTCAGGTTCCCCCACGGAAGGTCTTCCACTTTGCCCAATGGAGTGGGCATACTGATGTTCTTCTATCCAGAAATTCCATCCTGCACTAGAAGTCTCATTAAATCTGGCATGTTCTCATGGAAAGGTTTTGTTTCAATGCAATGGCATTTTCTGTTGGAAAACCATTTCATTGACAAAAATCACCAACATCTCTATACATCACTCTTTGTTCTGAATAACGTGACTGTAAGTAGTGTCAAATCAGTTAAAGAGAAAACTGCTTAAAAAGATAAGGAGACATTGCAGCTGGAAGCATAGGTGGCAGAAGGGAGGAGGCTAATGGGGCTCAGCTCCCCAAAACACAGGGCAGCAGGTAGGGCTGGGCAGCCTGGCCACAGGGTGCTGCAGCAGGGGGGAAGGAAGGGCACACTCAGATACCATACACACTCACAGCCAGGATCACAGCTGACCCAGCCACAGGCAGGTAAGTTTCTTTCAAACTTTCTTTATCACTTCTTGGGCTTTAAGGGCTGGAGGTGAGGTTGAGACCCCCACAGTTCAGGAGAGAGTGGGGTAGGGGCAAGGCAAATCATTCACCCCTGCTCCACTCCCTCCTGCACTGTGAGAATTGTCCCACAACCCGGCCAAGCCGGGGCTCCATTCATGGTGAATTGGGCCCTGGCCAGACCAGGTTGTAGAGCAGTCAGAGCCCTGTTGCTTTTCCAGAGGTGCAGCGCCAGGGAGCCAAGCAGCAGCAGCGAGGTGCAGAGGCACAGAGCAGAGGCTGATCTCAGCCCACAGTTGCAGCTTGCCCTTGCCCTGTACAAAAATTGGGGGGCACATGTCCCTCCCTTGGCTCCCCCATGCTGCACCTCTGGAGGAGCTGCTGGGCTGCATTGGGCTCTTCCCAGGGACAACATGAGGCGGGTACAGGGGTCCTGGTGGCTCTGGCCTGGCAGTGCATCCAAGGCTGGCCGCACTCTGGCCCTTGCCTCCGGGCCTCCCAGGCAGTGTGGGGCCAGTGTGGGGCTGGGAGGTGGCAGTTTGTGGGGCCCACTGGTGCAGGGCAATGACCTCAGGTGTGGGGGAAGGGGAGGCCACACAGGTACAGCAGGCCCCGGCCCTGATCCTGGCTCTGCTCCACTCTCTCCCAATCCCTGCCCAGTCCCCGCCCCACTTCCCCTCTGGCTCAGGCCCTTTCCCCCTCCCCTGCCCCTTCCCCACAATCTGTGGTGGGGGAGGGAATGCACACACATGCTCAGCCCCCGCAATCTTTTTTTTCTCCCTCTGCCTATGGCTGGCAGTAATTCTCCTGGTATTACTATTGAAAGACATACTATTCAAATGGTTTTATACCCCATCAATTAAGGGTATTGTTTGCATTGTTAGGAAAGATATTTTCTCATATAAGTCAACTGATTTCTTAGTACACCACTTCATAGATTTCATACACATTAGGGGCTGGAAGGGACCTTGCGAGATCATTGAGTACAGCCTCCCTGCCACAGGCAGGAAGCCTGCTGGGTTCAATTAATCCCAGCAAGATAAACATCCAAACATTTTTTGAATGAGTCCAGAGTAGGTGCTTGTACCACCTCTGGGGGGGAATCTGTTCTAGACCCTGGGCACTCAGACTGTAAAGAAGTTTTTCCTTATATCTAGTCTAAATCAGGCTTCCAGAAGTTTGTGGCCATTAGACCTTGTTATTCCTTGGGGAGCCCTGGTGAACAACTATTTTCCCAGATCCTGGTGCACACCCCTTATATACTTATAGGCTGCCACCAGGTTCCCCCTGAGCCTTCTCTTTTTCATGCTGAAGAGTCCCTCAGCCTTTCCTCATAAGGCTTGCTCTCTTGGCCTTTGATCATGTGGATGGCTCTCCTTTGGGCTCTCTCAAAGTTATCCATGTCCCTCCTGCAGTGGGGGACCCAAAACTGGGCTCAGTACTCCAGCTAATTAAGCTGATTAAGTCTATCTACAGATTTGTAGAATTCTCATCTATTATTAGTTTAACTGAAATATCAAGAATTTAATGTCTGTAAGTATTCTTATAAATGATGATCCATTCATATTTACCTAAAAAAGTATACCTGGGTTATAGAAAATATGTACTGCAACTGCTTATCTGTGTGTTTCCTTGTGTCTAAATAACAAATATACAAGTTGTGTTGGGAAGCAAGAATGGTGGTGTTCACATACTGAAACTTGTTTCATGAAACTCAGTGTTAACCGACAGCAGCTCCTTACTGCAGGGTCTGTCACCCAGAAGTACATGAGAAGGCCCAAGGGGGTATACACGGGCAGATGTGGATGGAGTGCTGCCATACACCATCCTGCACAGGTATCACCTGCCCGGCTGGATGCAGTGGGTGGGGAAAGGTTACAAGTGGTGGCTGCTGCCGCTCCATGTTTGGCTGTGTGCCACCCTCCCCTCCACCTGCTCCGTGTCTGACTGCTAGAGGTACACTGGTCTGCTGTGTACACTGACCCAAAAAGGTTGAAAACCTCTACTTCTATATAATCAAGAGGTTGTAGCCTATATCCAGTGGATAGATAAAGCACATGTCCATGTTAGCATATGGCTCAAAGAGTTAAAAGCAGCACTTAAAGGACATGTTACCATCTGAAATAACAGGGTGACTATTATTTTCAAGGAAATCTGGGACACTGCCACCCCTACAAGTCAGTGATACTGCTCCAGACAGAGGTAGGTGGACAGTGCACATGCCCAGTCTGGCTCCTCCTGAGCAGCACCTGGAGACAGGGGATCAGCAGGGTGACAGGCTGGACACAGGGAACAGGGGACAGGCTGCATTGGGCACTGCTCCAGTCTGCATGCCTTGCTCCCACACAGCAGCAGTGGTGCCTGCCCTCCTGCCTGCCTGGTGAGCCATGCTGCTCCACCTCCCCATCAGACTGTGCCCCAAGCCCCTGTGAGTCCTGGACTTTTGTTTCAATTTTCACCAACCAGCTGGGACTGGCCTACAAAATCTGGGACCCTCCTGGCCAAACCAGGATATATGCTCACCCTATGAAACAACAGTAACAGAAACTCAAAGAAAGAATAGTCTTAATTTGAGTTAATGTTTTACATTTAGGAACAGATAGCTGTGCTAGTCTGAATTCAGATAGAAGGCAAAGTAGATTGCACCTTATAAACTAACTATAGTTCATTTATATAACTTTCTAATATATGTGCATTATGTACATATAATAATAATATACATACATATACATATATGTATATATACATATCTATAAGAAAACTATATAGTTATAAATATATATATTTATGGTAGCTTATAGAATTTTAGTTCTAACTATAGTTAGTCTATATAACTTTAGTTAGTCTTAAAGATTAGGGGACTGATCCTTTGCTGGTATGAACTGGCAACTCCCCTTGGGGAACTCCATCAATTTACATCATTTTAGAATCTGGTTCTGTATTCCTGAACAGAAAAATAAGTCAATAAATTTCCAGAGTTTATACCACTACACAGGAAAATTTCTTAAGCTGTTAGAAAGTGATATTTGTAGCCATTCATGGCTGAAATCTTCAATTGTATCCTGCTACATAGAAGAGCTTTCAAGTAACTGGGGCTCTTCAGTGGTACTATAATACAAAAAAGAAAGAAATAAGCTTCACTCTGTTGTTTCCTCCACCATAATTCTCTTAAGTCAATGAGACTGTTAACAGAGAAGACACTTACTGTAAATAAAAATGGCAGAAACTAGCCCAAAACTTGAAATGCAGTTCAAAAGGTAAAACACATTTTATATCACTTTTATCTCTAAACTGTATTGTGCAGAATGTAATATAATCTACTTTCATTCATTTTAAATGATGCATGTTAAGTCATTTGTGCTATGTTGATGGTGCTAAATTTCCTAATGGGGAGGACTGGGGAAGAGATGGGAGGAGAGTGAGGTGTTGACATTACTAAATATGTTTAAAGAGGCATCAGGTCCAAACAGGTCCCTGGGAAACTTGAAGACAACAGTTTTGTGATTAAGGTTAAATCAGCTGACAGACAGAAGCATTAATGCTGACTCGTAACTCTTCATGGAGTCAAAATGTACTTACTGGGCACATCTACATCTGCTATTAATGCACCCTAAACTTGCTGTGCAGTAAAATAAGGTGCACTAAGCTTGCCCCAGGAATGCGTATACATGTGTGCCCTCTTAGGCACAGATTTGCTTCCAGTGGGATTAGGCAAATCCAGGGGGAGCTGCAGGTTCTGGCTGCAGCTACCTGGGTGTCAGGGGGCTCTGGAGACAGGCTCAGCCTGCCAGGGGACTTGGGGACCACCCTCAGGCTGGCAGGGGATGCTATCCCAGAGGGACACTGCACCATGTCCACACAGTGCTTATGGATCACCTTCTCCTCCACCTCCCACAGTAGGACACTTGGCCCCCACAGGGCAAACTTAAGACCACACACACTAGGGACAGTTTCAAGCACCAAACTTTATTTCCCTCCACAACAGCAGACTTCCTCCTGCCCTCTGTCCCCAACAACAGACCCCACCCTTAACCCCACCACCACCCTTTTTCTCATGCAACTATCTACAACAATGTGGTGTGTGCCCTCCTGCAGGGGGGGACAGTGTGGTGGAGGCAGCTATGGAGTTTGTCATGGGGAGAGGCACCCCACACTCTAGCCTTTTGCCACACCACCATGGGTGCATTTGCCACAGCAAGGCCAACAGGCTAAGGACTCAGCCAGGGGTGAAGTTGGTCATTGTTTGCCTGCTTAGCCTGCTCCCCTTTCTCCACCATGGGGACAGAGACAGCAGAGCCTATGTGTGTAGCTGGTCTTTCTGCAGGCAGCTCCCACTCTGGAGGGGCAGGCGGGAGTGCCGGTGTACCCCCCTGCGAGTGCCAGCCAGGGCGTGGTGCTCTTGGAAGCAGCCACAGCCACTTCCAGAAGCAGCCGCAGTGATCAGCTGCCTCACAATTGGCCATGGAAAGACCCCCCTATGCTGGTCAGTGAGATTGGTTGTGGGGAGACTCCCCACCCCCAGTCAGCAAGATTGGCCACAGGGGGAACCCTGCCCCCAGCCACTGACTGGTTGCTGGGGGGACATGTGCCCCTCCTGACTGAGGTGACACCAGTCACCTATGCACTCCTCTGCCACTATAACCAGCTTCTCCAGCAAGAAGGTGCAGTCCTGTGTGCACTGGTAGAAGCAGCACATTCGGAGGGTGCCAGTCCATGGTAGCAGTATCCTTGGAGGTGTATCCCCACCAGTGGCAGCTGTTGGACCTGCATAGCCAGGAGAGAGGCTCTCTGTGAGAGTTTGCAACATTTCAGAGATAATATATACTGCACAGAGGGACTGTGCACTGCCTGGCCTCAGATCAGGGGTCATGCATGTACAGGTGCCCAGGGACCAAGGTAAGTTGACCGGGTGGGCCCTGCTACAAGTGACCACTGGATGAGCCCTCTGTCCCATTCCCTGTTCGTGGCAGCAGCCCTCTTGGCACCTACCCCAGGCAGCCTGCCTTCCCAGTTGCCAACCCAGACTGAGCCAGAAGGGGCTCCTGTTGGAAATTGTCACAGCAGCACTGGACCAACACCTTGCCTTCTCCTCCTACAGGCCCAGAAGTTTGGTCCTGTGGTGCCAGGCCTGTGCTGCTTGGAGTTGGGGGTGAGTGGCTTTACCTGGCTGGGATGCAGGGCTGGTGATATCCCCACCCTCCCCCCAGCAGCCTTCTCCAGAGAGGCAGCCCAGGCCAGGACTCCTTCCATGTGTGACCTGTGTCCTAAGTATGCCCCTGCTGACTGTCCCCCAAGCATGCTGTTACAAGCTGTTTGAGCACCCTGAGGGGTGCCTGACCCACTATGCCCTGCTGATGATGTTTGTCATAGTGCTCTGGGCACAGCTGAAACTGTGATAAGGGGCCCTGATCTTCAATGACACCCCAGGCACGCCCATGCTTCCCCACAATGTGCACCACCACCCAGAGAGGTCTCTCTGACTACACTACAGGTGCCTGGCCCCCATGGCCAAGAAGGAGATTGCTGCTGCCATCAATGAGTATCTCTGCATGTGACAGGCCCCTGGCTGCCTAGCTGGGAGGGTGCTGGTCACTCAGTAAAGTTCTACACTTCCTCCTACCTCCCTTTGTGTTGGAGGGAGCTCTGGGGGGCAAGGGGAGCTCTCCAAGGCAGGGCAGGGAAGGAGGGGTGGGGGGGATGGGATGATTTCAGTGAGGAGTAGGCATGATTGAAAAATAGAGAAAGCACTTTGACTTGAAGAAACTTATCTCAAAACCTTTAAACACCTAGGACTCCAAAATTTAGTCCTGCAAAAGAGACATATTCACCTCTAAACCAGTACTTTACTCTGTAAAATAATCTGCAATAATCATTTGGGCAATCCCAGTCTATGGCTTTATAATATATTTTGGTGTAACTGTCTTGTTGAATGGATATAATCTGCTGTAGTTTACTTCTCCTTGGGTGCATATACACATGCGTTTACTCTGGCCTAAATTTATTCTGGTATAAACTATTCCACAGTAAGTGTTTTTGGGCAGGCTTCTATATATGTGGAGAGTAGGGAGAAGATTTGCTGCTCTTTGCTTCAATTTTCCTGAAGCCCTGCAATGGGGTCCTGCTGCCAGTAGGGGAGCTACAGGCTCCCCCTGGGTGCTAACCCAAGGGCTGGCAAGGAGCACTGGGGGGATGCTTGCTGCTGGGGTGAGGATAATGTCCCCATGCCCCAGCAGTAGGGAGCTCCTGGCTCTGGCTCCCTGATGGGGGGCACAGGAGCTATAGGGAGGGGCAGGTCCCAGCCCCCTGCCTCAATTTGCTGGTGGGGCAGCTAACAGATAGCTCACTGCTAGCTACTCCACCAGCAGATCAGGAAAGGGGGGTGGGGCCTACCTTACCCCTGCAGTTCTTTTCAAGCTCCATGATTTGATCACCTGATTGAGGTCCCAGCTGGGACCTGTCCCTCATCAAGGCCCTGCCATACACACTGGGTGGAGGTTGGGCAGCTTGTTTTTTGCTTAGATCCAGGAGTGTGCAGCTGGGGGGGGGGGCTTGTTCTCTGCCCAGCTCCATGAATGCAGAGCTAGAGGGGGGAAAAGGCTGGGGGGCTTGTTCCCCACCCAGCTCTGTGTGCACAGAGTTGGGGTGGGGAGATAAGCTGGCAGGCTTGTTTCCCGCTTAGCTCTGTGACCACGGAACTGAGCAGGGAACAAGCTCCCCAGTTTGTTCCCTCACCCTGCCCCCGCCAGCAAGGAACTCTTAGTGCCAGTTCCACAACCACAGGGCCAGTGCTGGGAGATCCTTATCTCCCAACTCAAGCTCTTTGGCTGTGGGGCTCAGGCTCAGGCTGGGGCTCCCCACACTGGCTTCATGCCTGTGGGGCTCAGGCTGGGAGGCAATAGTCTGTATGCCTGAGCCTCATGACTGTGGAGCTCAGGCTGGGAGATAAAGGTCTCTCAGCCCCCTGCTCTCCAGTTGCAATGATGGAGCAGAGACTGGAAGATAAGGATCTCCAGCCCCCGCTCCCCAATCATGATCAGGGAGCAGGGGGCTTGGAGCTTCCTGCTGCCAGGGCAGGGGGACATAGTCCCTACCTGGGCTTCTGTGGTAGAAGGCAGCAGCAGGCAGTGCCAGGGCCCATGTTGCTATCTCCCATTCTCTGGTGGGCAGCTGACCAGGAGCATATTTTGCTCCTGGTCAGGCCTTTATATGAGTACTATGGCACTGTTACTAATCCTGAGTAAATTTTCTACCTGCATTTGTAGGAGGCTTACTGCAAAGTAAGCATGTGCACATGTAGATGTGCATGCTTACTTCGCAGTCAACTATGCTAATGCAAAGTTAAGCATCTCATGTAGACATGCACCTTGGGAATAGGGAAAGATTTTTATTGAGTCACAACTATATCTGCAGGTTTCTTCTGGAACAGTGAAGCTATATGGTCTTTTGCACAGAGCTGAACCAATAATCTCATTCTAGACCTAAGATAAAGCATTGCTGCTTTGAAACTTCCCACTCCTCATTAAGTTAACTTCTCCCTTTTTAATAAATTATTTTAAAGAAAACATATTTAGTCTGTTAATAATGCAAAAAATAAAGCTCTCTGGAGTGCACATATTCCTAATAAGTATTAATGTAGTCTGCTCTTTATTCTTCTACCTCCAGGTTCTTGAAATTTTGTATTTATAACTCAGTGCCTGAGGCAATGATTATTCCCAATAACTTCACTGCTCTCTTTCCATCTTCCAAACCAAGTGATACAGTCATTTGTGAGAGCAGTGCTGTCATAGTTTAATCCATGGTATATAGTTGCAGGAAGGTAACAGGAACGTGTACAAGTAAACTTCAAAAGACTATCACTTGAAGCAAAAAATCCACAATCTTTGTGGCAATTAGTTACAATAGAGGTATGCACCTGTGGCAAGGAACTTTGACTTGAAGAAGCCGATTTAAAAACCTTTAAGCACCCAGGATTCCCAGATTTAGATTTGAAGAGCTGACAAAATTGACCTATTCACCTCTGAACCAGTGACCTACAGGTGGGAAGAGGTATTGTTAACGGCATGTAAGCACAATGTAAGGCTGTGTTGTTTTGATGTTTAAGGTATCCATTTCATCTTGGTGCAAAGAATAACAAAGATACACCCTGCCTGATGAAAGGTAAAACTGCACTTGAGTTAATTCAACTATAAAGTTAACTTTTGCAAATATTTGTACAATTTACACAGTGCTGGCATGTTAATTCATTTGTGTTTAAAAAAAAAGGAAAATAGTTTAATGCTTTTATTATCCTACACTAGTCTCCCTGATCTCTACTATCTTTCCATCTTCTTTGTCTGATCAAATAGTGCAATTTTGTTTAAAAAAAAGAATGATTTTTGGCCAATTCTTATCCCATTGAAATTGTTAGGTATTTTTCATTGACTTGATTAGTAGGAGAGTCAAGACCCAATATTTTCATAGCATTGACACAGTAAACCTTTCTGTTTTCTATGGGGAAAGAGACAAATCCTGATGAACTGAAGTGCGAGTAGAATGTTGATGAGGAAGAGAAGTTAAGGAAATGTTTAATTTCAGAAATCAACAAAAATGTACATTCTTATGTGAACAATGAGAAATCTGATTTTTTTTAATGCTATGTAGCTTGTAGTAGTTACCATTCAAATATTTATGTTCTGAGGAAAAACAGAGGTAAAGTCTTACCTGATCCTTAAAATAAATATAGGGACAGTTGCAGACTTCACCATCCTCTATGCCAAGTACAATGTAAGTTTCTTTGACTTTGCTTTCCTTAACCTCAATATGTAGCAGAGGAAGAAACAGTGAATGTGAGAGCAACTAGTTGTGTTGCTTACTGCATTACTGGGAAGTAGTTACATAATGGGCCTGCAAAGCGGCTAGTATTTGCTTCAGATCTGGATTTGGCTTCAGCTGATTCACTGTCAGTGATGATTTGAATCACTGTCCCAAATTGATTTGGCCAAATCTAATTCAGAGATTTGGCCTCCACCAAATCAGCCAAATCACCAAGTCAGCCCCATCCCCCACCCCCATCAATGGCTGCCCCGCCCACCCGAGCTCCTGGCTCTTTGAGAAAAAAAACTTGGCACTTACCGGCTGCTGTCAGGTGGAGGGGGAAATCCTCACTGTCCCCCCCTCCCCTGCACTGCACGGAGGACTCTGCCATGAGCCCCCCAACCCCTGCCTGCTCTCCCGGCCCCAGTTCCCAGCTGTTTAAACAAAACAAAACGAAACAAAACAAAAAAAACAGTCCCCACTCACTGGCTCCTGCCAGGTAGGGGGCATTCCCCGCTGCCCCGTCACAGGGTCACACAGGTGCCCTGTTCCTATGAAGGAATAAGGGCTGCTGAAGCTCCCTGGGACAGCACAGGTGGTGGTTGCCGGAGCAGCCAGGCTGGTCACATGGCCAGAAGGGGGCAGGGCTGGGCCTTTATAAACAGCCCAGGCCAGAGCCTTAGTTAGCAATTCCCTTCTGGTAGCCTGAGGTGCAGCACAGCCTGACCACCCAAGTGGCTACAGCATGGTGAGGGTGGAGAAGACCCTGACTGGGAGGCCTTTGCAAGACAGCCAGGTGGGCTTAGATCTTATGTTATAGCCAGGAGGCTTATTGTTGTGTTTCAGCCATTTGGCTTATGGTTCTGTTTAGTTACTGTTATGCTGGAGGACTGGGAAAGGCTGTAGGGGATGGAGGAGGCCTCATTCAGGAGTGCCCCAATAGAGTGGGGGTGCTCCCAGTGCTGGGGGGTGGTGCTGCATTGTGGGGTGTACTACCCCAGCTCTGGGGAGGGGTACAGTGCCAGTGAGGGCACCATAGTTGGGGTATAAGACCCCAGCACTGAGAGGCAAAGAAGATTTTTGGGGGCCAGGTATGGCTAAGGCTACCTGAGCCCCACTGCAAGGAGCACCAGTGAAAAGCCTGAGGGGCTCGTGTTTGGCTCCAAGGGGAGAGCCACATGAGGAGAAGCCTAGGGTGGGTGCTACAAGAGAGACAAGCCCGGAGAGGGTGAGTCCATGATTGTAGAGAGCCCCATGAGAGGGCCCGTACTTGAGGGAAGCCCCACGAGGGGGCGCGTAAGGCTCTGGCCACCTGAGCCTAAATTGGATACAGATTGGGGGTACAAACCCAGAGGGGCTAGGTAAAGCTTAGGCCACTGAGCCCAGCTGGGAGAAGAATGCAGCCAAACATAAAATCTCAAGCCAATATCTAACTTGTGTGGAGGGCAACTTTCTGCTCTAAAAAGTGGAGGATACAGCAAGGAGATGATCTATTTTTAGGAACCTACCTAAATTGCAGCAGAAATGAAATTCATGGTGCAGTGGCACCTTCAATCTTGTTCTTGTTGCTGTGTACCCCCCCACACACACACCTCTGCTGGTGGGGAAAAAAGGCAACAAATACTGTGTTTTTTGCCTTAGGCACTTGGTCAGGGGGGCGGCACACACATGGTGAAAAGAGAGAGATTGAAGGCACCGCTGTGCCATGAATTTTGTCATGATTTAGGTAGGTCCTTGTCTTTCTTGGATCTTGTACTGACCAACAAGGAAGAATTGGTGGAGGATATGAAGGTGATGGGTAACTTGGGAGGAAGCTACCACGATACTATAGAATTCCAGTTCCTGAGATAGGGAAAGCCTGAGGTCAGAAAAATTAGGATGCTAGATTTGAAAAAGATGTATTTCATCCAACTCAAGAAGTTAATAGGCATGGCATCATGGGAGGATGTATTGAAGGTTAAAGGTGCCCAGGAGGGCTGGGAGCTTCTAAAGGGCACAGTATTGGAAGCCCAACAAGAAACTGTTCTGATATGATGGAAGCACAAGAAGAATGCCAAAAGACCAATATGGCTATACAAGGAGCTTCTAAAATGCTTCAAAAACAAAAAGAAAGCATACAGACACTGGAAGAAATGGGTAGGTCACTGAGAAAGTGTGCCAGGAAACGGTAAGAAGGGCAAAAATAAAGAATTAGCTACACCTGCCTTAGGAGGTTAAGGACAAAAAGAAGAGGTTCAATAAGTAGTTTGGCCAGAATAGAATAACCAAGGAAGTTGTGGGACTTTGGTTAAGAATTCCTCTGGCTTGTTAACAGAAGATACAAGGAAGGTGGAGCTATTCAACAGCTCCTTTGCCTAAGTCTTCACAAAAAAATTAAGCTGCAAACAAACACTTAATAAGGATTATCTGGATATGGAAGGGGACAAGGTGAGAGGGGAGATGACAAAAGAGACAGTCAGAGAGGTTTTTCTGGGCCTGAATAAATGCAAATCAGCAGGGCAGAATCAACTATATCCAAGGGTTCTTGTGGCAGGACACTGTTGGTACCTGCCACTTTAAGGGCTGAGCCAAGCAGCCAGCAGGTGCTTGATTTGTGGCAGCCATTTTAGATCTCTGGCCACCTATATGAACACAGTAGTTTGCTGCTGCTAAGTAGGCAGAAACATTACCTGGCTGCAAGGCTGAGTGCAATATCCTGGAAGTAAGGGCAGGAGCTGTAGGGGATGGTTTGGAGGTTCCTGGTCCTGGGCATGACCTAAAACTGCACTCTGCTGGAAGTGGGTGACCTGGTGGTACTCCCAGTGGTGTGGGAAACCCCAGAAAATACCAGGCCAGTTACCACCCAGTGAAAGGCAGGTTGGGGTGTCTTCAACCCAGCTCCTACAATCAGGTGGGTTAACCCATAGTCAGGCCAAAAAGGCAGACCCAGGTTAGAGAGTGGGCTACAGATTCAGAAGCCTGAATTAGAATACCCTTGACTGGTTAATGCCGGGGCCAGGACCCCACCATGAGGGATGCCCAGAGCTGAGGGCTTGGGGTTTCTGACTGGCCTTGGAGGTGAGGCCTGGGCCTGTATGGCCCAAGGTCCCAGGGGGACCACACCCAAGAGGGGAAAGAGTTCAGGGAGCTAGGCAGTCCAGAATGAGGGCAGAGTAGGTTGCCTGATTGGAGGGATCCAGTTGGGGTGAAGATAGGAGGATTCTGGGGCCCAGTGTGGGGCCAGTGATGATAAGAAGCGTGGATGCCATCTGTGAGGCTTGGGCTATGGTGTAGGGGTGGAACAGAGATGCAGATAGTGCCCTGTAGCAGGGCACTAAGGTGCCTGCTACTCTTGGGAGCAATGAGTAAGGAGCCCAGGTGCTGGTTGCTAGGGTAACCAGAGGAAGCCAGTGACTCATACCTGTTAGCGGTCAGCTGACCAGAAGGGGCAGGGCCTGGCTCATTTAAACCACAGGGCTGAGGCCAGGCAGGCAGTTCCCTGCTGGCAGCTGCGGGGGAAGGAACTCTGCTGGAGTGCAAAAAGAAAAGAGGACGGGTGAGGAATGGAGCACCCTTAGGGGTGGCTCAAGTGATGTTTTAGCCAAGTGGCAGAAATTTATGTTATAGCCTAGGGGTTTGAGTTTTGTGTTTGTTTACAACCTGTGGTTTGGATGAGGCTGTTAGGGGTTGGAGGAGGCCTCATAGGGGATCCATGGTAGCATGGAGACCCTGGCACCAGAGAGGGTGCAGCATTTTGGGGGGGGCACTAACCCCAGCCCCCAGGGCAAAGGGGGCTGTAATTGATGAGCACCTGTGGGGGTGTGGTGAGAGAGAGAGACACACGGGAGCTGTGGAGAGCCCAAGCACCAGAGAGGGTGCAGAGAGAGAGACCAGGGCTGCGGCTAAGACCAAGCAACATCCAGTACATCTGCAAGGTTTGGGGCATGGTACAGGGATGGTTGGAGCCATGTGTAACCCATAAGGCCGGGGTGCACGGAACCCCCATTATAGAAACGAGACAAGTGATAGCAGGAGAAATGTGGCCAAGAGGACTAAAGGCCACATTTAATATATTTAAGACCAAGATGTGGCAGGTGAGATTCAAGGATGCTTTGAGGTGAACTTGGCACAGTAAGGGGGTGCTAGGGGAGATCACAGCCACCCCTAGTACCCTGCTCTGTGACATGCCCCCTGGCATTGGGGCAAGAAATAGGCAGCTTCCTGCCTAATTAATATCCTAATTATATATCATTAAGATGTGGCAGACGAGGAGGTGGCAGGTGGTTGGCCCAGAAACAGGTGGTCAGGCCATTAATAGATTGGCCCTGAGGAAGCCCCCTGTTACAGTCCTGAAGGAACTTGCAGAGGAGATCGTGGAGCCTTTGGCAGTGATAAAGTCATAGGAGACAGGCCAGGTACCAGAAGACTGGAAAAGAGCCAATGTAGTGCCCCTCTTTTTAAAAGGCAGTAAGGAGGACCTAGGAAACTACAGACTAGTTGGCCCCACTTCAGTCCTTTGGAGGCTGATGGTGGGAGGTGGGCAGAGCTGGGGCTGTGCTTCACTTCCCACCACTGGGCTGAGCTCTATGGAGCCTGGCACTGGGTGCAGGCTGTGCCCAGCACTGGTCCCAGCCAGCAGCAGCAGCTACCTGTCATCCAGCACAGGTTCAGGGGCCCCTATCCCTGGGAGGAGTCTGGCACAGCCCCACAGCACTCCTGAGGGTGCGGGCTCCCGGATCTGTGCCCAGATGAGAGGAGGCTGTCACTGATGCCTGGGGCCAATGGCAGCATCAGTCTTCCCTGGCACTGGGTGCGGGCTGCGCTCAGTCCCAGTCCCAGGAGGCAGTGGCAGCCTCCTGTCATTTGGCACAGATTCAGGGCCCTGTACCCCAGGGAGGAGTCTGGCACAACCCTGTAGCCCTCCTGGAGGTGCGAGCCCCAGGATCTGCACCAGATGACAGGAGGCTACCACTGCCAGCAAGTGTCACAAGACTTTGAGGCACAGTTTCCAAGAAAACTCTGCACCTATCTCCTTTAAACTTGGTAGCCCCTTCTCAGGACATGAAGTCTTCCATCCCTGTAACTTGCATCTGAATCGGGCAACACATGACAATGTTTTAGGCATTTTCATGATTCTCCATTATAGCCTGTGGGCAAAACATGAAAACAGTTTGACAAAACAAAATAGGACAGTGCTTTAAAATGAAACACTGTCCCTTTGAAATGGCAAAATGGACATGAAAATGAAACAATGATGTTTCACACAGCCCTAATAACTGGCTCTATTGCTGGAAGCAATGGGTAATTATTCAGCTTGTGCAAACAGGAAAGTATTCGATTTGGATTCAGATTCAGTTGATTTTTGAAGTCTGATTTGATTTGGTAATTTGAATCGCTGTTCCCATTTGATTTGGCCAAATCAGAATTGGAGACTTGGTGCTGATTTGGCACCTATTCCGAGATTCAGATCAGTCGGGGAGAGGCAAGCACAGCTGGGTGCCTGCAGGTTTTCCTGTAGCTCCTCTGTCTCTGCCTGCCTCTTTCCAGGTGGGGGGAACTGTGGGAGAAGTCCCCATGGCTGCCCTGTCTGGCCCCAACCCCCACCCAGCCCCAGGCCCCCTGCCACTTAAAAATAAAAAAGCCCTGCACTCACTAGCTATAGCAGTGATGATCAGGGCCTCTGAGGGCTCATGGCAGAGGCCCCCCCCCCCTTGCAGTGGGGAGCACCGGGGATCACCTGCCCCACTTGGCACCTGATGGGTGGGGCTGCCCCAGCTCCCAGACAGCATGCAGCACCCTGCTGAGCTGCACTGCACTCATGCAATGCAATAGCTGCTGTGCAGGTGCCAAGTGGGAGGAGTGATCCCTGCTGCCCCACACTGCACCGCACTGCATGGGGGGGGAGGGGCTCTGCCACAAGCCCTCAGAGGGCTAGTGCAGGGCTCTTTTCTTTTTTTAAAGTGCCAGGAGGCTGGGGTCAGGCTGGGGATGGGGCCAGGCAGGGCAGCCATGGGGCCTTCTCCTGTGGCTCCCCTCACCTGGGCAGAGGCAGGCACAGTCAGAGAAGCCACAGGAGAACCTGCAGCCACTCGGCTGTGCCTGCCTTTCCCCAGCCAATCCAAATCTCTGAATCTCTCCAAATCTTTTCTGAATTGATTTGGAGGCTTCAGATTTGATTCAGACCTTTTAATAGGTCTCCTGGTTTGATTTGGATTCAGCAATTTGGATGCCAAATGTCCTCTGAAGCAAATTGGTGACCAAAATTTCACATGGACACATTAATAATTACTAGGGCCATGTCAGAATAGCAGGAAGTTTCACATAGAGTCCCATTGGAGCCAGTCATGGGCCTGGTGCTTTTCAACATGTTTAACAACTTGGATTGATTGACTAGCAATTTGGATGCTGGCATAGAAAGCTTCTTGAGCAAGTCCACAGAGGATAAAACTGAGAAGATCTGTGAACACATACTGGAGGATGCAAGTGCAATTCTGAAGGATCTCAAAAGATTGGGAAGTTGGGCTAGAGCTAACAGGATGAAGTTCAATGCAGACAAATCCATGTGCTACACTTTGGGAGGAATAATCAAAAACACAAATACAAAATGGGTGACACCTGGCTGGATGGCAGCACTCTGGGAATAAAAGGACTTGGGAGTCTTTGTAGACCACAGCCTTGATGTGAGTCCAGTGTGATGCATCCGCACAAATGGCGGATGCAATTTTGGAATGCATTAACAGAACCATTAGGTGTGAGACCGGGGGGGGGGGCGGTGATAGTACCTCTCTACTTGGCACAGGTTAGGGCTTATCTGGACTACTGTGTGCAGTTCTGATCTCTGCATTTTAAAAAGGATGTGGAGAAGTTAGTGTTCAGAGGTGCGCAACAAAGATGATCATGGGGTTGGAAGGCAAGTCCATATGTAGAGAGGCTGAAAGAGCTAGACATTCAGCTTATGGAAAAGGTACTTAGGAGGGGACATGATATGAGTCTCCAAATACTTGAAGGGCTGCCATAAAGAACTGTAAAATCACATTTTCTTTCTTGCTGCAACTTCAGCCCTTTGGTCCATGTCCTTTCTTCAGCAAAGTAAATTTAGCAGTGGAATAAACTAACTAGGGAAGTTGTGGACTCACTGGAGGTGATCAAGAAGAGGTAGGACAGGGATGATCTAGGCTTAGTTATACTTATGTTCTACTATGGGTATTTCCCATGCTTCTGGGCTTTGCTGGTTGCCCCCACCTCTCCCCTGCTTTTTCTGCTACATGTGTCAAAGTATTTTTTTTTACCCTTCCCAGAGATGCTGGATGTTGGCTACAGCCAAAGCTGAGAACTTTCACTGAGGTGTACCAATGCTCCTGCTGGAACCAGAACTGGAGGTTCCTGGCTAGAGGGTCTCGCCCCTCTGCTCAGGGTCAGACCAATTATCATATTTTGGATCAGGAAGACACTTTACTGCATGGCCAGATTGGTATAGACTTGTGAGGGTTTTTGCCTTCCTCTGTACTGGGGTGGGGATGGCCCTCTATCTGGGATCTCTTGCACATATATTGACAACATTTCAAAGAAGCAGAATATTGGGTGATGTGGTTCCCCTGCAGCAGGTTAGGGTGCTGGGTCTATTTTGTGCCAGGTTTGAAAGTAGTGTTATGTAGAGTTGAGATTATGGTTTATATGGGATGTTTTGGTTAGGGCTAGTCCTACCTCAGGCAAGGATTGGACTAAACGATCTCTGGAGGTCTCTTCCAGCACTACTTCTCTATAATCCTATGATATGATTCCTCCTGCAAGCAGTCATAATTTTGCTATGATATGATTATACTTAGTATGTGTCTTACTGCTTGAATGTGCAATGCTCACATTTTAAATGTAGTTAACATGTTTTAAGTTAAGGTGAAATATAGCCCTAACTCTTACTCAGTAAGTAAAGTTCAATTAAATAAAAGATCTAGTCCTTGGCCACTGGTTAGCCATCAAATCCCAAACTGAGTTGTAGGGGCAAAAGTCTATAGCACCTGTCTGCCCAAAGATTTATCACATATTTGATTTTATAAGATGTATACAAATAAGTCATGTGAAACAGGAGCAGCTCATTTAAAAATCGTTTTAGTAATGACTGATCCATTTGAATTTAAGCAGATGAAGGATAAGCTGAGGCAGGGATAAACTGAAAAGGCCATGTGCTGAGTCCCTTCATTATCTACGTGACTAGAAATACTATTACTCTTTATCATCTGCTGTCTCTCCTTGCTATCTCCCTCTTTAATTTTCCTAAATGGCCAGTATGCTGCTGTTGAGATAAAGTATTTAATATGGGAAAGGATTTAGATGTTCCTACAAGACCAGACTAGGCTACATTTTTAAATGTCATCTTGATTTGTGTTTTTCCCCCCTTTCTTTGTAATAGACATGGGGATTATGAAATGAATCTGGAAGCTAAATTCACTAATGAAATTATTGCATACACTGATAACATAAATAACAATTGGTTTATAGTGCAATAATCCTAGGCAATAGCCACTATGAGAAGACATAGAATTAGCCTCAGCTTTCAGGTGGATTATTTTAAAATAATAAAGCCACACAAGGCCATAAATGGAACATTCAGACCTGAAGTTCTCCATTTTAACTTTTTGTTAATCAGTTTAAGGAAAACAATGGTAAAAAAGGTTTTCTTTAATATCCATACTCCTTAAGGCGTTCATAAAAGCCCACATTATACTTTTTACAGAATTCCTTGAGGTGCTGAAGGTAACTTTCTAATCTTGGGGGAAAAAAAAAAATCCTGGTATACTTAAGTCACAGAAATAGCTTTTATATCTAATTACTATGTCCAAAGAGATTCCCTTCTGCTCTGTTTCCTCTTGTTGGGTAATACCTTCCTGCACAAATATTGCTATGTATTTCTAGGTGCCTGTGTCTGGAATTGTGTGAATAAAAGTGGTAGTCTGGCCTATGTACTTCTGCAAAATAACATTGTATTAAAAAACCTATATGAAAATATCAAGATTACAAAGTTAAATGTTCAAATTAAGCAGTACCAAAATGCAAAGTACCCAGGTAAGCTTAACTCTACCCTATTTGTACACTTGCATCATAATTTCTTTAATTTTATGATCAAGAATACTTATTTCTGCGTAACCCCTTGCCTCATTCAGTATGTGGATCTTCTCATGCTTAGCAAATAAAATAGTATCTCTTTCAGGCCATTCTTTTCTGTTTGTTGTGTCTCGCACCATAGTATTGATTCCACAGTTGCCTCTGATTCACAATGAAGAAAGTTCTGACACTCTTAATCCCTACCTTATGGGCCCTCTATGGCCCCAGCATAGTACAGTGGAGCCAGGCAGGCTATGAGCCATTTCTCTTTTTTTCCAAGTGGAGGTTCAGTTTTCTCCTTTTCTTCCCTCAGCCTCACCACCGCTTTGCAGCAAAGAATTTCATGGTGGATCTTTGCTGGACTGCACAACAGACAAGGCAAATGTTAATCTATCAGTCAACAATAAAACAAAATCTCACTGCCAGCTCTTTTAGAAAGATTGAAGTTGTCAGTGAGCTGGCTGGCATGCACAGAGGAAGAGTGTTTAACATGTTACACATACTGCTCACAACTCCAGAACTGGGATCCTGTTATTGATACTTGAACCCACTTGGCTTAAAGAAGCATCCTGAAAGTGCACGTGAGAAGTATTGCTCATTGTGTATGCACAGTAAATGATATTTGAAATTAAAGCTCTTACTATTGAGTAAGGATTGGATGGCTTGGGGGATTGGTAATGGAATATAGAGCCTTTTATCCAAGTCACTAGTATGAACTTGGCTTGCATCAGTATCAAACAATAATAGTTACCATCTGATGGCTAGTCAGTTTTCCTCAGTGAAATGAGATGTTGGTCTCAGACCAGTTTGTTTTTAACATCACAAAAGCCACTACTGCATATTTGACAACCTTGTCAATAGCTACCTCAAAATACTGTGCTTACATCAGCTTGGAGATTCATTTACTATTTTACCATAGAAGCAGCCCTCTAGAACAGGGTAGAATCCTTTCCTGGCTCTTTTCTGCTGTCTCTCTTTATTGGGTAGAGAGAGCAATTCCATAGGTGATACAACTAATCCTGCACACTTCAACAGTGACTTTATTTTTAAATTAAATTCTAGTTCTGTCAGCCTTCTACTTGTAATTAGTACCTGCTGGAAAAATTACATCAATTGTTAGGGACATGATGGGTGGAGACTAACTTCAGGGACAGTAATCAGCTTCCAGTTAATTGAATAGTCATCTAACTCTTGTGTGTAGGTAACAAGTACAACTTTGAAAAACTGAGTTCTGATTGTTAAAACAGTATGTTGAAACTGCAGAAAAAATTAAAAATCCAGAATTAAAAATTATAAATGGCCTCTATTGCTGATAGTAAAAGTGATTTCATAAAATCTCCCTGTGAAAACTTAGGAAAGCGTATTTTAATGTAAAATATTATTCTCAAATGCACATTGCCAAATGGTATCTTTCTTGCAAGATCCTGACTGCCTGGTTGGTGTCCAGTATTATCAGCCCCCACCAACAGCAATGAGAGTTGAAAGCCCCCTGCATCTGGAATGTTCAAGCCCCATGACAGGCAACTGGGGTGCAGTTCTTCTCTAATACAGGCATGGGTGACTGGTGCCACCTTAGGTGGGGCATATGCCCTCCTCCCCCCCCCCAATGACCAGTCAACAACTGGGGGGTCCCCCTTCAGCCAATCATGCTGACCATGGGGGTCCCCCCACAGCCAATTGTGCCAGCTAGGAAGCAGCCATGGCACTCCCACTCCCTAGCCGGCACTCGCAGGGGGAGCACCGGCACTTCCGCCTACCCCCTGCCTATCGCCTGACCGGAGAGTGTGACCTGTCAGGTGGTGCACTGGCACTCTGGTGTACCCCCTATGCATTGCCACTGAATATAAGTGCAGCTGCTGCCTTTAACATGCAACACAAGCACTTTGCAATATTTGATTCTAAGCTTGCCTTCTGTAAAATAAGGGTAAGTCTCTCTCCTTGTATAGTAGTATCTAGAGCCTCAATGGGGACACTACTGAGAGAGGTGAACTGTACTCATAGGCTAAGTACAGGCAGTCAAAAAGCCTAAGGCTGAATTAATTTAGTCTTTGCAGGTTAGTCTAAGCTGTAGAGTTTGAACTGATAAGCAAATGAACACATATTCACTTTTCATTCATAAAATGTAGGCAAAAAGCTTCAAGTCAGAAGCTGAGGGGCACTAGAGCACACCTGCCAGCTACTTCAAGGTTTTTTCCCCACTCTCTGTTGGAGCAGAGGGGGCATGGCCAGGCCACAACCTGTGCTCTACCTGGGTGGGTCAGCAGGAAGGTAGTAGCATTGAATTCATAAAAGCTTGAACAAGAATAGTTCTTTCTCTGAAAACCTATGAACTGAAAATTGTAAACGCAGCCTGGGAGGTGTTTGCTTACTCTTCCTATTGTCCCCAAGGTCCAGCATCAGAGCAGCAGGACTCCACAGGATTGCTTGTCACTTCCTCTTCCAGGTGCCTCTGGGATTTGTAGTCCACAGTTGCACCCAGCACTAAGTAAGCCAGCAGGGTGTCCCTGTACTGGGGGGGGGAGGGGAAGGGGTTAGTTTACTTCCTTGACCCCTGACCCCAGACACCAGCTGGGATGAAGTAGTGAATCAGTCTTCACTGATCCAGCTAGGAAGCAGAAGGGATGAGCTAGCCCTGCTCTCTGGAGCAGATGACACAGCCCAGCCCAGGACTGCAAAGCATGCTGGGATGCCAGAGGACTGTGATTTAGCTTGAAACAGGAAGGGGTCCAGAACAGAAGTTTCATAAATCAGTTTGACTTAAGTCAGTTAAGTCTGATGCTATATTCAACCACTTTTGGCAGCTTGAATCTGATTTATGTGCACAGAACTTATGCCCTGTTTATATGTTTAAACCGGTTTCTCATTACTGGCTTATGTGTAACTTGTGTCCATAGCCATATTATAAAGACAGTCCCTACTTGATCTATATACATAAATGGTGTGAGAAATGAAGTGCACTTGCCAAAGTGCCAAACTTTACTTCCATTTTGCACACAGGACACTGAGGTCCAGGGAAACGAAACAACTTGCCCAAGATAACACTGGAATTGGGATAGAACAAATAACCTAGTTCTGATTTCTTGAGGTCCATTTTAGTTCCTTAACCCCAAGAGCAGCCTTCCTTCCAAAACTAGTTTCAAGTGCTCTTCTCCTCCTCTCTAGAGTGCATATTTATCCTTAGAATGTACATTACATGAAAAGAAGATTTGTTTGTGCCCAGAAAAGAAGGGACAGGATTCTTTAATTACCTAAGTGAACATTACATTTTTTCCCTAGACAGAAAAGTCATTCCAAAGTTAACAAGTGCATAACATTCCACATACAGCAAATGGTGCATAACAGTTTTGGAGACTTGGGGCTGTATTAGAGCTGTTACATCCAGAGTTACAAAATATAAGAGCATTCCAAATGATTACAAAACCACTTTATTTTTGCACACTATTAAAAATTCCATAGGAGATAGTTCCTGTATTACTGACTAACGCAAGTGCCACACATGTGCAAATGGAGCTGCTAAACTTCTTCAGGGTTTTTCCTTTACTGCAAACCCTGATATAATCTTCTGTGTTAAATGCCAAAATTTATTTCAGTGGTGCATGGTCTTAGATTAATGAAACTTGCTGCCAATATTCTACTTGGCTGAATGAAAGAAAAATGCAAAAATAAGAACAAACAAACTCAGTTATAAAGATCTGTTCTGTGTGGGCTAAAACCCTTTTCCAGTATTCTCCATGAGTGCAAAGGAGCTGCAAGTCAATAGAATTAGTTTTGGTTCTGCTCTGTGTGTGGGATGAGCCCAGATTTTGAGTATCTGTAATCCTACATGTTATGAAGCCCAGTTCCACAGAAGCTTAAGTTATGAAGACAAGTTTTTATGTAGTTATCTGTTGTGGTATTATGATATAACCTACAGGCCCTGACAAGATGAGAGCCTCACTGTGCTAGGCATCATGAACACCCATACATAACCCTTCATTCTTGCTTGTCTGGGAAGCAGGAAGTTTATAATGTAAGTAGGTCAATACAAACAAAGGGCAGGAGGGAAAGAAAGCCACAGCAAGATGAAGTCATTTGCATAAGATGACACAGTAAGCTGATGGCAGAGCTGAGAATCAAACATAGCCTCAGTTTCCTATCCATTGGGCTATGCAACCATCCATATCCTGTTTACTTGGGCTAAATAAATGGTAGGGAGGTTTGGCTTTCTTGGAAAGCAATGAACTCTCCTCAGCCCAGGAGTACTCAGTTTATCATTTAGTTTGGTCAGTATGGAGTCTTATGGAGTGGAGGCCTCTGAAAAAAGGCTGGTTGCATCAACCAGACCAGAGGGCAACAGAGACAGCACTGCCAGGAAAAGTTTACAATCACCACCATTTCAAGCTTTGAATGGTCATTTAAACTAGGATTATTTTGTGAGTGTTGACATCAGTGGGACACATGCAAATTGAGCAAATTAAAAGGTTTATTATACACAGGAAAAAACTTCTACAGAGAAAGTGTCACCACAGGTGAACTAAGAAAATCAAAGTTATTGACTAGGTTTCTGCTTGCTGTTTTCAGTTGCAAGCATTAGTTATCATAGCCAATCACCCCTATCCATGGCTTTATCATTAGAGTGTTCTGGAGAATACACCAAGAGATAACTCTAGAGACAAGTGCTAACATGAAACTCATATATACCTGCCTTAATGTTGGCAGATGCATATCCTCTAAGGGAAGAAAACAAATGGAAAGCAGAAGATAGGTGAAAAATTGGTAAAATGTAAAATAGAAAGGGTTGTTAGGAAAGTAAAGACACTGAAGAAGATTTACAACAGAATCACAAGGTATTTGTGTAATGTGGCAAATGTGGGAGCTTTGAAAATTGTGAAGCTTTCTGCAGTGCAACTGTATACCAGATACTAAATTATAATTTCTCTGGTTGCGATCCAGTAGAGTCAGCACAACTTTATGCTTTTTACTTCTATACCGTCATTACCCTCTGTAAATTTTAAATCTTTGCTTCTCTCAAGATACAAATTATAACGTGCATCTATTTTGTTGGCACAAAAACCTGTTTACTGAGGCAAGATCTGCTGATGATCTCTGTGGAAATTGCAGTTATTTTGTACTTTTGTGTGAAAGGGGAATTGACATGCAGCAGTGAATATCTTGAGGGCAGCTTCATCCTCTGTTGAATTATAAGTAAAGAACAAGTAGGTATGTTTTCAATTTCTATTATTGTGCTTCTTTTTAAACAAGACAATGTTATTTTGTGTATGACTATATTGAATAACTAATCAGTTAAGGGTTATGAAATATTTGCAGCATCTAAAGAATGTAGGTCTTAATAACTTTTCTCTGAAAATGTGTGAATGTCTATTACTTCTAACAAAGTAACATATGGTATTAAGTAAGAGTGTTCAGATTAGATTTTGGCTCAGATCTTCTGATGATATAAATTGCTACAACCCAGTTGAACTAAATTGAATGAAAATCTTCTATACCTGTCCCCTTTGAATTTACTACTTTAATATTTCTCCTTAATTACTTAGCAATAGTAAGTCAGAATGGAGTCTTTAAGTGCTGCCATGAAAAAATTATTCTGTGAAGGCCAGTTGTAGAGATCTATTCCTAAAGAAAAATAGGACTAACTTTTATCATGGGATAGGACAAAACCTTTCAGAATGACAATTGTCTTTTAGTGGCATTATTGAATATTGTATTGTAATGAAGAAGTACATTCCCAATACCAAGGGAACTGTTGTCTCTCAGGAAGGGGGGGTGCCCAGGGCTCCCTCAGGGGGATTAAGGTGTCTCTTCAATAATGCAAGAAGCATGGGGAACAAGCAGAAGGAGCTTGCTGTCCTCCTTGCAAGTAGTAAGGTCGACCTGGTTGGCCTAGTAGAGACATGGTGGGATGAAACATTTGACTCGGCAGTAGACATAGAGGGCTATAGGTTGTTTAGAAGAGATAGGAAGGGGAAAAAAGGGGGGTTGTGCTGTATATTAGGGAACAGTATACCAGTTCTACCTTCCAAACAGGACCACAGGAAGGTTTAACTGAGACCCTGTGAGTCAAACTTCAAGGAGGGCAGAGGAAGAGGGATCTGCTGGTAGAGGTTTACTACAGGCCACCCCATCAGGAGGAAAAGCTTGGCCTGGTGCTCAGGCCAAGTCTCTGAGGACTGGAAAAGGGCCAATGTGGTCCCTATTTTCAAGAAGGGGAGGAAGAAAGAGCCCTGCAACTACAGGCCAGTCAGTCTCACTTGTATCCTGGGGAAGGTCTTTGAAAAAATTATCAGGGGCCACATCTGTGAGAGCCCTGCAGGGGAAGTGATGTTGAGGGGTAACCAGCATGGGTTCGTGCAAGGCTGATCCTGCCTGACTAACGTGGTCTCTTTCTATGACCAAGTAACAAAGAGCTTAGATGTGAAGGAGAAAGTTGATGTCATCTTCTTGGACTTCCAGAAGGCCTTTGACACACTGTCTCACCCAATTCTGGTGGACAAGCTGAGGGACTGCGGCATTGATGAATGCACGGTCACGTGGGTGGCAAACTGGCTTCAGGAGCGAACCCAGAGGGTGGTGGTGAACGGGTCGATGTCGATTTGGGAGGGTGTGGGCAGCGGAGTTCCCCAGAACTCAGTCCTTGGGCTGGTGCTGTTCAACATCTTCATTAGCGACCTGGACGAGGCTGTGGAGAGCACCCTGTTCAAGTTCACTGATGACACCAAGCTGTGGGGTAAAGTGAATACACCAGCAGGCAGGGACGGCATCCAGGCAGACCTGGATAGGTTACAGAAGTGGGCAGATCTGAACAGGATGCGGTTCAACAAGGACAAGTGCACAGTGCTGCACCTGGGGAGAGGGAACCAGCATTATGGTTATAGGTTAGGGACTGACCCTCTCAGCAGGACAGAGGCAGAGCAGGATCTTGGAGTCATGATTGATTCCAGGATGAATATGAGTCACCAATGTGATGAAGCAATAGGCAGAGCCAACCACACCCTGTTGTGCATCAACAGGGGCATCACTAACAGGTCCAGAGAGGTCTTGCTCCCCCTTTATGCGGCGCTGGTCAGGCCGCAGCTGGAGTACTGCATCCAGTTCTGGGCGCTGCACTTCAAGAAGGACATGGAGAACCTGGAGAGAGTCCAGAGGAGGCCACTTGTATGGTTGGGGGCTTCCATGGCCAGCCCAATGAGGAGAGGCTGAGGGACCTGAATCTCTTCAGTCTCTGCAAGAGGAGACTGAAGGGGGATCTTGTGGCTGCCTACAACCTTATCAGGGGCCAGCAGCAGGGACTCGGGGAAAATCTGTTCACCAGGGCCCCCCTTGGAGTCACCAGGAACAATGGCCATAAGCTGAGGGAGGATAGGTTTAGGTTAGATATTAGGAAGAATTACTTCCCTGTAAGGGTGGCCAGAGCCTGGAATAAGCTTCCCAGAGAGGTGGTGCTCTCACCTTCCCTGGAAATCTTCAAGAGGAGACTGGATAAGCACCTGGCTGCGGTGTTATGACCCCTGCCACCCCCAGTGCTCCTTCCTGCCCATGTCAGTGGGTCGGACTAGATGATCTGTCTAAGTCCCTTCTGACTCATTGATTCTATGAACCCTTTTCTAATTACAGAGCTAATTATCCTAGAGTGAATTTCAACTGAGAAATAATAATGAGAGACTACATCTCTTGCATAATGGATATATAAATGCAAAAAGGGGAAATACCAAAGAGGTTAAATTCAGTAGAGAAATCTGGCCCATGATTACATGTTTAAAACATCTCCTATTTTGTGCTTTGTCTTAAGAGAACATATCTACACATGCAGTTATTGCAACTGAATATACTCTGGTTCAATTTATTGCTCAGTTATGCAGGGAAGAAATCAGGAAGGCCAAAGTGCAACTGGAGTTGCAGCTAGCAAGAGATGTGATGGGTTACAAGAAGGGGTCCTACAACAATGTTAGTAACAAGAGGAAAGTCAGGGTAAGTGTGGATCCCTTACTGAATGGAGTGAGTAACATAGTGACATATGATGAGTTAAAGGCTGAAGTTCTAAGTGGTTTTTTTACCTTGATTTTCACAGGCAAGGTCAACTGCCAAACTACTGCACCAGGCAGCACAGTTTCAGGAGAAGGTGAGCAGCCCTCAGTGGTGAAAGAATAGTTTTAAGGACTATTTAGACAAGCTGGACATATACCAAGCTGGCCAGATGCAATGCATCTGAGGGTGCTAAGGGTCTTGGCTGATGTGATTGCAGAGCACTGGCCATTATCTTGGAAAACTTGTGATGATCGGGGAGGTCCTGGATGATTGGAAAAGGACAAATATAGTGTCCATCTTTAAGAAATGGAAGAAGGAAGATCCAGGGAACTGCAGACCAGTCTGTTTCACCTCAGTCCCTGGAAAAATCATTGAGCAGGTCCTCAAGGAATCCATTTCTAAGTACTTGGAGGAGAAGAAAGTGATTGGGAGCAGTCAGCATGGATTCATGAAGGGCAAGTCATGCCTGACCAACCTGATTGCCTTCTGAGACAAGGTAACTGGTTCTGTGGATGCAGGGAAAGCAGTGGACATGACATACCTTGACTTTAGCAAGGCTTTTGATAGGTTTTCCACAGCATTCTTGGAAACAAACTAATAAAGTATGGATGGGATGAACAGATTGTAAGGAGGATAGAAGCTGGCCGGATCACTGGGCTCAATAGGTTGAGGTCTAGTTGGCAGTCAGTATCAAGTGGAGTGCCTCGGGGGTCGGTTCTGGGGCTGGTTTTGCTCAATAATCCTTATTAACGATTTGGAAGATGGAGTGGATTTCCCCCTAAGTAAGTTTGTGGATAACACCAAGTTCAGGTATAGTAGATATGCTGGAGGGTAGGGCTAGGATTTAGAGTGACCTAGAAAAATTGGGGGATTGGGCCAAAAGAAATCTCCTGAGGTTCAACAAGGACAAGTGCAAAGTCCTGCACTTAGGATGGAAGAATCCCATGTACCACTACAGGCTTGGGACCAACTGACCAAGTAGCAGCTCTGCAGAAAAGGACCTAAGGGTTACACTGGACAGTAAACTGGATACGAGTCAACAGTGTGCCCTTAAGTTGCCAAGAAAGCTAACAACATACTGGGCTGCATTAGCAGGAGCTTTGCCAGCAGATTGAGGGAAGTAATTATTGTCCTCTCTTCTGCACTGGTGAGGCCACATCTGTGTCTAGTTTTGCTGCCTCTCCCCCCGCCCCCCCCCCCCCGCCATTACAGAAAGGATGTGAACAAGTTGGAAAGAGTCCAACAGAGAGCAACAAAAATGGTTAGGGGGCTGGGACACATGACTTCTAAGGAGAGGCTGAAGGAACTGGCTTTATTTAGTCTGAGGAAGAGAAGACTGAAGAGGGATTTGATAGCAGCATTTAGCTATCTGAAGGGTGATTCCAAAGAGAATGGAGCTAGACTCTACCCAGTGGTGGCAGGTGACAGAATAAAGAGCAATGGTCTCCAGTTGCAGCAAGGGAAGGTTAGGTTGCATGTTAGGAAAAACTTTCTCACTAGGAGAGTGGTGAAGCACTGGAACAGGTTACCTAGGAAGGTAGTAGAATCTCCATCCTTGGAGGTTTTTAAGGCCCAGGTAGACAAAGCCTTGGCTGGGATGATCTAGTTGGAAAGGGTCCTGCTTTGAGCAGGAGGTTGAACTAGATGATATTCTGAGGTCCCTTTCAACCCTAATTTTCTATGATTCTGTGATTCAATTTGAGCCAGAATAAACTAAGACCAGTATCACCATCTACATGTGCATTTAAGTACAGTAATTTACTACGCTGCCAGATACCACTTGTATCTGACAGGACTATCTGGCGGCACTGTAAATTAGTCTACTGCACCCTAATTGCCACACGTGTGTAGATAGTGACACTTTACTATACCGAAAATGAATATATTACTCAGTAAAGCATTTCATGTAGACATGCATAGAATGTATAAAGTGCTAAAAAACTAAACCAGCTCAAGGATCATACTTTGAGAGCTGACTCTGAAAATATTAGAGAGAAGCTTTTTGCTTTTTTGTTTACATAAATTACTACAGTCCTGCACAGAGCATAATAAGAGAAGCTCAAGGAGGAATTATTCTAGAGCTCCATGAAGAGACATAAATTCTAGATACAGAAACTTTAGTTTCATTGAATAAGCATCAGCCTTGAACTGAATCTCTCCACAGTGAGGTACTGCACACTTAGCTCTGTTCAGTGGATGCATTAGAATAATGAAGAAGCAGATATTTGAAATGTGTTCCCTAATTCTAGATAATTATGATTATTGTGAATAGATATGCTTCCATCAGACTCAAAACCAAACTTGCATCCACCTGTAGCAGAAAATTGCTTTAAATCTCTGTCTTTCAATAAGATTATCATACAATATGGTGTTCCTGGTGCATCTTATAATTTTGATGTCCAAATGAGGAGTGAGCTCAAAGGTTGGGAGGCATACGTTAGCAATGCCTGAATAGAAAGACCAAGTAAACTCTATCTGAATACAGAAATGAATATGTAGATTGTAAAAGCAATATGCTTAATACAGAAGAGTTTGCAAGAGTAAGAACGTAAGTCCTTGAGATCATGTACAGTTTCAAGTTTCTCTGCATATGTACTGGCACCAAATCAACTAAAGTTGTTTTAGAAAGTGATTTAATTAAAGTGGCCCAAGAGGCTGTATAGGTACTCTTATTCCAGTTTAGTTTAAACCATTTTTACTAGATGAATCTAAATAAATTTAAAAAAACCCTCTTGATATGAAATTTATGTACTTGTAGTCTTGGACCACTTTCACCAAACCTGATTTAAAACATACTGGGCGCATCTACACAAAATGCTAGCCACGCAGTAGCCCAATACCTACTGCATAATAGCATGATGTGGCAACAACCATGATGCTATGCTACTGCACAGTAGTATTATGCTAGTATACAGTAGTGTCATGAAAAAAGATGTTCATCAACACTACGGCTCATTAAGTTACTGCTCAGTAACCAAGTTACTTTATACAAGTACTCGCTTATACAAATACTAAATGACTGTGCAGTTATTACTCCACAGTCAGCATCTTGTGTAGATGTGGCCACCTTTACTTAACTTGGTGCTCCCAAGAATATTGATAAAGCTTTCCTGGTGCCTTTAGATACGATAAGCTATAAAATTATATGAAACAACACCAATTTCTACAAAAACACTACACTTGTTCTACTGCTCTGGAGTGTGTTGAAAGCTCATCTGGTGAGAAGCACATCTCAGCATGTACAAACTATTACATGTTTTTCAAAATAGGGACTTTAATTACAGTTGGCTTTTCCCAGACTCTTTTTGCCAGAGGCATCTTGCTGAAATGTGACATCATTCATGGTGCTAATGGCATGGGAATCTCATGTGAGAGACTATAAATTAGTGTGCATCCAAATGGGAAACTTGAATGTTTAATCCTTTAAAAAACTATATATTTTGTGTCTGCTCAGCAGTTATATTCCCACTGGCTTCCAGTGCTACCAGTGTCACCAGTGAGGTAACTTTTCAGAAAGGTGTTCTCATCAGGACCTGGGTCCATAATGCTGCTTGCAATGAAAGTTTTGGTATTACATTTTGCTTAGTTCTTACTATCATGTGAACTTTTCGAACATTGCATTATGCAAATGAGTATGGCTTTTCTTTAACTAATGCTGTTATTTTACCTAGTTTATCTCATTAAAATGCTCTTAATCAGCATCCAGTGCTCACTATTAAAATCTGCAGAAGGTCCATATTAGTGAGTTTTCTATCAAATCTTATCTTTCATTATATTTGGTGCCAAATACTGAATTACCAATGAATACTTACAGCACTAAATGTTACTGTATGACACAATAGATCATTACTCAGAAAGCACAGCATTATTTAATTAGATTTTTCAAGTGAGTTTATAATTTCAAACAATTAATGATGGGGTACAACTAAAAGTTTTCTAATACAAAAAGATTGACCATATGATGTCATGTGCAGTATCATTCCCATAGGAATTTATATTAATTGTCACTCAGTCTTGCCAAAATCACTTAAAGTATACAGTAATGAAATCCTAAGAGCTGAGATCTGGATTTAAAGGGATACACTCGATGGTGTTGTTATACACCTATAAAATGTACCTTAAAATTATCTTACAAATAAAGGCCTCCAGCTACCTAAACTAGGCAGCTTCAATCTTATGAGTAGCAGATCCAATTAATTGGCCAGAATCACTTGTGTGAGTGGAAGGACTGGACACAACATTTTTTTTAAACTTCCTTGTTCCCTCTGCCAAATCCAAAGCAACAGTAAACACTGTACTCTGAGCATTCCCAAAAATCATTTTATTTTCAATAAATTGTCATGTTTTAATAACGATTTTATCAGAAAATCTATGACTGGAAGGTCTTGTAGCAAATGAAAAGATCTGATGTTGATAATGAATATAAACCAATGAAGATGCAGAGCGTTGAGGTTATAAACTAAACATACACAGAGGAATCGCAGCACAATAGTGGAATTTATTTAAAGCTCCGGTGTCTTATTAGTAAATAGGAAGACCAATCATTAGCAGATGGAGACTTTGAATTGACAAGGTAATACAGGTGCAGTTTTGCCTCCTTTAGGAGTAATGGGGCTTGGAACCAGCCAGTGGAGTCCATGTTATTTCTTTTGTAAAGAATTGGTATGATACTGCCCCTGTATTCAAGATAGCAACAGACAATCTGGGGAATAGGAACCATTCCTATGTTGTGTTACTCAGGTAGAGTAGCTTCCTGAACAGGCCAAAACCTAGGTGTTGATTCCAGAGGGAGTGCAAAAAGCCTGGAGGGAGTGTTTTGAGCTAAGGAAACCTGCGTAAATAGCAGACAGGTCCCAGGAACATGACTTGTGAGCTTCCAGAAGCAAGAAGCTGAGCAGAGACTGGCAAATTAAAGGAGGGTTCTAAAATTCCTTAACCAAGAAGGCAGACATGGTTCTTTGGGTGAATCTGATATCTTTTATTAGACCAACTTAAATATTTGGAAAAAAAAATGTTTTGCAAGTTTTCAGGTTTAAAAGCCCTTCATCAGGCTGAGGAAGTTTCTGCAGTTGGTGTGTACTCTTCCTGGATTGAATGCATAGTAAAGAAGCCAGAGACTGGGCTGGTATGCATGTGAGACAGGCAGTCAATGAAGATGTAAACTGAGGAGTCAGTGGGTGAGAGACAGGCTGGGCAGGGGGGTGGGCGGTGGGGAGAGAGAAGGGGGATGAATGTAGCAGTTAAATAATGGAAAGGCACCTGGGGAGTCAGCTATCAGGCAGGTTATAATGTGTCATAAATCCAATGTCTATATTTAGTCCATGATTTTTTCTTTCCAGGAGGTTGATGAAGTTAAGTTCATAGACTCGTCTCTGAGAATTGTTTTGTAACTTTCCCTTGAGAATTAGTTCCCCGACCTTGCCCCCTGCAAGAAGCAGAACAGTGGCAGCACAGGGCATTAGGTGGTGTCACTCCATCCCAGTCCTCTTCCCCCCCCCACCTCATGATTCTTGACAAGCAATTGGCTAGTCTATCATATTTTTCAAACCTGTAGACACTCAAGCTAAGTACAGAAGTACAATATTAAGTCAAATTCATTTTTTGGTTGCTGCTTATTTCGTATTCTATCTTATAGCATGATAATATTTCTCACTAGTCTTAATAAGTTAAATCATTCCTTAGGGCAGGAGACCCTATAACTTGCCATATTGAATACATTTCATTGCGAGCACTTTTCAGTTTCATAAAATTTGAGTTTTGTTATATCACAAAATGCTAAGTGCAACAATAGTACAGTAAGGGCTAGAGCAGAGCCCATATTAGGCATGCAAACCAAAAAAACAGAGAAGAACCCTATTGTCACAGGTTTGAGCTGCCTAGTATAAACAAAATTTAACACTGGATATATTTGTAACTCTGTGGAGGAGAAGAGTGATCATTTTATACAAGGACACATATAATAATTAAGAACCCTTTCTGAATGAATGAACAACCCCACAAATATATGGGATTTGCTTGCATAAACATGTTCTGCAACCCAGTAGGGTTGCATGTAACAGTTGGATTCAGATACCAATCTACCAACTACAGCTGCATAACGGGAAAGAGGTCAGGAAGAAGAGTAGATGGCAATTCTGAATGAATTTAAGCCAGTAGAGATGGGAGAATTCAGCCCAGGCTTGTGAATGAACTAGCTGAAGATGTGCAAATTCAGAGGTGAGAACAAAGTCTCATAGGATGGGGGAAGTGCACATGTTTACAAAGGAGGATGCAGAACATTTATAGACTGATCAGCATAATCTCAATATGTGGGAAGTCTCTAGGGCAAATTATAGAACAGTAAGTTTTTAAATGTCTGGAGGATGAAATAGTCAACATGGATTTGTTAAGTAGGAATCATGCCAAACTAACTTGATTTTATTTTTTACAGTGTTTTGTGCATAAGGGGAATAAGATTGATACAATATACCTTGAATTCAGTAAGGTTTTAATGCAGCCCAATAAGGCATTCTTATAACTTGGCTGGAGAAACATAAGCCCAGTGCTGTTTAATGTTTTTATTAATGACTTGGATGCAAAGGTGAAGAGTATACTGACCAGATATACAGATGACCCAAAACTCAGAGGTGTTTCAAACACTTATGAGTATAGGATTAAAATTCAAAGGAATTTTGATAATATAGTAACTAGACAACAAAATAAAATTAAACGAAAGATGAAATTCAGAATGGTGGGGGTTATACATAAGGAGAAAAAAACAAATACACAAATACAGAATGAAGGATAACTGGGTTGGCCTTGCAGTTTCACATCCAAGAGGGATCTGGGGTTAGGGTAGATAACAATTCAATATCAGTCAGCAATGTGGCTCAATCCCACATTGGAATATTTGGTTTCATTAACAGACTAATTGTATACAAGATGCAGGAGGCAATAAAATTATTCTGCTTGGTGCTGGTTACACCTGAGCTTAAATACTATGCCCAATTTTGGGTACTATTTTTTTAAGTAGTATGTAGAGAAATTGGATTGTATTCTGAAAATGGGAGATTGGAATGCAAACCGCATAAGGAAAGACTGAAGGAACTAGGCCTGTGTGAAGTGGCTAGTATTCACTTCGGATTCGGCCGATTCGGGGGACAGCAAGTCAATTTGGTGATTCAAATCACTGTCCTGAATCAATTTGGCTGAATCTGATTCAGAGATTCGGCCACCACTGAATCAGGTGAATCTCTGAATCAAACAGGCCCCATTCCCCACCTGCTCTTCCAGCCCCATCAATGGCTGCACAGCATCCCAGCTCTTTAAACAAACAAACAAAGTCCCACACTCAGCAGCTTCTGCCAGGTGAGGTGGGGGCAATTCCCGCTGCCCTCCACTGCCCCATGCTGCATGGGGGGCTTGGCCATGATCCCTCAGAAGCCCCGACAACTGCTGCAGCAGCCGGTGAGTGCAGGACTTCTTTTTTTTTTAAGAGTTGGGATGCTGGGACCAGGCAGGGCAGCTATTGATGGGGCTGGGAGAGCAGGCAGGGGTTGGGGGCTCATGGAAGAGGTCCACGCACAGCGTGGGACTGTGTGGGGCAGCGGGATTTGCTTCCCTACCCGCAGCCTGGCAGCTGCCAGTGTGTGCGGGGCTTTTTTTTAAAGAGCTGGAATGCTGGGTCCGAGTGGAGCAGCCATGGACAGGGCTGGGAGAGTGGGTGAGGGTTGGGGGACACTCAGGGGAGCTGGGGGAACAGGCAGGGGATGGGGCCTGGCAGGGGTACCCCCCCCATGGTTCTCTTCCCCTTCCACAAGCCCCCACACACACCCTACTTACCAGCACAGAGTCTGGATCCAGCTCACTGCAGTGACATGGGGACTGTCTGAGTGTCCAAATCTCTCTGAAGCTCTCCAAATGTTTTCTAAATTAATTCAGAGAGCTTCAGACCAATTCTGACCTTCTTATTGGTCTCCCAATTTGATTTACATTTGGAGATTTGACCGCCCAATCCAGCCAAATCTCCTCCGAATCAAATCAGCACCCAAAGCTTTGCACAGCTCTAGAATGAACTAGGTATATTTGGTTGGAGAAAACAATTCTGTAAAGAAAATGGGAAAAAAAAATGTCTGCCTTGCTACAGAATGAAATCTCAAAAGAAACTTCCTAACTATAAGAAGGGACAGATAATGGGACAAGCTGCCTCAGGAAGCTGTGGAATCTCTGTCAATGGAGATTTTCAGGAAGAGTCTGGATAGACAATTACCTGGGATGGTTTAGGAATAGCACATCCTGCATCTCTGCTTGGCTTGGACTAAATGACCCTTGAGATTTCTTCCATGAGTCTATGAAACACTGAAAATACTCTGAGGGCTCAACTGTAGTGTAGGGCCAGCTTCAGTTTTCCACCAGTTCTTAAAGCTCCATGTCCTGCTATACCTGGTCCATTATGAAGCAGTATATGGTAAGACATGCATAACACCATTTCCAAGGAACGTAATCTTACCCATACTCCCCACTTTGCCTATTCTGCCAGTCAAATTCAAAGACCAGCTCAAGGTCCAATCTTAATTTCAAAGCCCTGACTAAATGCAATGATAATTACTCCAAAAATTATTATTTATACTCCCTGTGTCACTGGCTATATGCTAAACCAGAACATTTATTTTTGACTGATAGAATCCATGTTTCATATTGTAATCATGTGTGGGGGTTGTTCTCTTTGACATGCTTAACATTATGGAAGAAACCTCCATAAGAATTCATGTTCAATCTGATTCTCACTCTTAGAGCAGGCTGTGATACTTCTGTTTAAATGGACATATCTTTGAACATCCATCTAATCATTCCTAGTTCAGAAGTATTCAACCCCAGACTCTCTTGCTGCCAGGAACCAGCTCAGAGGGAGGAAGGAGAAAAGTACTGCCTTCTGGAGCAATAATGCAGCTTTAACTTTTTTCAGGCACTTGAATACTGTATGTTCCACATAAATGACTATAAATAAATATCTGGGTTGGCTTGACCTTGGATTGAATGAGATGATGGTCTGATAATGGCACTTGGTGACCCTGATTCAGTTCCAATCTTTAGATCCCATTTAGGGCCCTGATGATGTGCATTCTCTTTAATTAAGGTGACAGCCTTATACAGTCCATGGTATTGAAAAAACATTTGGAAAACAAAGGTCATTGTGGTAGTTGAAATCCTCAAGAAATAAGTTGGTTGGAGCAGTAATAAAAACCCAGAGGTGATGCAGGGCAGTTTGCCACCCTGGGCAGTGGCAGCACAAGGCAATGTTGGCTGCCAGCACAGTGGTGATGACCTGGCTGACCCACCTGAGTTAACACCACTTTAAAAGCCTTTGCCTTTTTTTCTACAGCATACCTTGTCTCTCTCTGTGTGATAGCAAAGAACGCTGCTGTGCTGTTTCCTAATTAAGGCCACAATTTTGCAAATTAGCACCAGCATTTACATCCCTTTAGGTGTTGGCCCCTGACATCAGTGAGACTGTGCATATGTAGGTGTTCATCCAAATAAGAGTAGCTTGCAGACTTGGTACCTGCTTCAGCACTGTTTCTTCTCTACCTTCAGTTCTCCCTCTCTCCTTCATTTCCAAATTAGAAGCACTGATGAGTATTGGCATCCAAAAATTAATTATTTCACTTAATGAAATGAGAAAAAAACCAGTCTCATTACTAAGCAAAGCAACTGGATGATTTTATTGTTGTGACTCCAAACTATTCTTCCTTTTCTACTTTGCTAACCAGTATTTATTCTCATTCTTCATGACCTGATACATAGCCCAGTCCAACAAACTATTAACCAAAGTGCTAACTGTTGTGAATAGTCAATCTGACAATTTAAAACAATATAACTTAATTAGATTTTCACAGGTTCAATGTATTATCGGCCCCAAATGTTAAAAATCATAAGTCAGCCCTCAAAAGTATTGGACCAATTTAAAACATGCAAGCTAAAATATTACACACACACACACACACACACACACACACACACACACTAGACATTATATGTAACATTTTATCTATATAATACTAACTTTGTGTTCTTTGACTTTTGACTTCTGAGCTGTTAGGGTATGTTCACGCCCCATTCTTCTAGGTCATGTTGGCTAGAAACTTTGTAACAAAATAAATAAATAAATACCTGAAAGCTGAGACGGTCATCTATCCACCTAATTCCAGGAGCCTGAGTATTTAAGAAAAACATTAAGTATTTTTATAATTTACAATCAGATGAAGAATTGGCAACACTGTTTCGAAACAACCACAGTTATAACTTGGTATCTGTAATGCTGTCTCAGATTCTTTGTACTTAGAGCAAATAATGTGCTGATTTCATTTAGACTGACTACCATTATTCTACTTAAAATATAGAATTTGAGGAGGGTGTGTGTACTCTTTGCAGTTAATGCACATGAATAAGCTCTGGAGCCTATTGCTCTGGAATGTATTGCTCTGAGTGCACGTGTCCAGGACCACAGCATGTTGAGCTGGGTCGGAGCACCCCTGCCCAGCAGAGGGGCTTGGGTGGGTCAGCCTGCCATTCTGGGGCTGCTTCCCCCTGGCTCAACATGCTGTGGAGGGACTGGCTGGGGCACAAGAGTGCTTCTGTGTGGGGGCTAGCCAGCAGGTAGTGTCCGTACTAAAGTACGCTCATGCCCCTGCCAACCATGGCAGTGTCTACACATGCGCTGCTGAGGAGTAAAGAACTCTGCAGGAGGAGAGTACATGCATTTACTAGTATTTACAAGTAGTATTCTGCTGTGTAGTTAATTAGTTTACTCCAACTTAATAGGGGTGCATGTGTACATGTGCAACATTTATTAAGCAGATAATTAGTCTACTGTGCAGTAAACATCTCATGCAGACATGTTCAGAGTTTAGGTATTTGGATGAAAAAGATCCTGGAAAGTCCAAACTATTGACTTGTTAATACTGTTATTGGTATTATATAACCGTTAAGGTTCAACAGTTCCATGACAGCATGATGGCACACTTCCTTGAGAATGGCGAATGCTCTGACCCCTTTCTGGTTACAAATGACATCAAGCAGGGCTGTGTGCTCACACCTGCCCACTTCATCATGGTATTTTCTGCCATGCTGTTGGATGCCTTTTGAGATGATGACCTTGGTATGGGGATCAGGTACTGTTTTAATGGAGACATCTTCAAGCTGCACAGGCTCTGAACAAGGTACAAGTTCAGACAGCCATGTTTCGTGACTTCCGTTTTGCTGACCAGTGTGTGTTATGCACAGGCTCACAGGGTAACATGCAATGGTTTATGGACCTATTCACGTCAGCCTGCAACAACTTCAGATTCACTATTAACACAAAGGAGACCAAAGTGATGTTTCAACCTGCACCTGGCGCAACACCCAGGAACCACGTCTTGGTTAAAGGCCAACAAGTTTCAGTGGTCCACTACTTTGTTTTTCAAGGCAGCATGCTTTCCCATGCTGTCCACATCTATGACAAAGTCAATGAGAGACTAGCAAAAGCTAGAATGGTCTTCGGCAGACTCCATAAGTCAGTTTGGGACCACAGAGGCATTCCAGTGTCGGTGAAACTGAAAGTATACAAAGCCATCATTCTCCCAACCCTCTTTTATGCCTAAGAAACCTGGACCATCTACCAGCATCATATCAAGAAACTAAACCATTTCTACCTGTGCTGCCTGTGAAAGTTACTAAAGGTCAAGTGGCAGGACAAGATTCCAGACACTGAGGTGCTCTTCCCAGTATTCACACTCTAGTGAAACTGGCGCAGGTTAAGATGGGCCAGCCATCTTTCAAGGTTTTCTAGGGTGAACTGTCAAATGGAGTATGCTCTCACAGCACACCAAAGAAGTGGTACAAAGACACCCTAAAGGTGTCCCTAAAGAGCTTCAGCATCGACCCAGAGTCGTGGGAGCAAATCGCTCATGACCATCCATCCTGGAGGTCATAAATCCAGAAAAGAGCACCGGCCTTTGAACAGCAGTGCACAGCAGAAGCAATGAAGAAATACATGACCAGGAATACAAAAACCTCTCATACCCGGTCCTCATCACTTTCCTGCCCCTGATGCAGCAGATTGTTCAAGGCAAAGATTGGGCTTATAAGTCACCTACGTACTCATGTGACCTACCCTCCACCCTGCTCTTTTTTCTTTCCTCTCTCTCTCTTTTCTCCTTTTTTCCTTTCTTTTCTCTGTCTCTCTTTTCTCCCTCCCTGTTTCTTTCCCATTTCTTTTCTCTCTTCTTTCTCCCCTCCTCCCCCCTCCCTGCTGGATTTGGTTGTCTTTGCCCGCAATGGACAAACAAACTGTTATTGTTAGTTTTTGAAAATGATGTAACCCTAGTGGTACTAAGAGAACTATCCAGAAAGGTCTCAAAATTATTTTAACTTTTGCTAAATGAGGAACTTGTAAACCAATTTATATTTATGTTTTGAAGGAACATAGAAGTTAAACTCATGAGAATGCTTAATAAAACTCATCTTAGCTTCTATTTAACACTCATTCCCTTTCAGAAAGGCAGAGCTTTTTATCTTCATGTTACTGAACCTGATCTCCCCAAATCAGCATCCTGGCTAACTTTCTCTTTGTGCCCTGGCATAATTCACCCAAGGGCAAGACAGTGGGTGCATCTACAAGAGCTGCTAAATGTGCAGTAGACTAATTCTCCTTTGCATTAGTACAGCAGGCAAAAACCATGCTAATGTGCTAATGAGAAAAGCATGCACAACACTACTGCACAGTAGCACTGGTTACTGTGCATTGTATTAGTACCTGGTACTAATTATTACAGGTACTAAACATAACGCACAGTAACTACAACACATTAATACATGTATAGATGTGCCCTGTATGTAGTACATTTGGGGAAGATTTAATACTGGTGTCATATTGGCCATAGTACCAATATCGATCATCATGAAGAGATCAATTTACACTGTCATAAATGGAACCAGGACTGAATGGAGATTTTATCAGGTTGAATAACCTGGCGAGGGGTAAGGTTGCAGGTGTGGGTTGGGACTAAGGAATAGGAAACAGTGGGCATGTCTACACATGCAAATGCTCCAGGGTAATTTACTTTAGAGTTAACCCACCTTAGGCAGGCATCTACATGTGCGGGGAAGAGGGAGCAGTTTTTTTGCTCCTGCACTCTCTCCTTGCACTGTCCCCCTGCAGCAGCCATGGACAAGGGGCCAAGAGACCGATGCCTCCTGGTGGTGGCTGGAACACTGCTCCCTGCCGCCAGAGCCCAGGCAGAGACAATGCCCCCCTTCCCCAGCAGCAGGGAGCTCCCAGCCCCCACTCAGCAATTGTGGAGCAGGGGCTTGGAGACTCTTACCGCACAGCCATGGATCCACAACCTCAGAGCCAAGGCTGGAAGATAAGACTCTTCTAGCCCCCACTCTGCAATTGTGGAGCAGTGTCTGGGAGCTCCCTGATGCTCAAGCAGGAGAACATTGTGATGGAGGCTTCCCAGCAGCAGGCAGCTGCTGCGGGCAGGGAGCAATCTCCCACCCCCTGCTGACAGGCTAAACAGGAGCACATTTGCTCCCCATTGGCTGTCTACACATACCATACTGCAGTGTTACTCAACCTGTGGTACGTGTACCCCCGGGGGTACACGAAACATGGGCAGGGGGTACGTGGGTGCTGCATTTTGTTCTTTGCCTGCTCAGGCCAGAAGTTCCAGCCACCACCCCTCCCACCGTGTCTGGTGTGCCAGGGCTTTCACTCTCCAGCATTAGTATGCTGGGGGATAGGGAGGGAGGCCCCACACAGGCTGCTTTGTCCCAGGCCACGGTGGAAAAAGTGGGACATGACAGGACTTCCAGTTTCACTTTTGCTGCATTGATTGGCAAAGGGTACGTAAGGTACCAAAGGTTGAGAACCACTGCCATACGGCACAGTAACTACTCCTGAGTAAATTTGCTATTTGTATTTATAGATAGCAAATTTACTCAGGATTAGAGCAAATTACTGCACAGTAAGCATCTGCATGTGTAGACAGTGATACTTACTGCACAATAATTAGCCCTTATCTCAAGTACAGCATCTCACATAGACACGCCGAGTGTATTCTAAAGACAATTTGCAAATTTCTATGTTGTATATTGCTTACAATATAGATAAACTATTGGGTGAAAATTTTCAAAGTGGTATAAGAGATTTCCATTAAAATTAATGGGAGATGTATCTAAATACCCCGACTACCTTCTGAACACCACTGCCTTTGGACAATTACTGTAGTATACTGTAATATATTTATATGTGGCATAAAGAAAAGACAGGTGAGACCTTACTGGATGGATAGACAAGCTTTCAATATAATTAGTACTGTATTTGAACGGATGAATCAAGGCTTCAAAATCACTATGGACTTGGCAAGTAAAATTTTTATCTTGCCTCTTGGCCAAAAAAACCTCAGTGAATGTGGGCTCACCAGATACAGCAGTGTATCCCACTACCTGAATTTAATTCAAACCATTCTGTGCAGTCCTTATTTTAATCCTTTCATTTTGGTTTTGAATTACTGCATATATGGCACAATGGAAATATTTTTTCAAACTTAAATTAAAAACATGCTTTGGGAGACAAAGCAAAACTTTTTCTTCAATGCAGAGTGAAACTTCTTTAACTTTTAGCTGAAATACAGCCCTGGTAACATTTTACTTGAAAACTTTATTATATCATTAGAGAAATGCACTTTGGGAATGTGCTTTTTGCTCCTTGGAAACCCTAATCTTTCACAAACTTGCCAGAAATGTTCTTCCAATCTCCCTAGACTATGTGATTGTTCTAAATGTATTCTTAGAATAACACGGAAAACGTAGTGTGTTGTGTCAGTAGGGAAACCCAAAAGTTCTACTTCACTTAGTCTGTTTATTAAAGATACCACAATACTTCTGGCTTATGCAAACTGTTATGAGGAACCTCACAATGGTAAAACACTTTTTTCACAACTCACTGTGTGAGTTGGCTTAGTGCTGTTGTTGCTGCTGATGCAGCCTTTGTCTCGCATGCTTTTCTTGCCTGAGGTCATAACAGTTGTTTTAAAAAGCTTATCCCTTCCTTCCCTTGCTGTACAGCTGCCTCTTTAAGACTGAGAATAAAGAAAAAAATGAGTTGGTCAGTTGCTCTTAATCAAGTGTACCTTTAACATCTTCTTGAAGAATCCCCTTGATCACCTACTCTTCATTTTCCTGCACTCAAGTTTACCAAGAAATTGCTTAGGCACCTGTTCATCATCCATCGAAGCCACATGTGTGGTCCATCAGAGCTGTCCTTCGTTATTAATGATTCAATAGATGTGCATCCTGCAGGGCTTTATCATTGGTCAGCTTGTCATACCACATCACCAGGGAAGAAACATTCTTTGATGGAACTTCTCCAGGTGATGGGTGCAGCTTCTATAGGCCCAGTTCTCACACACTTGCAGCAACATGCTAATTAAGACCTTTGATCTGATGGACAGCTTTGTCTCTCATTGACTCAATACCCATTTTGTAAGCTTCCCAAGGGCTGCATTAGCTTTCTGGCTGAAAGAGACCAATTCACCATCAATGCTGGTATGATGGTTCAAATACTTCCAAGGTATGTGAATTCCTGAGTGACTGATGGGTATAGAAGAAGCACTATTCTTTCTTCTAGATTGCTTGGCCCATAATCATGGTTTTTCTCAGGCTGATAGTTAGTCCAAAGCCTGTTGTAGAGATAGTGAAATGGCATAACAACTGCTGAAGATTGTCTTTGGGGGGCACTACCACCACTCAGTCACTGGCATAGAACAGTTACTGTATAATTCATTTGGCAACTTTAATCCTATCATGCAGGTTCTGGAGAGTTTAAACAGTCTTCCTTGCAATTTGTAAGTGAATCCTGACACCCACATCATGTCACAGAATGCCTTGTTACAATCCTGCGAAGAGTAGTATGAATAGTGTTGCTCAAAACTGCACAACTGTTTGGCACTATTTGTCACAGGGAAGGAGTCAGACTCTGTCTACTTTTAGTCTGACACACATGATATTATAGACAGCTAAGCTTTGCTACAAGGCGCTGAAGTTCAGCTTTGGCTCACTGTGTCAAATGGTTTTATCAAATCGATGGAAGATTTTTAGAAATCAAGATTCTGCTTTCAGCACTTCCCTTGGATTTGCTTGGCAGGTAAATCATGTCAGCCATTCCACATTTTACCCAGAATCTGCATTGTGATTGTGAATTTTTTTCTTTCAGCAGTCATCAGTTAATGAGAATCCTAGAGACGATCTTATCAGCCAGGGTTCATAGGAAGATCTCCCTGTAATTATTACAGAATTCTTCCCTTCTTCATTCTGGATATGCAGCTCAAACTATAGGGTATTTGCCTTGTAAGAAAGGGGCTATAGTTTCAAGACCCAGCCTTTTCAGTTGAGCACAAAATGAGAAGTCCAGACAGAGATGGAGAAGAATGATGGAAGTACTGAAATAAACTAAATTACTTCTTTAAAAGTTTCATAGTTTCATAGTTGTTAGGGTCAGAAGAGACCTCAAGAGATCATCAAGCCTGACCCCGTGATCTGGGCAGTAACCCCCTGCCCTGGGCAGTGTTTTTTCATTTGTTTTGTTGTTGTTGTTTTGGGATTTTTTTGTTTTGTTTTGTTTTGTTTTGTTTGGGGGTTTTCTTTGCAGTTTTTTTATTTCTCCAAAGCAAGAACCTTTCTGTCAAAGGTCAGCATCCTGTGCTGCAATGCCTTATCCATGCCTAGGAGACTAAGGAGTCTCCCCCCACTTCCAATTGTTTCTATAAAAGGTTCTGGGAGAGAAGAGATGCTCCCAAGTATCTGGATGGTGAGTGATGAGAGGCTTTCCCCACCTTGCTAGTCTTTTCTTACAGGCCTGTATTTCTTATTCAACCCTGTGTAAAGAGACAGCTACTTCCAAAACCTTATAGACAGCCCACCTGCAGGACTAAACCAGGAATCAACATCAGCAAAACATTTACCCTTTGAAGGGAAGCTGATTCCAAAGTACTACCGAGATATGGGTTCAGCCTGCATCTGATGAAGGTGCTGGTGAAGTAAATGATCCGCAGACTTCTTTCCAGATAGACTACCAGTCAAAAATATTCAATTCCAGAGCTTTTTAGTTTGCTTGCGATACAGCTTACTACACTGACTCCCCACAACCCAGGCAGCCTCAGAGAAGCTGGTAAAAAAATGTTTAAGAGTCCAGCTGAGGCACTTTCCTTTTCTTCTTTTTCCTACCAGCCACCTTGTTCCTGACCCCTGTGGCTTCCTCCGTGTCATCATTGTCATTGACCTCATATTGGGATGGTTTCTTTTACTCTCCTTGCTCCCTCAATTCCACTCAAGCAAATCTCTGGGCTTCAGACACACATTCCGTCAGCATCATGACCTCCTCCTCTTGTGTTGGGAATGCTGGCATCTTCTTGCCAATCAGGTGCTCAATGCACTGGAATAGCTCAACATCATACTGTGTGATGAAGGTGATGGATTTGCCAGATCTCCCAGCTCAAGCTGTCCTCCCCACACGGTGAATGTAATCCTTTGAGTGAGTGGGAACGTCCAAGTTTATCACCACATCCACATCTGGGATGTCCAAACCTTGCTTGCAACATCTGTAGCTAGCAGAATGGAACACGCCTTTGCCTTGAATTTTTTCAGGGACCCTAGTCGTTAATTCTGACTCATTTGTCCATGGAAGGGAATGTCAGTGAACCCTAAGCTGCAAAGCAGGAGAGCAGTCCTCTGGGTATTATTGCAGGTACAGCAGAATATCATAAAGGAATTTCCAGCCAGTTTATTCAGAAAATAAACCAGGTAACTGTCTTTGAACTTGGAGGGGATGAAAACGTAAATACTGCTACAGTCTTTCAACCTTCTGATACTTGGAGGTGTTGCAGGGCAGTGAAGTGCCCTGCTCCTAGAGAAAAGTTACAGGCGTTGGTTGCTGGGGCAACTGCAGTTTGGTCAGCTGACGGGAAGGGGGCAGGGCCTGGCCTATATAAATAGCCTAGGCTGAGGCCAAGGAGTCAGTTCCCCACTAACATTCAAGAGAGAAGGAGTTCTGCTGGAGGGTGCAGCCTAGAGCAGCTTGATGGTATGAACAGCTTTGGCTCGAAGATACTGGGAGAAGAAAGCCCGGGTAGGGGATTAGATTGATGAGTAGCCAGAGAGCTTAGAGCTTACAGTTAGCCAGGTGGCTTAGTACTTGAGTTTGAGTTGGGGCCGATTGGCTGATGGTTTTGTTTGTTGTTACACTAGAGGACCGGGTGAGGCTATAGGGGGTTGGAGGAGGCCTCATAGGAGCTCCCCAGTAGAATGGGGGGGTTCCTGGTGCCAGAGAGGGCACAACAGTCTGGATTAAGGGCCAGGTAAGGCCGAGGCCGCCTGAGCCCGATTGTGGGAAGCCCCAATGGGGTGTAGGACCCGAAAAGGGGGTCTGGAGGCCAGGCACGGCTATGGCCACCTGAGCCTCAATTGCGGGAGCTGTGAGGCAAGGCCCCAGTGCAGGCGTGAGCGTGAGCAAGGCCCAGTGGGGCAGTGTTGTGCGGGAAAAGCCCCAGGGAGAGCGATCATACACAAACCGCAGGGAAAAGGCCCAGGGCGGGCAGCAGCCGTGGGAAAAGCTAGGGTGTGCCCCGTGAGGGTGCATAAGCGAATAGCCCCAGAGAGGGCGCGAGTACTGGGAGAAGCCCCGGAGAGGGCGCAAGTACTGGGAGAAGCCCCGGAGGATGTCCACAAGGCACGGGCTATAAAAACTGACTCAACAACATCCGGTACATCTGAGAGGTTTGGGGCATGGTATAAGGGGTGGTAGGAGCCACGCATAGCCCATAAGGCTGGGTGCAACAAAGATCAAGTTATACAGAGCAGGGGCCAGGATAAATAAGAACACCGTGTCCAAGGGGACAAAAAGGCAGCCTCCCTTAATACTTTTGATAATCAAAGACGTGGCGGGTGAGAACGAGGGTGCTTGATCACTAACTTGGCACAGTAGGGGGCACCAGGAGAGATCATGGCTGCTCCTAGGACCCCGCGCTGTGACAGGAGGAAACAGCACATTTTACAGGATCCTTCAGAGCAGCACGCTGGAGTGTTTATACCTTCTTGGTCATGGTGACAGAAAAAAGAAATATCTTCCTATCTTGAGGAATCACTTTCAGGATCTTATCTACCTGTCTCAAAATCCAAGTTGAAGATTCAGTCAGCTTCATTGGTACTTGAGATCTCGCAAGTTAGTCTCATCAACATTGCAATGACACTTCTGTTCTCTTTCAGCATCTTCATTCTCCAATCACAGAAATTGAACCAAGTCTGCTTTTATTATGTTCAGCTGACTACAAAACCACAGTATTAATCAAATACTTATTTTTGCCAACATCAGGCCCCTTTGGTCCTGCTTATTTTCTAGGGGGGGTTGCACAGTCTTTGCTGATGCTTGTCAGTCAGGTTTCTAAGCTGGGCAGAGAAGTGGATTTCAGAGAAATCTGATGAATACTCCTTCAGGACTGGCAAAATTGGTGTCATCTCTCTGAGACCAGACAAATAAGAATTTACCTGCTCTATCTAAGGGTCAAAAAGTGGCAATTTTATGTAAATAGTTCAGCACCCCAATTTGCACGTTGGGATATGCTTTTTCTTGCATGATAGCTGTTGGTTGCCACTGCCTTGCTGCATCTTCTGATCTTAGATTATTTCTCTAGGACTGTCTGATCTAATTTAAACACTGCTTCTCCTGGGGATGGAGAAAGACAACAGACAATGTGTACACGCCCAAAGGAGCAAGAGGAAAATGTTACTTAAAGAAACAAAATGTCAAAGTGATGCCTATCTTGGTGCACCAACATTTCTATCCCAACAGCTTTACATCATCCATGGGCTTACACACAGTCCCTCTTGTCCCTGCAGGACTTCTAGTCTGGAGAGCTTCAGTTAGATTCTGACCTCTCTTTTCTCTTCTGGCATTTTATAAGAGCCAGAACTGGGGACACATAATCTGTCCTTTGTAAAACTTTTAAACCATATAGTGATTGCTTGATTGCTATTTGAGTTTAGTATCTCATGAACACAGGAACATCTGCTAGTATACAGGTGTCAGACAGGTTCCCTGCTCTTACAAAGGGGATTAATGCTATATCTGATAAAACCATTAGAACAAGTATAAAACAAATATTTTAGTACAGCCACTGTAGCATGAATTGAACATTGTAATCAAGATTACAATCAAATGTTCTATAAACTGGTGGGGGAAATAATAAAATTCAGCTATAAATTTTTATCCAAGCATAGTGTTTTAAATAGTAAAATTACATAACCAAATAGTAAACAGAATTACATCCTAGCTTGAGAGAACTCCACTAATGCTTTTGTCTATGATTATAGAGTATGGTTATGCAGTTATACAGTGTGTTTGTGCAGTTACTAATTTGTGCGTGCAAATGTGTATATTCTTCTGTAATGGTTGGGAGAACACAAATTTCCCAAGCTTAATGCCAATATCTGAAAATGTAGTACTCAAAGCATGACTGACTATGCTGTGGGTGTATATCTAAATACCTAGCACGATGAAATCCAGGCTTATACCTGGTACACACACATGTGTACACAATCTACCTGCAGAGCAACTACATGGAATTCACCTTCTTTGTAGGAAGGAAAAAATCCATAAAGTTGGTACAGCTTTAGAAAAGTAATGTCCTTTGATGTAATGTGCCTCTTTTCTTGAATTATGAATATGCAAATCTTACCAAGAAAATTTGCAAATCGAAATGAAATAGCTGACTGTTCACTCCATCAGTTGACCTTGCTAATGATGACTTTTTTTCAATTATGCAAGAGGCAGCAATGAACAATGACTTACCTCTTTCATTGCAATTGGGAAGTAATGGAGATACAAGTGAACACACTGAAATTTAGCTTCCCTGAGTGGTGTGTTTGAATGTGAAAAGGTCATTATGTCATTTTTGGGCGTTAGTCAGGAATTGCATCTGACATGATCACATTTACAAAATAAAGCCCAATGAAAGAAAGGAAGGGGCAGACAGGGTATCCTTGGTAAAGAAAGCTTATCTAAGGCATACTGACCACTCTAGCAAAGTGCACATAGCCCAATTAGCTCTCTGTGTATCCTTCCCTTCCTGTTATTCCCTGTCCAGACATAAGTCTCCAAAAGCTCCTTCTTCAGGCTATGAGAGATGAGTTGCTTTTCCTAAGGTCTGACAGGAAATAATTTTAAAAAATGGAGGAAAAAACGTTTCCTGTTGGCCTTGCGAACCTTAACAACCAAAAAAAAATACAAGAATAGCAATTTGCACACAAGTGCAATGAGTCAGATCTTCAATTGGATTGTATCAGCCAAGCAAGCTATATTGAAACCTAGGACTGAGCCTAGCACATCATGTTAACAACATGTTAACATTTCATTTTACTAGGACTCCGTTTAAACTTAAGACATTTAAAAAATTGAATTATTTAAAGCTGTTAAATGTATTAAAACATAAGGGATAATGTTTAGGGCCCTAGTCCTGTAATTGGATCTGACCAGGTGAGACTGATTGAAGGATGAAAGCTGTAGTTTTTAAATGGGAATTTTAAGACTTTGCATTTTAAATCTTGTTAAATGCAGCTTGTAAAACCTGTTTCATAATATAAAATGGGTAACAAGAGTGTGTTTGGCAGCACATCATTTACACTGAGAGTAACTAAAAAGTGCTAATGTGTAATTTTGCTGCCTCAAGCTACTAATAATTTATATGTGAACAAGTTCATGAATACAGAATAGTATTAACTTCACCTAGGTATATCCAGCCAGGAGCCATGCAACATTTACTGGATAGCTGATTAAATGTACTTCGGTCATAATTTATACCCTCTATTCTGCTTCCTTTCTACAAGTGATTGACAATTGTTCTAAATGAAGTAACCATTTGGAACTCGAGTCTATCAGAAATGAGTATAAATGCATGTATTATGCATGTGAGGGAGAATACCAGAACCTGTTTATTACATTTGTTTGGATTATGTTTCACCTGAGGGTGGTAAGGCTAGGCAAACTTGTGCACCCTGGGACTCAGGAACAGCGCCCTCTCCTCCCCCCCCCATATAGATTCATAGGTTCATGGATTGTAAGGGGCTGGAAGGAACCTTGCAGATCATCGGGTCCAACCCCCCAGCTCTAGGCAGGAAGACAACTGGGGTTAGGTGACCCCAGCAAGGTGACTATCTAGTCTCCTCTTGAAAACCTCCAGGGTAGGTGACTGCACCACCTCTGGAGGGAGTTTATTCATAGTCTGGACAACCTGACTGTGAAGGAGTTTTTCCTGGTATTAAGCCTGAAGCGGCCTTTCAGGAATTTGTATCCATTGGTCCTGGTGTTACCCAGGGGTGTCCTAGTGAACAGTTGTTCACTGAGCTCCTGATGCACTCCTCTGATATAGCAGTAAGCCGCTATCAAGTCCCCTCTCAACCTTCTCTTCTTTAGGCTGAAGAGGCCCAGGTCCCTCAGCCCTTCCTCGTATGGCTTGCCTTGCAATCATACGGGTGCCCCTTTTCTGGACTCTCTCAAGTTTTTCTATATCCTTATTGAAATGTGGTGCCCAGAACTGGACTCAGTACTCCAACTGTGGTCTCACCAGTGCTGAGTACAGAGGGAATATCACTTCCTTAGTTTTACATGAGATGCATCAGTTGATGCATGTCAGCTTGTTGTTTGCCTTGCTGACTGCCATCTCAAACTGACAGGTCATATTCATATGATGGTTAATCATTACCCCTAGGTTCCTTTCTGCCATGGTGTCAGTCAAGCTGTCACCACCAACCCTGTATGCATTTTGAGGGTTGTTTGCCCCCAGATGGAGCACCTTATACTTGGAAGTGTTAAACTTCATCTGGTTCTGGTATGCCCAACTCTCGAGCCTGTCCAGGTCCTCCAGTATCTGCAGCCTATCTTCTGGCATGACCACGCTGCCCCATAACTTGGCCAGCGAGCTTTTCACTCTCCCACCCAAATCATTGATAAAGATGTTGAAAAGCACCGGTTGAAGCACGGACCCCGGAGGGACACTACTGGCCACTTTGCACCAGAACAACACAGATCCATTCATGAGAACTCTCTGGGTCCTACCCTGTAGCCAGTTTCCCACTGAACGATTGAGCAGCTGAACCCACAATCTTCCAGTTTTCTCACAAGGATATCATGGGATATTAGATCAAAAGCCTTTTGGAAGTCTAGGTATATAACATCGACCTTGTCTCCTATGTCCAGGTGGAGAGAGACCTGGTCACAGAAGGAGTCAAGATTGGTAAGGCAAGATCTACCAGTGACAAATCCATGCTGGCTGTCATTCAGAATCTTATTTTCTGCAAGCTTATGGCACATAGATTCTTTAATGAGCTTTTCCAGGATTTTCCCTGGGATGGAGGTTTGGCTGATTGGCCTATAGTTGCCCGGGTCCTCCCTCTTCCCCTTCTTGAAGATGGGCACAATATTGGCCTCTTCCAGTCATCAGGGATTTCCTCCATGCACCATGAATTCTGAAAGAGCTTTGCCAGGGGTTCCGTGATGACGTCAGCCAGCTCCTTCAGCACTCTCGGATGGAGTCCATCCAGTCTTGCTGACTTATAAAGGTACTAGTTTTTCTAATTGGTATTGCACCCACTCAGCATCCACAGTGGGGAGGCTGTCAGTCCTGGTACATCCCCTATGAGCCTTATCTCGCTTGACTTTCCCCATGGTCTGGTGAAATACTGAAGCAAAGTGGGCATTCAGGAATTTAGTTTTTACCTGAATGTCAGTTACCAGCTGTCCCAAGGTGTTATGCAGGTGTCCCACACTTCCATTTGTTTTTCTTCTACTGCCTACATACCTAAAGAAGGACTTCTTATTGTCCTTGACTCCCATAGCTAACCTAAACTCAGTCACTGCTTTGGCTTTCCTGATCATTTCCCTACAAGTGCTGGCCACTGTTGTATAGAGAACCATCCTTAGCTTCCACTGTGTGTACACCTCTTTTTTCTTTTTAAAGAGGACTGCAATGTCCCTATTAAGCTAAGAGGGCTTGCCAGCCCTTCTGCTACCTTTCTTCTTTGCAGAAATGGTTTTCTTTTGTGCACTGAGGATCGTATCCTGGAGCAATGACCATTCTTCGTGTACCCCATTTGCCTTGCCTTCCTGGTCCTGCATCATCCCCCTTCTAATGCTCTGAGCCTGTTGAAGTCAGCATTTTTGAAGTCCGAGACTTCAATCCTGCTAGTTGATTTATCAAGCTTGCGGTGGACAGTGAACCTGATAATTTCATGGTAATTTCATGGTCACTGTCACCCAGGTTACCTTCAATATTCAAGCCGCTCACCAGATCATCTCCCTTGACCAAGACCAAGTCTAGGAGAGCGTTACCCTGGTTGGCCCTTGCATTTCCTGGGTCAGGAAGAGCTCCTCAATCACAGTCAAGAAACTGTGTGAACAATATGACCTAGCCAAGTGTTCCCCAAATCTATGTCCAGGTAATTGAAGTCACCCATGACAACCAAGTCCCTTGCATGCCCTCACTGCTGCTGGGACCTCTACATGACACGGTAGTGTGCCCCAATGTTCCCTCCTCCCCTACAGCCTCAGCCTGGTCCACCACTTTAAATAACAACAGGAAATAACGTAGTAAGCAGCACAGTAGCACCAGCAGCATCTCAGGCAGCCAAACTGTGACAGAGCCTTTCTTTCCTTTTCTGCAGGAGCTTCTTCTCCAGCAACTAAGAGAACTCTCCCTGCCAGCCCCAGCCCTGGGGTTTAGATGTGCCCAGGGCCCTGCCTCCTTCTGGTCAGCTGACCAGGGACAGGTGCTAGGGGTGTTGGTCTAAGGACATGGAACTGGCAGACAAGGTCCTTTGGGTCAATATAATCTAGTATCTTTTAGTAGACCAACTGAATAATTAGAGAAATATATCAGCAAGGTTTTGGGTTGAAAAACCCTTCGTCAGGCTGAGGAAGCACCTGCAGTTGGTTTGTGTGCTGTTCCTGAATGGAAGGAATAGTAAAGAAGCCAGAGGCTGGCATGCAATGCAGGCCAAAAGCCAGTCAGTGAAAATGGAAGTGGCAGCGTCAGGGTGTGAAGGACAGGGGGAGGGAAGGGGGATGTAGCAGCGTAGGTAAAAGTAGAGAGGTACCTGGGGAGTGAGATGTTGGGCAGATTGCAGTGTGTCAGAATTCCCATGTCTATATTGAGTCCACGAGTTTCTGTACCTAGTACCTAGGAGATTGATGAAGTGCAGTTCATAGATTTGTCTGTGAAAAGTGGTTTGTAAATTCAAACAAGCACTGAACCTTGCTAACCTCATCACCAAAAGACAACTTCCTACAGCCCAAAACACACAGAATGGATCCATACCATGCCATGCCATGCCAAGACATGCAAAACCTACCATCTGGGTGATCTTGGCATGACAAAGGGTTTTTCAACCTGAAAGCTGGCATCCCAGGCAGCTAAGCTGAGCTCACCTGGATCCTTACAACTCCACTGCAACCAGAAAGCCTCAGGTCTGTCAAAGATGTGACTGATCTGGGCTTTCCCCAGCCAGGACTGTGTGTGTGCATGTGGTGGCTGGAGGTTATAGTGCCTCTGACCTGCATTTCACCAGGGGGAACCTCACTGAAAGCACATTCAGTGCTTTAACCTCATGTGTTTATACATCAGGAACCCCTCATATGCAAGCCATTTGCACTTTTTGCCATAGTATATATAAAAACACACAAAAGTACTGTAAGTACAGGACCAAACTAGCCCCAGTAAGAATATTTAGCTACACTGAGTAATAGCAGGTGTGCTCACATGTGTGTTTTTAGTATAAGAGCTAACTATGTGTAACTGTCCATTATAGCCATCCCTATTCAATGCTAGGTTACACCCAGCTCACAAAGCTGTGACCCTGGTCCACCACACTAGGGGCGGCCTTCTTCCAGTTTCAGATCTCTGGGGTGCCAATGGCCTCAGTTTTTCTCTCAGTCCACCGACGAAATAGTAGGAGCAGAGTACCCCAAATTCCCTTCCTCCAGTGCAAGACACAATGCGAACTGATATATACAAACCTTAATACAATCTATATATAATATATATACACAGATAAATTATAGGAACTTGAATTTATAGATGTCATGAAAAGAAAAATGCATAACTAAGCTAATAATACCGGTTAATTAACAATCAATAATAAACAACTCAACATTCACTAATTTGACCATATGTACTATACTTCACACTGGTAACACAGCACTTCAAATACATGGATACTCTGACTTAATATCATGATGCTCAGTGTGACAATAAAATGACCTTTGCAATCTCTCCAGTGCTCTGCAGTGGGGCACAGCTGGAGGTCTGCTAAGCTCAGCACACACAACCCAGTCTTCAGCTGGGTTTGTACACAGCAGCTGGTAGAGAATGCTATGTCCTCTGGCTCATCTGGTAGCTGACTCTGGCTTCTGATCAGCGCTCCCTCCAAGCTGTGCAGCGTGCACCCCACACAAGTGTGTTCATACCATGCTGCCAGATGTGCCTGCGTGGCTGCACACGCCATGCAGCTTAGAGGGAACACTGATTCCAATAAGCTCAGTCAGAGCTGTCCCACCCCTGGTACAACCTTAGCTCAAAGGCAAACACAAAGCAAAGCAACACAAAGACCACCATGCCTTCCAGCCCCTCTTGATCTTTCTATAGCCCTCCACTCACCACTCCTAGGGTTTCCTCAATCACAGCATGATGCTTAATATCGCTTTCCCCTCAGGCCAGCCCAATTTCTCATAGATGGTCAAAGGTAATCCAAACTAACTCCCTCCAGTCTTGCCTTCCCTTTCACCCCACACAGGGATCATGGGTTCCCTGTGGATGGTGTGCCTGCAGAAATCAGCCTGTTGTGTCCTGAAGCCCCAGCTTGGTTCTTCAGGGCTGAATGCTCCCTGTTCCTCCAGAGGTCCCCTTGCAAGCTCTGGCTGGCCCAAAGGGTGGATGAGCTGCTGCACAACACCCTTCCCCGTCTTCCTGCTTGTGTGCCTCCCTCTCCCCCTTCTGTGGAAAAAAACTCCTCTCTTTAAGGAGCCCCCAGCCAACGTGGAGGCTGGGATTTTTTTGCCGGCTCACTGATGGATCACTTTTGTTTGCAAGCCTCTTACTGGAACTTGTCTCTTCCAAGGTGTCTCCACTGAGGCAGGTTTTCATTTGCCCTTAGTCTGGCATTCTCAGAAGGACAACATTCTTGCTCCCTATGGTGCCTGAAAAGGGACAAACCTCTATTGCTGCAAGCCGTGCTGTGTCTGGTGTGGAGCACTCTTCTTTCAGGTATGTCCCCTTTAATGATTGTTACAAAAACTAGAAAATGACAGTAACCTCAAAAAGTTTGGAACTAGATCTGGAATCAGCCAGTCAGTCCCAAGGCTGCACCAACTGGTATAGCAACCTCTGATATAGCAATAACTTGTCTCCATTCTTCCTGGGCTTTTGCAATCCTTGTACAATCAGTCAATTTTAATCCTCTCCAGTCTTTGATGTTGGTGGTCCAGCTTGTCCTAGGTTTTCCTCCTCTTCTTCATCCACACATAGCACTCTGCAGGAAGGTATTGGTAAGGGTGCTGGACCTTTTTGTTACATGTCCAAACTACTGCATCTTTCTTCTTCTTGTGATTTCACGTAAGATTTCATATTTTCCAATTTTATCTTTTACAGATTCATTTGTTCTGTGTGCAGTGTAGGGTACGCATAGAAGTCTTCTGAAGCACTGCGTTTCAAAGGTCTCAATTCACTTTTCCAATGCCCTAGTGAGAATCCAGGTCTTGCAGACATAGAGAGTTGTTGAAATGACAACAGCATATTAGTAGGTGGAGTTTCATTTACATTGTGATGTTGCACTACAGAACAGATCTTTAACCTCAGAATCATGTAGAAAAAGTACCGTGACCACCAAAACAAACTCCATCATAATTTCATAAATTTTAAAAAAGCTTTCGGCAAGATGTGGTGAAAAGCACTTTGGCTGACAATGAAGAAGATAACATCAATCCTACACTGATAAGTCTTATAGAAGAACTCTACAACAACACAAGTATTGGAGTCCTACTTCACAACAACATTGTGGAGTGGTTTACGACATCAGTAGCAGTACACCAAAGCTGTCTTCTCTCACCATGCTCATTTAATTTATACCTGGAACAAATCATGTCAGATGCCTTGGAGAAGTTTTCAACCTTTTTTGGTTGGTGTATCCTGGCAGCCAGTAGAGATGCGAGGTGTCCCCCAGCAGCCAATTGATGAGCAGTGGGGGCAGGGAGCCCAGCGGCTGATCAATGAGTGAGGGTGGGGAGGGAATGTCTGTGTAAAACTGGAAGTGCCAGCAGTGCATAGCAGCAAAAACTAAAGTGCCAGCAGCACTTGGTATGCAGCAGCACAAGCAGCACAAAGTGCTGGTGGCCCTGCCCCCCACTTTGCCACGTCGCTGCTGCATACCCCCTGGGGCCTTCCCAGGTACCTGCAGGGGTACACATACCCCTGGTTGATAACCCCTGCCTTAAAGAACTTCACAGAAACAGTATCAGTTGGAGGACAAGAAATTAACAACCTTCATTTTGCTGATGACATTGATCTAATAACTGGAACTGCTTAAGGAAGTAACAGAAAGGCTGCATAAGGCTGCAAAGAGATATGGAATGGAAATTAGTGTGGATAAGAGCAAGCAATGATAACTTCAGCAAGTAGCAATGATAATGCATCAATAAAAATTGGTAATGAGAAGCTAGAAAATGTAACACATAATATCTTGGAGTAACCATCACAGAAGATGCTACATCAGAAAAAGAACTAAAAACAAGAATAGCAATTGCCATTGGACAACTAGCAAAGCTGAAGAAAATCTGGACTAGTAACAACAATGGATCCAGAATAAATGTCCAAAAATCCAGATCCTGGCCACAGTCCTCATGGCTCTCCTTTCCCACACAGTCCCCACAAGAAACCCTTGAGGAGAGTTCCCACATGCATAAACTTCCATTCCATCACAAATAAGAGAGAGTTGTTCCTTCTCTGTGCTGCTTAGGTCCTTACCTCTGTTAAAACTGCCATCAAGGGTGTTGATTTTAGTTTATGTTTTGTAGACAGCTTTCTAGGGGGAACTAAAAGGAAGCTGCTTGTTCATCACGTCTTAAAAGCCACCAGCAACATTCGGCCACTTCTGAGACATTTAAATCCCTAAATCTTAGGGTTTGTCTACACTCAGAAATTATTTCAGAATAAGTATCCGTGTGGATGGCTTTATTCTTGAATGAGTGATTCTACAGTGGTATTGTACTAAAATGACTTCTCTGAAATTGTTCTGCAGCTTCTATTTTGGTAAGTTTCCAATATAGACAAGTTCTTACCATCTGACACCTATCTTCTAGATAGAATTTCCAAAAAGTGAATCCCGTATTTAGATTCCTGCATACAGCAAAATAGTTACACAGATCCATTGGAATTGTTAATACTGCTATAATTATAAAGAAGACTATTATCTCAAGAGAATATGAGCTGCTCAAAACTCATAATCTTCATTTTTAGAATATTTCAACTTTTATGGTAGTGTAAGACAGATGATGTAGCAATGATGGTGCAGAAATTATGCAAGACCTGACAAAGGATGTTGTGCATTTGAAACCTTATCTAACTTTATTCCAACTACATAGTTGATCCAATAAAAGATATCCCCCTAAGAAATCCTTGCCTCTTCTTGTGGGGTTTCTTTTTTGAGAAGGAAATTCTTTTTCCTGGGAAATTTTGAAAATTTGTTTTCTAAAAAATTTCTGAGAGAATGTTTTAAAAACACTTTTGTATGGTTTTTTTTAGTTTTACATTTTTACATTGCATAATAACATTACAAAGTGAACTATTGCTGACATCGAGTGACATAATAGTTGAAGTACTCTTTCTTTTGATGTTTAAAACTATCTTGAGTAGCTGCCACTAATTGAAAAGTATGTTTTAAACCAAAGAGTCTTTTATTTGTGTTGTAATGAACACACTTTTGGACAACTTATTTAATTATTTAAAAAATAAAAATAACAGAATATTTCAGCTTTTATATTATGTTGCATTAAGCTGTCACTAATGAAATCTCATGGAAAATATGAATTTAAAAATGAAATAAAATTTTATGGTAATTCTTTTAAAAATTTTCCAACATGAATTTATTTTAAGATATTCCCCCATTTTTAGTACAGATTAAGATTATTCATAATAGTTTGTGAAAATGTTGAACTTTATCAAACAGGCCTTTTCTGACAAAAAGATGTTTTTACACAAGCTTTTGGCCACTAGCTGAAATTAGAACCCCTGCATCATACTGTCTTCCAAAATAGCCCACAATAAAAACTGCTTCTTCACATTCTACATTAGAAATGGCATAAAATAAACTGAGACAAACCTTTCTACTACCTTCTGCTCAAGATATGTTGACATATAGGAGTGGCAAAGAGGAAGGTGAAAACAGATGAAAATCCCAGCTGAATGGCCCTCCTTGACTGCTTTTTTTAATCTTCTTGCACCTGTTTCCAGGCGCTAAGTATGATAGTGACAGGGTGTAGAAAGGAATGTAACAACCTGGGCAACAGGATGTGGGTGGAGATAGCAGACTCAAGGGAAAGATTTTGCATCATGTTCCATATCCTGGATTCAGGCTTCACTGTAATATTGAAGTGGGCAAGTGTGAAGTTACTTATGATAAGCACTCAGGAGTGAGGTTTGTCAGAAGAAAAGGTGACTGCATTAGCTGCCCAAGTATTCAGCTGAGTCTGCACAGGCTTCTGAAAACATAATTTTCAAAAATTTTCAGGTTGTGCTAATATTTATATGGTATCATTATTTGTCTGTACCTCATTTTATTTGTATACTCACTCCAATAAGTATACAATGATAGCTGTCCATGCACAAACATGCATTCAAACTCATTTAAAAAATAGGCCAAAAGTAAAATTAACTTACAGTTTAACAAATACTGTCCAGTCATCCATGCAGTATTCTGATCACAAATAAACGGCATAATTTCAAATACCTCAGACTTGTCCAATGCTGGCATAAATAATGGGTTGGCTATTGCTTCTGTTCTCTGTGATTACCAAAAATCCCCAGCCATGTGGCCAGATTCCAAGATAAGCAAAACCATGGCATAGTAAGGTGGGTGGTAGTGAGGTACATGTGACATTGTTGATGTTCAGTGTTTAGGTTCTCACGTGGTTGGTTACTTAGTGACACAGAAAATTAATTTCAAAACAGAAAGGAAAACTTTTCATGTTTAACTCCTCACTGTCTCTTGTACTACATTATCGAGAATGGAGTAAAGGTGGAGGCCGCTTGATTTTGCTTTGCTTTCAAATTAGGTTTGGAAAGTTCTATTAATTAGAGTCCTTCTACATGATACTTCTCAGCACCTCAGTGCCAGCTGCTAACTTTGTTTGTTGGGTGCCTGTTTAGTAGTTGAAGAGGCCAGCAGGGTTGCCAGATATGGAGGAAGCAACATCTCCCGGAGGAGCTGCTGCTTCAAGAATAACTTGGAGGTAAAGGTGAGGCTATGGGGAAGGGGGAGGCTTCACTGGTCCTGAGCATGACCTAAAGCTGCACCCTGCTGTGATAGCGAGGCATGGTAGTCCTGCCTGTGGTGGGGCAGGGCCAGGAAATGCCAAGACTGAGAACCTTCCCAGTGTAAGGTGGGTTGGGGCACCTAAACCCCTGCCCCAACCATCCAGTGGGTAATTAGAACATGGATGAAGCATAAGGCTTGGAGGGTGTCGTGGGGCCAGGCACACCCATGTGGAGCACCTGAGCCCATCTGGGGTGCAAGACCCAGGTAAGAGGGAGATGGTGGCCAGGTATGCCCATGGATAGTACCTAAGCCTGTTAGTGTAGAAGACCCTGTAGGACCTGGAAAGGAATGAAAAGAAGGGAGGCCCAGTGTTTGCTTCCAGAGAGGAAGCCAGGTGCTAGGCCATGTAGGAAGGCCCGGTATGTGCCTCCAGAAAGGAGTCTGGGTGCCAGGCCATGTAGGAAGGCCTGGTGTGTACCTCCAAAGAGGAGGCCAGATGCTAGGCCAAGAAAGGAAGGCTTGGTGGGTGCCTCTAGATAGTAGGCCAGGTGCTAGACCATGTATGAGGCCCAGTGTGTGCCTCCAGACAGGAGGCTGGGAACTCTTTCTAGACTTCAGCAAGGCCTTTGACACCGTCTCCCACCCCATCCTCATTAAAAAACTAGGCGACTGTGGCATTGATGCCTACACAGATGGATTGAAGATTGGCTCAAGGGTCATATTCAGAGGGTGGTGGTGGACAGGTCATATTCAACCTGGGGGGAAGTGGGCAGCAGAGTCCCCCAGGGCTCGGTCCTTGGGCCTGCGCTGTTCAATTTCCTCATCAGCGATTTGGACGACGGGGCGAAATGCAATCTGTTTAAATTCGCTGATGATACCAAAATTTGGGGTGAGGTGAGCACGCTAGTAGTGAGGGAAAGA
>NW_017728910.1:43856127-43857615 GCF_001723895.1 Crocodylus porosus
CCCTGGGGGTCTTTAAGAAGAGGCTTGATGCCTACCTGGCTGGACTCATTTGAATCCAGTCTTTTCTCCCGCCCAGGCATGGGGTCGGACTTGAAGATCTACAAGGTCCCTTCCGACCCTACTTCTATGATTCTATGCCGAGAGTATGATGAAGCCCTGAGAGTAGGGGGAGGATATGTTGAGGCCCTGAGAACATGGAGGCACGAGTTGAGGCCCTGAAAGTAAGGAGCCTATAAAGGATCCAGGTAAGCATTTGGGTCCCTGAGGCCATGGGTGGGTGGGAAGCCGAGTGAGAGGCAGGAGTACAAGTGCCACAAGGGAAAGGGGTGAGTCATCTGACCCTAATTGGGAATAGCTGGGGAGTAATATTTGGCATGAGACAAGGGGCAGAGTTGGACCAGTGTTTTGTGAATTGCTCAGTTCCATTCAGTTGAGGGCCACGGGAGAGGCCCCGAGTCTGTACCAGGGCTGACTGAAGGGTGAAGAGTGAAGCCTAAGGATCTCCATGAGTAGGGTGGTATAAGCGTGGCCTCAAAAAGGGAGGTGGGATAGAGGCCAGGTGAGAGCCAGTGGAGTGAGAGAGGCCCTGGTGATAGAGGGGTGGGGTGTGTGGCTTGTAACAGGACAGAATAGAAGAGGCTCAACACTGTGCCAAGTTGGGCCCAGCCTCAGGCCAGGTCATTGCACAGCCATTGAAAACATCTGCAAAGGCATGGGACATGTGTAGGGGTGGTTGAAGTGTGTACATGGCCCTTATCATCCGGGCACTCAAAAGGGAAGCCTCCTGCCTAATTACCAACATCATTATCTTCAGTCAAGGCATGGCAGGAGAGTAGGTGGGTGACATGCCCAAAGACAGGTGTGCGACCAGGACTGAGACTGGTTGGGGAATTCCCACTTGTCACATACCAAAAATGTGGCAGGCAGGTTGGAGGTGGTCCTCTCCCAGGGTGCTCACAGATAACCCCTTCCAACGCAGACCCCATTACACATGCTCTGTCATGTTTTCTATATCCTATCCTACGTTTCTTCACATCACACAGCCAATGTAGCCCTGGTTACTGAGCCTACATTGTAGGGCACAATACCCATAGTGCCCAGTGCTTTCAAAACTTGGAATTCTTGCAGTCCACCCCGTTTAGAATTATCATTTTAATTCAACGGCATGTTGTAGAATTGGATAATACATAGTGCATCGCAAAGGTTCTGTAGCAAAATAACTTCTTAGTCTTGATCTAACTTCCCTCACTGTCCAGTTCAGAATAGGACCGTGCACCCAGAGCTCAGGGATTTCAAATCTAATTTATTGCTATGTGTATATAATTTTGCACCAAAAAAAAAAAAAAAAAAAAGGTTTTTTCCATTAAAAATCAATTTTTTTGCATTTTGAAAAATTTTCACTACCAGGGTATTTGTATGTCAACAGCTGATACAGAATGAAGTGAGCCATTCCCACAAGGACTCCCAAAGTTTTTTCCCCTATACTAT
>NW_017728910.1:43857715-43867353 GCF_001723895.1 Crocodylus porosus
AAAAAAAAAAAAAAAAAAAGGTTTTTTCCATTTACATTCTTTTTTTTTTCTTTTTGAAAAGTTGAACTAGACTGCAAGGCTTTTGCAAAGATGACATTAGGTCCATAGTTTCCATTAGTTTGGAAAAACCACACAGAAGCTTGTTTTTAAAGACAGAGAAAATAAGATTAAACAAGACAGGGAATGCCATTATTAAAGAATGAAAATATTTTCACTACCAGGGTATTTGTATGTCAACAGCTGATACAGAATGAAGTGAGCCATTCCCACAAGGACTCCCAAAGTTTTTTCCCCTATACTATGCACCAATTAATAATACCCAGATTAAATAAGCAGTGTATGATATTCTCAGAAATTTGCTGTTTCAAAATTCTTGTCCTTTTATTTATTAACATCTCCATAGTTTCTACCTCTGACTTGTTATGGATGGATGTTCTAGATGGATATTCCAAAGTAATATAGTAAACAATATGTTAGCATAGTCCATGATTAATATGTCCATATATAAGTTAATATTGTGCAGTGTATTTAAAAAAAAAAAATGTTTCATGATCCCTTATTGAAAAAAGGCCAGGAAAATTCTATTCCTTCACAAGTATGTGGGAAACTGAGGGATACGACACTGAAAAGTATTGGGCAAAATGTATGAATCAATACAACCAGAAATTATAGTACCAACTTCTGACATGTGGCATTTGTATAAGTCCTAGTTGTATCGATGAGACTACTCACTTAGCTAAGTATGAAATGTGAGTAAGGGGTAAATAATCTAGTCATAGTAAATTGTTTTACTTTTTTATTCACTATTTTTTCATTTCTAACTAGTAAGTGATATTATATTATTTTCAAAATGAAAACAGCTACATTATTAGGTTATGGAGTTTTTTTGTACAGTTTTTTTTTTTTTTTTTTTTTAAATTACTTTCAGTATTGCTTTTTTTCCAAAAAAGTTGCTTGGTTCTACTGCAAAAGCAGTAGAGCTTTCTTCATCCCTAATTCAAATTTTATAAATTAACGTTTATGAATTGCTTTGAAGAAAGGTTAGTAGAGAAAAAATAATATTCTGCCATTCTCTAAAATGTGGTTTTACTGTTGCATTTTAGCTCCATTTGGCACCACTAAAATATGTATGCTTGGGAGGGGTTGCAGACGGGTGATCTTCAAAATGACTTTGTTTTGCAGCATGAGTGCAGAAGTGAGTGGTCAGTATGCGCTTGGTAACTGTCCAGCCAAGGACATGCTGCTGCAATGGTGTAGATATGGCTTTATGTCCAGAATTCCTATTGAAAAAAATAATAAATGTTATTTGTATTCTTATGTCCATTAGTGGCTTTGAAAAATCTTTTATCTTACAAATATTAATTTGTATAATGGATGATGAGATCACTAGCTTTCACACAGTTCCTATGATGGCCAGATGTCTCTGATGCTTACTTCGGAAGTAGACTTTCCCTTACCAATGGCAAGGTAATCATTAAACAATCAGGACACTAACCATCCTGTCACACACACAATTTCCTTTCTAACACAAGTCCCAGGGTTGTGGGTTCTAGATGGCATTTCCTAGTTCTGGGTCTCCATAGCACTGGCAACAGCTATATATAGATATCTATATATATAGATATCTATAGAGAGAGAGAGAGAGAGAGAAAACAGAAGAACATTGTCAGTACAATACACACAAACCTGATGAGTGAAATAACTAACTTATGAATTAGAGAGGAATCCTCCTTCTATGGCAGTAGTAACAGAAACTGGTAGATATTTGAATCCAACTTCAAATGCTGACTTGTGCAAATAGACACAGTAACTTCACTGGGACTATTTATGTGAGGGTTTGTAGGATTGAGCCATTTGTCACTAGTTAGATTTATCCAATCATGGATGTTTCTATTCAAGAGTAAATTCATCAGGAATTTAGACACTGGCATGAGCCAGCAGCCAATCTGTTATTATTACCTGCTATTTTATAGAGAATATCATCTCCCTTTTGTTATCACATTCTTTCTATTCGCTACATTTGAATATAGAAATATTTTCACTAGGAATATGTTATTTTTCTAGTTACTATTTTCAATTTTTTCCATGTATATAGGGGCAGTGCTGCTTGCTGTAACAGTAGGATGAAGTAGCTTTAACACTTAGATGTTAACAGATAAATAGAATTAGAAATATATTTTTGTCAGTAAAGATCTCAACATACAAGAATTATCCTCATAGTGAAATCAAGCTCCCAGAAGCATGTCTCAAAAATTCTTTACACTAATATGGGAACAGAAGAAGGATCTTAGTATGTGTGGTACTGGTGAATGGATGGTTTCATTTTTTAAAAATGGAGAGGTGAAAGGAGGAACAGTTATGGTTTTTAATCAACAGCATTACAAAAGGTAGCCACTGGGTGGCCTACCCCCATCCATAAGTAGGAGTCTACCAAACTCAGGGTGACTGCCAGCCAGTTTTGAGGGCAGATGGTAAGCCTGGCAGCCATTTTCCCAGGTGAAGTGCAGAGGGCCCCCCCATGCCTCTTTCAGGCTGAGGGGCCTCAATGTCTCTGCCTCTCACCACTATTTGGCTCTGAGGGTTGTCTGTCATATGGTCCCACCCCTCATTACTGATTGGTGGAAAGGGGTGAGGGCATGTATGGACAGCCCTCACAGCCAATCAACAGCAAGGGGTGGGAGTGCCATCCATCTTGCCATGCCAGCAGCCCCCATTTCACCATAGTGGGCTACACAGCCAGGCCACAGTAGCCACGGGAGGGAGGGAGCCAACATTTTATTTCAGGAGGCTTTTTTTCAAGGGATCCCACCATTGTGCTATTTCAATGTCTTGATCAGGAACTTGGATAAGGGTGTAAAGAGCACTCTGTCCAAATTCATGGATGACATGAAATTATGGGGTGGAAAATGATCAAATCCAGACAGACCTAGACAGGTTGGAGAAGTGGGCAAAAAAGAATAGGATGTAGTTCAACAAAGACAAGTGCAAAGTGCTGCATCTAGGGAGAAGGAATCACCAGCACACCTATAGGCTAAGGGATGACCTTCTCAGCAGCACAGCAGCAGAAAGGGATCTCGGAGTCATAGTTGACTCCAAGATGAATGAGCTGTTAATGTGACAAAATGATCAGTAAAGCTAACCGCACTCTATCATGCATTAGCAGGTGCATGACAAACAGGTCCAAGGAGGTGATACTTCCCCTCTATGGGGCATTGGTCAGGCCACAGTTGAAGTACTGCATCCAGTTCGGGATGCAGACAACCTTGAGAGAGTCTGGAGGAGGGCCACTCGTATGGTTAGGGGCCTGTAGGTAAGGACCTACAAGGAGAGACTGAGGGACCTGGATCGCTTTAGCCTCTGCAAGAGAAGGCTGAGAGGATCTTGTGGCCATTTGCAAGTTTATCAGAAGGAGCAGCAAGAAATTGGAGATATTCTATTTACTAGGGCATCCCTTGGAGTAACCAGGAACAATGGCCACAAACTGACAAAGAGCAGATTTAGGTTGGACATCAGGAAGAACTTCTTTATGGTAAGGATTGCCAGAATCTGGAATGGGCTTTCAGGGGAGGTGGTGCTCCTCCCCTACTTTGGGGGTCTTTAAGAGGAGATTGGACAAGCAAGCTGGGATTATATGACGCCAGTGGTCTTTCCTGCCCAGGGCAGAGGGTTGTACTCAATCTACTGAGGTCCCTTCCGACCCTAGCAGCTATGAAACTATGAAAAGTGTGGAGCTCACGCTTTTTTGCAGGGCCTGCCCAGAATCTCAATTTCAGTAGGTCCCTATCCATAAGTATTTCTGGGATTATTGAGAAGAGGGCAGACTACCAGGATTATACTGAGGGAGGGAAGGGGAGAAACAGGATAATAGGAATGTAATAAATAGCTTGAGAAAGTTGCACAATATTGTACCCAGTGAAGAAACCTTCACCTCTTGCTGTAGTTTTTTTGGCATCAAGAAGAGCTTATCTTCAAGTAATATATAAAAAGTTAGGTGAATTGCAAAAGAGGAATGCAGACAGATTCTCATATCAGCAGTATGTTTTGGTTAAGGCTCTACTAGATGTTTTCAAAGTGCATTTGGCAAAAAAAGAAAAATCAGTTTATTCTATGTTTTATCGCATGCTGTTAGTTAACAAGCTGTATGAGGAAATTAACACTGTGAATCTTAGAAAATAATGCACAAACTATTTTAGTTTTGTACAACTTCAAATATTGTAGGAGGTTTATTTAAAGAAAAAAGATATAGACTTGGTCTTTTGCCTGCTTACTGCGTTGTAAATATGAACATGAGAGGACAGTGCTGCTAGTTCAGTATCAGCTGTATAAAGGAATTATTCTGAGAAAAGAAACATTTTAGGACTAACTCAGGATGAATTTGCATCAGTATTTAGGACTATCAGAATCATGCCCCAGTGAAGACCCACTCAAGCCCTGGTTTTAGGATACTATGCTAGGATGATTTTTTTCCCCTCAAGTGAGCATTTTAGAAGATTATTCTTAGATGGTTTTAAGATTCACTGAGTAACTAAAACAAGAGATTGCCTTTAAACTATGATCTTGATAGTGACATGAGCAGAGCAAATTCTCAGCCAATAATTTTTTTTCAATGAATTTCATCACTTTGTTTTTAGATAGTCTGAACAGCTGAAGAATCTTGTTTTTCAAGGTTATTCATTACCTAATGTCAGCAAATAATAACTCTACTTTGGCTCATATGAGAAGTTCATATGCAGTAATCAAAATTTGAGTAGTGCATGAAAGAGTTTTGTTCCTTGAGCAGGTGAATATAACTCTTAAATTACCAGGACAAATACTTCCAGTATTCACCTATACTGGCATTTTCTATTATTCACTAAAAATTTACTGTTCTTCCAAACATGTATTCCAGCTGTAATAGGGTGGGTCTGCCCGGGGCCAATCTGTGTGGCCCGCCCACATGTTCTTGGGCCAGCCGCCCACTTCCTCGCCTGCCATGCCTTGATCTTAATTGATTGATGTAATTAAGCAGGAGGCTGCCCATTCTCTGCCCCCATGCCAGGGGGTGCTATCTGCAGCTCCATTCCTCCCATACACCACAGCCCAAGCCTTGCAGATGACCTAATGATGTTCTCACATGTGCTAGTCCCACACAATGGGCCCCAGAATCCTACTGTAGGACCCCACCTGGGTTCCTCCCTTCAGGCAGACTCTGCCACCATCATATCGAGCCACATATCTCCCTGCCACAAGTTCCCCTCCAGGTGTGGTCCCCTCACTGGGACCTTCAGCTCACACTAGCCCCGGCCCATCCCCAGGTCAGTCAGTACCCCAGGCCCCTGGCTCTTGGACATCTCTGTCAGTGGGTCCCCTTGCCCTTCTGACCTTCCTGGTCCTAACCCCCACCTGGGCCAATCAGGGGAAGCTCTGACAATGGCCTCAATATATGACCATTACTCTTTCCCTGGGGTCCCTATCTCTGGGTCCTCCTTCACAGACATGGGAGCTGGGGGTACCTCACACCATGACTGAGGCCTCAGGGTCTCACAGGGGACTGTCACTCCCCCCCTGGGCAGCAAGTCATGGTGCTACTATGGCTGTTATCTTTGACCCACACTCTGCCTCCCAACGGTGGAGGACTTATTGGGGTCAGGACTCAGCTTCCTCTCTCTGGCTGAGCCCCCATTCTTCCCTCACTGGGTTCCACCTCACCTTCTCACAGGGCTTCAGGTCACTGCCCCCTCACAACTGGGGGCTTCCCTCCTCTGGGGGGCTCAGGTGACCGCAGACATGCCTGACCCCAACTCTCCCCCTTGGGGTCTCAAACCCCCACAGGGCTCTGGCAGCCTCAGCCATACATGGCCTCCAACTCCCCACTCTCCTTCTTGGGGCTTACACCCCACAGCTACCTCCAATGGAACACGACCCACCCAGAGGTGAGGGCTAGGGGTTAAGGCACCCTGACCTGCCTTTCACTGGGGTGATCACTGGCCTGGCATTTCCTAGGGGCTCCCGCACCACTGGGAGCCCCACCAGGCCACCCACTCCTGGGAGGGTGTAGTTGTAGGTCATACCCAGGACCAGGAGCCTCCTACCATCCCCTACAGCTCCTCCCTTACCTCCAGATGAAACTCAGCAGCCCTCTAGCCAAGCAGTGTTGTTGCCTGCCTCTAGTAGCCAAACTGTCTTGTTTATATGGACAGCCCTGAACCTAAAATGGCTGCCCTCATTAGGCACCTGGAGGGTGCCAGCTCCAAGGCCTTAAAGCAGCAGACACACACAGTGCCCTGCCACACCACCTCTAAAGCATTTGCAAAAAGTAAACAAAAAGAAGACATGGATGTGGTCTCAGAATCTTTGTTTAAATAAATGTAGTGAATTATTTCCCAGCTCCAAGAAATAAGGAGCTTAACTTATTCTTGGAGATCTGTGGGAACCTATTTGCAATACCCTGTAGCAGTGGGTAAGCTGTATGTCAGCAGGCATTTACTCCCCCCAGAACAATAACAGATATGATCATCATCTTCTTTGACTATTCAGACATGACCTTGAACGTGGGGCTTTGGATTACCTGGCACAGCAACTCATCCCAATCTGCCACCTCCTTAGTAAAGCACTGGGGCAGACACAGGTTGCCAGAACTCTCTAGCTGGGCCATGCCACACACCCAGTCCTGTCACCAGAGTGGCCTGCATGGGCTGACTTCACCCCTTCCAGTAGAAAACCCTGACTTGGAAAAGGAAGCATCTGGGTTACAGGGCTGTTGCACCCTTGACTTGTGCCTCTCCTAACTAATAGACTCTCTGGATACTCAACTCAGCTTGCTTATGGAACCTGAGTTTGGTCTGATTCTTTGGCTTCCTGACCTGGCTCTGGTTTGATCTCCTAGATACCTGACCCAGAGAGCCTTCTTACCCTGCACTCTGCCCAACTCTCTGGATCTCTGATTTGGTTCCCCAGACAGATCTTCTGGCTCCTGGCTTCCCTACACATGGACTGTATATACTTCCCTTAGATCTTGGTTGCTTCTCCAGACCCTGGATGACCTCTCAGACCTGGCCACCCATGGTCCAGCATGGCAACAGGCATATCTCTTGGGTCCTCTGACCTTGATCCATCCCTGATAGATAAACCCATCCCATACTCTCTCTCAGGCCTTGACCAGCATTAAGAGGTTTAGAGACTGAAGGTGGCTTGCCTGGTTGTGCTTACACTATAAATGGACTTTCCATTCTTGGGATTCTACAGGTTCTGGATCTTTTGGGCTATCATTTTTAAGTGTGCAGATCAACCAGCTGATTTCAGACTAATGTGAACAATCCAATGAAAGTGCAGTAGTTCATTTGATTTTTCAAATTGTTTATGGGTATCATTTTGTTTTGTAAATTCCATTCAAATTCCAGAAACATATTGTTAATTATTTGGAATAGATGTTACAACAGTAGAATTTTTTTGCCTACTTTCCTGGATTTTCCCCATCTACTTGAAAATAGCAGAAAAAGACTGGCTTTGTTATTTCTGAAGAATTGAAATTTAAACAAGAGAATGAACAATAGAAAACAACAAAATATGCCTTTATGCTTCTACTTATTTATTGGACCATAAATATTTTTGCTACAAGTGGAGAAACAGTTGGAATCTGCAAACATTTTTAAGTATTTGAACAGTGGATACTGTGACCCCCAAAACCAACTCAAATTGAGCTCTGCCCTATAGTCTGAGATCATTCACAAGTAATTTGTCTCAGTAGTTCTCACATCTAAACACAAGCAACGATTCATACTGCAATAAACACTTTTTGCCTTTATTCATTCTGGTCCCATCTCTCCAGTTAAATTTTTCTAGTGAATAAGGGCCACAGAGTCCCTTGAGTAGAACTAAATGTTCCATTACTCAGGACAGCCTTCATCAGTGAAAAGAGGGGGAGGAATGCCTGCAAGGTTACTAGGGAGAAGGTTATTGCAATAAAAATAAAGAGAAACTTGTGTTATTTTATTACCAAAGAAAGAAAAAAATCTAGAGCTCCATAAATTTGCAGATCTGAACTATATTTGGACAGGTACATAGATGATAGATATCTGTCTTAGTGTTTGTTAGCAAAGAAATACTGCACACTTTAACAAGACAAGATTTGCAAATTCCTTGTCAGCAAATGCCTTTAGGAAGGATATAGCAGGAAGAGCAGTCCCCGTCTCATAACCCAAGGCCATTTTGTGCAGCCTAAAGACCTTTCTTTTACCCTTTTGCAGATGAGAGATGTTTCCTGACAACAAGTGCCACTTGTGGGCCAATACATTTATTTTATTCAGTAATACTCAGCATGAAAATAGACTTAGATATTGCAACTTATCAGACCATTTCCAATAAACAACTTTTTTAGCCAAACATTTTGAATATTTAATTTTGAAGCATAAAAGATGCTGATAAACATGAAATTAATAGCTTTTTAATCTCATTAGTTCTGGCATCCTTTAGTGACCCAAAAAGGACTGATGTACTATAGACTCTGATCAGCAATTTGAAAAAGAATTGTCACTTTTTTCCTTGCTGCTAATTTCTAATTGCAGGTTGTTAAACACAAGCACAAGGGATAGCATAGGATGTAGGTTTTCTAAAGAAGGCAAACAACTTACTGTTTTTCTTGGAAATAGCACTGTGTCCTAGATGTACCTGTGTATTTCTTGTAAGCTTTTTAAATAATTTATCATCAAAATACAAAACTCCAGATAGCTAACTTAAGAAGCCTGAGGTTGAAGGAAAGGTTACTTGATTTCTGTGAAGAATATCATGTCTTTCAGATATGTTCATTTAATACTTTTTTAAACTGTAAAAGACAATTTCACTTTGAAGTCAATGCAGTTGCATCTATTTATACCCAGTTTGAAGTTGGCTCCAGTTTCTTTATTGATTGATTTTGGTCGTATGCTGAATTATTTTACTGTATGTAAGTGAGAACATTATTTACTAACACAGAAACTGCTCCTTGCATTTTTGCATTGAAGGGTGGTTGCAAGATTTTCAGCTGCAGAGCTTTCTCTCCACAAATATTGGTTATATAGCATTCTTAGCACCCTTGATTGATGTTGCAACATAGTTTATCCATGCCATTAGCTTGCCCAGCTACCCAAAAGGGATATATTCTCAAATACTAATTTTGAAAAATATATATTTATTCCACCTTGTTTTAGACCATCCTATAATTGGCTGCTTAGAGTGCCCATGTGAAGGCTTTACTGGGGTAATTTCAGACACGAAGAACAAAAATCCATTATGGGTCAACCATATGGAATAGGCCTAAGATTGTCATCCCCATTGTGGAACCTTGTTCTCTTTCTCTTTCCTGTTTGCCCCTGGCTTTTTTCTTTGACCTGAGCAAAGTGCAGTAGATTAATTTATCTGTGCTGTTTTCATAATTTTCATGTTTCATTTGAATCTCTCCTTCAAGAGTACAACGGATATTCAGTGTATTGATGAAGCATTTGTAGTGTTCACATCCTGGTCAGACACGTACGTCATGGGACCATTTTATTCTGGGACAAAGGAGGATTATTCTGCACTGGTCCGGTCCTGCAGGGAGCAAACCAGGAAAGCCAAGGCTGCAACTGAACTCCAACTAGATTCAAGCATCAAGGACAACAAAAAGTCCTTTTTCAGATATGTGG
>NW_017728910.1:43867453-43886292 GCF_001723895.1 Crocodylus porosus
GAGTAAATTGGATGCTTATCTTGCTGGGATCCTATGACCCCAGCTGACTTCCTGCCCTTTGGGCAGAGGGCTGGACTCGATGATCTCCCGAGGTCCCTTCCAGCCCTAATGTCTATGAAATCTATGAAAGTGGAGTTGTTCAGACACCCATGTCCATTGCCCAAAGATAAATTCTAAAAAAGGTTCACAGGATAAAAAGTGTTAACAGATTTTCCCAGAACATTGCAAAGTGTATCCCAGGTTTGCTTCATTTACAGAAAAGCACCAGTGTGTTCAGCCTCTCACTAAACCCTGATTAGAAAGGTAATGTGTTTACACATCAACCCTGGGATGTTTCTGTTCCTGGACTAATGCAGGCTCAACTTGTCCAGAGACAAATTTAATGATGTCCATCCTAGCCAAAGTGTCTCATAAGACACACAAGTCAGACTCTGCATGTCTCATATTATACGACTATAAACTCATAGCTTCCATCAGCAAATGAAACAAATGCTTTACATATATAATGTATCACAGGACAGGTGAAGGATGATACACCTGTTTTACAAATTGGTAAAGTGAGGCACAAGTTAACCAAACATTTCTAAACTTACAAGCCTAAACTCAGTATCAGTTTGGCATGCATATTTTGTCCAAGGTCATTCACTGAGTTAGTGGCATAGCCAAGTGTAGAATCCAAGGTCATGTCCAGACGAGCATGGATGTTAGGTTCCCTGGGGACAACTAGCAGAGGAACACCTTATGCCACTGCTGGTTGTCCCTCGGGAATGCCCATGTCATGCACCCCCTGGAACGCACCAGGTTACTTTGGGTGGGGTAGAGGAGGCTGGGACCAGCAGCCTTACCTGGGGTCTGGGGAAGCTGCAGCTGTGTCACTTCTGCAACTTGGAGCCTGGTCAGCAGCTGGAGCGTGGCTCCCGCTGGCCAGGCTCCGGTTTTGGGCAGTACACGCTGCCTCCACAGGCACCATCCCATTTTTTTTTCTGCATGGGTTTTTTGACACCTGGATCTCCAGGGGTGAACCCCACCTCCCTACGCTGCAAGGTAACAGTTCATGAAAAGCCTGAATGTGTGGTGTGTGGTGCTGCAGGTGGGTCTGTGGCACCACATACCGCACAGCTGCTCTCGTCTGGACATGGCCTAAGAGTCCTAATTGCTCTAAACACTGGACCATATATCTAATACCTCCATTTTTATAAACTCATCTTCAGAGTGAGAGAGTGCTGGGGTTTAGGATGTGCTTGTTTTTTTCAGCAGCCCCTCTATGTCCCATGCTGGTGGTAATTCCTGTGAAAAAAATGGCCCATGGTACATTCAGGTTAAGTAGCAGTGAACTGACTAGACATACATCAGTAAACCTTTGAGAGAATTATTTTTCCAAGCCTGAAGAACACTTTTTTGCCATTATCTAGAAGATAACTGAAATGTTGGAGAGAAAAGTGAATATACAACGGAAAGAAGAGTGTAGACACTTTCCAACAGAGAAGACAAACTCTGTCATCACGACAGCAATAATTAAGTGTCTGCACATTAACTTTGGACACAGCTATTCTAAATAATGTCCAAGATAGGGGAATAATTATTGGACACACTCAACATCTCCACTGGAATTTTTTTTACTTCTCCTCCCCTGAATAACCTGAATTACAACAGCTGGGTATGGAATGACTCTGTTTTACAGATGCTGCAGTTCACTTTATATTTTATTAAGCTGAAACAAGAGCCACAGTAAACTCTCCCAGGGAGTTCAGAAGTTTCCACCCTTCTAGTAATTGCACACTGTACAGGAAATGGAGGTTTAAAAAAAGTTACAAAAAGTCATTCTGGGTATCATTTAATATAGTTGTCACCTTAAAATAAGTTCTCATTTTAAAATTTCTGTGACTTGAAAGGAGCCTTGTGGGTGACCTCACAGAGGGGGAAGGCTAGGGGAGCACACTCCAACAGAAAAGCACTCAACAGGGAAGATCTTGTGGACCACGTGGGTCCAGAGACCCAGTGAAGAGCCAGGGACGATCAGGGCCATGTGGGTCCAGAGGCCCAGTGAGGAGCCAGGGAATAAAAGGTAGGACCAGGGGGGTCCAAGGCCTGGAGTTGAGGCCCAGCAAGGGGTCTGAGGCCTATAGTGATGCCCAGCAAATAGGTTGGGACCAGAGGGGTCCAGTAGCTCAGCATGGGGCTAGGAATAAAGAGCAGGGCCGGATGGGTCTGAGGGTCAAGGGACCAGAGAGGAACTGACAGCTCAGAGAGGGGATAAAAGAAAGACTGAGGGGCCTACTAGTCCAAGAAGTAGTTGGGTGAGACTGAGGGTTCTGGCAACCAGAGTGGGGATGACAAGCTGAGGGGTCAGAAGGCCCAGTGAGGGGCTGTGTCAGCAATCAGTTGAACATCTGCTAGGATGTTGTCTGAAAGGCATGGAACATGGTGTGGAGGAGGTATAGAGCCATGCAATTGGCCCACTAGACTACAGTCCAGGTAGTCATTATAGTAAGACTAGGGCAGCCTCACTATTTATCATTCTATTTCCATCAAGGCAGGGCAGGAAAGACAGGAAGTCACCCTACAGGAGGAGTGGGCATAGTTGCAGAGCCACTAGGGGGCATCACAGCCACCCCTGGGGCCCCAACTTTATGATACAAGCCCTCACTCTGGAAAACTCTTATTAATGTTTCATTAATATATTTTACTGCACAGTAGTGTAAGTAGGGGCAGACGATTGAAATACCAACTGTGGATACCAGTTTAGAAGAGGATCCCAAAATAGTCGACATGGAGCCTGCACCACAGGGGCTGCTCCAATCAGTGTGTGGGGGAGCTCATGCCATAGCCACAGCAGCACAACCCTGTGACACAGCAGTAGCAGCCACCAGTATGTGGTAAGCCCATGCTGAGACGGATAAGACTCCTGGGACACCTCCCTTCCCACTCTCTGCTCTCTGGGGCTCAACACAGGATACCTAAAAACTTCTGTTACTGCAAATACACTCTTTTTTTAGTTCCTTAACTTTGGAAACTTAATACATTCTGAGTAGGTTTATGGACATGTGTGCACGTGCGCGCGCGCGCACACACACACACACAGGCAGATTTAGAAGGGGTGCAGTGGTGCAGCTGTACCCCCTGACCACCTTTGGATTTGACTACACAATGGGAATCTCTGGGGACTTTTTAAAAGTCCCTAAAGCAAGTGAAAATCCTCCCTCTCTTCCCCTTCCTCTCAAAGGCGTGTCCCCCCCTGCCCCTTTCTTCAGTTTTCTGTCTGCCTTTACCCACTGTCCTAGGGGCAGGGACGCACCAGAGCCATTCTGGCCCACTACCTGAGCCCTGGGCTCAGCTGGGGATGGGGACAATGGCAGCAGAAATGGCCAGGGGTTTTCCCTTCCCCATGCTGTGACTGGGCAGGGTGGGGAGAAACTACTCTCCAGCCATCCTGTTGCCGCTGTCTCCTCTCCATTTGAGCCCAGGCCCACTCAGCCTTATTGGCTCTACAGCTTACCCACCTCCAAACAGCAGAGAAAGCAACAGCAGCAGCTGGGGGTGGCGGGGAGGGCGGGCAAGAGGAGCAGAGGGGCATACTTCTGAACAGAAAGGGGAAAGGAGGGAGGATTTTTCACCTGTTTTAAGGACTTTTAAACATCCCCATAGGCTCCCAGTACTGGTGCAGGCAGAGGAGGCTGGGAGCGTGGGATGCAGTGTGAGTTGCAGCTCCCTCACCCTACTTTGGGAAATCCTGGATTCTCCCTGTAGCAGGGAGCCTATGGCTGTTCCTTTAAGAAGAGAAATGCAACAGATAGAGCCCAGTAAACTGGATAAAGGCTGGCTAGTGGCCACAATAGGGTAAACAGCAAGGAAACACTGCCACCTAGGCAGAGAGCTGCATGTTAAGCAAAGGTGGACATTTGCAGCCAGTGAAAAACTCTACCTGTCCAAGCTTTGGAACATGAATTAAAAATTTGGCAGGGTATAGCTTTTGTGTCAGGGATTCTCCTTGTAATATCTATAAACATCAATTTTCATGTGCTTGTTGGAGGGTTGTTCACAGAATCATGGAGCAGTAGGGCTGGAAGGGACCTTCCAGAGGTTATCTAGTCCAGAGGTTCCTAGACTTTTTCTTACTGCATACCCCCTTCCATATTTACCGGCTGCCCCTACCAGCATATGTTTTATATTTTAGCTCCTTAAATGTCAATTATTATTATAATGAAAATTAAATCTGCCATTATATAATTTCTCCTGTGTACCCCCCAGAGATGTCTTGAATACCTCCAGGGGTATGCGTACCAGAGTTTGGGAACCCCAATCTAGTCCAACCTCCTGCCTGAGGCAGAATCATCCCTATCCAAACCATCTCATACAAACCATAATCTAGTACTACTGTCAACCCTGGCACCACCAAGACCCAACACCCTGACCTGCCACAGGTAAAGCTGGGGAACCATGATAGTCAGCATCCTGCTTCTGCAAAATGTTGTCAATATATGCTCAAGCGATCCCAGGTAGAAGGCCATACCCCTCACTATAAAGGAAAGCAAAAACCCCTACAGACCATACCAGCCTGGCCATAGGGTAAAATTTCTTCCTGACCCCAAATATGGCAATTGGTCAGCCCCTGAACAGAAGGTCAAGACCCTCTAGTCTGGAATCTCTGGCTTGGGTCTCAGCAGGGACATTGGCACACCCCAATCAAAGTCTCCAGCTTTGGCTGTAGCCATCACCCAAGCCCAGTGGGAAGACTTAAAAATACCCTGCCTTTTTTATTAAATCCCCCTCCCTCTGCTACATGTGTCAGGTAACTGTTCAGCTAAAGCTTGTTAGAGCTTTTCAGTTAAATTCTGATAAGAATTCCCTTAAATCTGGAGCATGCTGCACCCCAGGTTCACAGGGCTCAGCTGGACTTCCCTGCTTATTGCTGCTCAGGACAATTATGACTGCTGTGGGCAGAGAAGAATGGATCTTTTGTCACACCCTGGGTGGGATGAGAAGGGGGAAGTGAGTGTTTACCTCCTCACATAGGGACTGCTGCAGTGGCAGTGGCAGTGGCAGTGGCACAAGTTCCCTTAGCATGGACTGCTGTTACTCCTACTGTAGCAGTGTGGATTCCCTGGGGGCTGCCAGTCTGAACTAGTGCCCCACTTGGCTGTGCTCTGCAAGTTATGCTACTGTTCTGTGGTCTTAATGTTCTTCATAAGAGCAGGAAGTACAGAAGAGGAATCAGGATGGGATTAGTGATGGGGCGTTTCAGTGGTGTATTGGGACAAGGTACATAGGAAGAATGGGCAAAGAGATTGGAAATGGAAAGGGGAAAAGATCTGAGATGGGCAGGGCAAAAAGACTGAAACTATGAGCGAGTAAGGAGGATAGGGGAGAGACAAATCAGAGGGAAGTGTCCTAGGAAGGAGGAAATGTGAAACTGTAACTGATGGGCAAGGAGTTAGGAAACTGGCAGGGAAATAAATGCAGTTGTAGAAAAGGAGAACAGATATTACAAAGAACTAGGGTAGAGAGAGAGAATGAAGACTACCTGAGCAAAGAAATTAGAACAAGGAGATGGGAGGTGAGAGATTGAACAAGGGAGAATGTTACCGAATGGGAATGAGCCAGTGAGAAGGACAACTAGAGGCTGGAAAAGGTTAGGCAAAATGGAGGACTGAAAGTAAAGGAGATAAGACTGGAACTTGAGAAATGCCAGATGGGAAGACTAGGGAATATTGGTAAGAAAAGTGGGAAAGGGGTGTAAAGTGTGAGGAGTGGAGACTAGGAGTGCCCAGATAACATTACTTTTGGCATTTTCTATATTAAGAGTAATTAGGTTTGCAACCTTAATGTTCTAGCAGTGTAATTAGTAAATAAAATATAGCTTACATGCATGCCAAAAGGCAATTAATTTAGAATTATTATAAGATATTATGTATATTGTTATAAAGATGTTTGGCTATTATAATGTGATTATCATATAATAATTAAAATACAAGACTATTATTATATGGTAGATAACTGAAGAAATGGGATGGGATAGAAGACACAGAAGAGCTGTGTTTATTGTCATAAGTAATCATAGTAGTTAAAGTACTCACAGGGATTCCAAGAATTTTTTGACCAGTATTATCTACAACACTGTCACAGGGCACTAAGATGTTAGCAGCAGGCTAATGGAACAATTAGCTGGCACCTGCAGGTGGTCAGATGATTGGAAGCAGGCAGGGCCCTGGGAACATATAAGCTGGAGCTAGCAGAGCCCATTGTCTCTGGAGACTGCTAGGGGAAAGGGTCCTTGCCTAAGAGAGCTATCTAGAGGCATTTGGTTGCCTGTTTTGATGCCTACAAAAGCAGTAAGGCTCCAGGAGCCTACAAGATACCCAGGTCTAGGAGAGACACTCTCCTAGAGGTGGAAGTTTGCCTTCTGAAAGGGGCAAAGCATGGTTTTCATTGTTATTATTACGTTATAGGGCTTATGTTTGTGCTGTTGTTGTATGGGTGGTTGGGATGAGGCTGGAAGGGGAGGTACAGAGGCCTCATTAGTGCCTCAGTAGTGCCAGGGACAGGCTTAAGGCTCAAGCAGTTACTGAGCCCAGAGTGGACAGAGAGGTAAGGATGCAGTTACACTGAGGCCAGAGGGCCCAGTGCCAAAGGGGCATAGTTACATAGGGGCCAGAGGACCTGACACCAAAAGGGTGCAGGAGAGACAGGGGCTGGAGAGCCCAGTGACAGAAGCAGATCAATTTGAGCTAGCGCCTCGTAGCCCAGTCTGACACGGTGGGCCTAGGCTAGAAGGCCTAGCCAGATTAATAAGCCAGAGGCCAAGTAGGCTGAGGCCCCAATGGAGGGCATAACATCCATGTAACATCCATGAGGCATGGAACGTGGTAAAGGGGAGGGTTTGAAGCCACACAATTAGCCCATAAGGCTCAAGGTGCCCCACGTGGCACAGTATTGGGGTGAGGTCCGGTGAAGGGTCCAAGGACCAGCTGTCTTCAAGCCCAGGAGCTTGGAGGAGCTCTGATGAACCAGTTCACTGCCTGATGAGAACTGCAGCATCCAGAGACTTTGGGGAATCCAGCCAGAACCTGCAGCTCAAAGGGACAGGCGGTCATGGGGGGAGCAGTAGTGCAGACAGCATGGTTTCTTTTCTTTTATCCTATCCTTTTGGAGTTTTTTTTTCTTGCTGCCCCACACCTGTCAGAGAGCAGGCAGCTGCTCTAATTGTGATAAAGAACCACAGTCACAGAAGTCTGCTTGCCCAGCATTTGGGGAATTGGACCGGTTAAGCTCGAGCATGGCCAAGGACTTGCCCTTGATTGCAGGGCTGGCTGATTCGGCCAAAGGACCGTAGATTGAGTTTGTGTTCTTGTGTGACCAATGGAGAATCATCCAGGCTTTGACTGGGGTAATTTTTTCTTTTGTTTATTTTGTCTACTTGATGTGACCGGGTGACCTAGAACCAACTAGGGGTGCTCAATCGGAGCTTAGTGTTCTGTTCTTGAATGCTGCTGTACAGGGCACAGACAAGCCCTGATGATTGGACTTTTATCTGACCTCATCGTTGAAGACTCATTTTCCTTTTTTTCCTTTTTCTTTGGACACAGGCCGACAGCTGGCCTTGTGAACAGAGTGACACAGGTGGGAAGAAGGCCTTCAGATCATTCCAAACCTAAAGACCAGAAGGTGAATGCTTGCTGGCATCCAGGTCAGACTTCGGAGGCAATCTACCTAATTCCAACTGGCTGGTGTACAGATGGGCTAAAGGAGAGGTAGGAGCCCCATGAAGAAAACTGACTGGACAGACCCCAAACCAAACGCTTGATGAACAAACCATCTCCTGACTGATAAAAAGAAAAATAAATCAACATCAAGATGTGGTAGGTGAGAAATGGGCAGCGTTAGCAGAGTGCTTGGGTTACGGGAGTCCCATCCCCCACAGCACAGTCCCACCAAACATCAAGTCACCAAGGGCTGCGGCCATATCTGGCACTGCGGTGACATATATTACTGTAAATATAAATATATTGTATTTCTACTTGGCTTTCAATCTCTTGAAAAAGCTGGCACTTACTGGAGAGATTTATTTAAAGGAAAAAGAATTCCTGATATATGTAAAAAAGTGTTCCACAACTAAAAAAGCCAAAATTACATCTCATAATGACACTAATACAAATGACAATTTAGGGTTTGAAAACTATGCCGGTATTATTTTAGAACTATCTTGATGGATGTTATAGAATCATAGAAAATTAGGGTTGGAAAGGACCTCAGGAGGTCATCTAGTCCAACACCCTGCTCAAGGTAGCATCAGCCCCAAGTAGATCATCCCAGACTTTGTCTACCCGAGTCTTAAAAACCCATAAGGATGGAGATTCCACAACTTTGCTGTTCCAGTGCTTTACTACCCTCCTGGTGAAAGAGTTTTACCTAATATCTAATTTCAATTTCCCTTGCTGCAACTTGAGACCATTGTTCCTTATTCTGTCATCTGCCACCACTCTGGGCTCAGTTTAGCTCCATCCTTTTTGTGACCGCCCTTCAGGTAGTTGAAAGTCGCTATTAAATCCCCTCTCAGTCTTCTCTTCTCCAAACTAAATAAGCCCAGCTGCCTCATAAGTCATGTTCTCCAGCCCCCTAAACATTTTAATTGCCATCCACTGGATTCTCTCCAATTTGTCTACATCCTTTCTGTAGTGGGGCAAAGTACTCCAAGACTGGACAAAGTATTCCAGATGTGGCCTCACTGGTGCGGAATAGAGGGGAAGAATCACTTCCCTTGATCTATTGACAATGCTTCTACTAATGCAGCCCAGTATGCCATTAGCCTTCTTCACAAGAAGGGCACACTGTCAGCTCATATTCAGCCTACTGTCCAGTGTCCTTTTCTGCAGAGATGCTGCCCAGCCAGTTATCCCCCAGGCTGTACCAATGCATGGGATTGTTCCATCCTAAGTGCAGGACTTTGCACTTGTCCTTATTGAACCCCATGAGATGTCTTTTGGTCTAATCCTTCAATTTGTCTACAATCTGAATCCTAGCTCCACCCTACAGCAGATCTACTGTTCCCCACAGCTTGGTGTCATTTGCAAACTTCCTGAGGGTGCACTGCATCCCATCTTTCAGATTGCTGATATTTTATAACTTCAACTTGAGAAAAAACATTATTTTAAATTAACTTTAAAGTTAAATTAACTTTAGAAATGGAAATGTTCCATTAACCTACATTTCTGTAAGGCAGTAGAACAGGGCCTCCTGTTGCTTTAAGGCAGCAGAAAGAACCTCAAGTAGTTGAACAGGGGTTAGCTGCAGGAGGGAAGGCACAGTAATCTGCCCATTAAGGTAAAGGGACTCACATGCAGTTGGTCAAAATAACACCTGATTAGAATGGGGAGGAGCCCAGGGGATATAAACCTAGGTTCCTGAAGCAGAGGGGCAGTATAGCCCTGAATTCTGCTGAAACAGGAGCTTCTGCCATTTCAGGATGGTGGGGAGTGGGAGCTGTAGGCCATAAGAGTGAGAACCGGAGAGTCACAGGGTAGCTTGGAAGTTGTATGATGACCCAGAGGGGGGGCTTTGAGTTAAAGCAGTTGTTCAGATTTGTTTTAGTTTATACCAGAGGACCCTAGGGCTCACAGTGCCAGCCAAGCATCGGTAGGTCCACTGGGGTGAAGAGAGACACTCATAAAGAACAGAATAGTGTGTAGTTAGTAAACCAAGGACCTAGAGAGATCAATTAGATGGGTAGAGGACAGTGAAATGCTGCAAGACTCAGGGGAAGCTTCTCAATTAATAACAAAGGAACATCAAGGTGTGGTAGGTGAGATAAACAGGGGGATTATATAGAGACCAAGACCAAGAGTACAGGCAGAAGTAGAGTGGCCCATAGCGGGGCCATGGCCACCACAGGGCCCTACCTGCTACAGGCAGCTTTATTCATATTGTAAAGATTAATGAAACAGTTAGGTTTGTTTCATACAACAGGCATTTTAGTTCAACTATGCAAACCTTTTTATAATGATAAAAATGAGAGAGGTAAGGAGAGGAGGGATTCCTGTGATTTTGTTTTTAATAGGATTAGCCTGAATTTAGGTTAAAATTACAAAGAAACAATTTAACTAGGTCCAAATCACTTGATTCCTGGAAAACAATATGTTAGGATGCACTGCTAATTAAAATATTTAAGCGATTATTGTAACATCTTAACAACAAACTACAGAAGAACCAATGTAAATAAAAACATAATTTTACAAATTAAATTGCCTTACTTGAAAGCTCAATATATGTTCCAATAAATGATCTATGTTCCAATAAAAACAAATATAAATACAGGTGTCAAATCAAGACTGTCAAGCAACCTACCAAGATACCATCTAAGACTAAACTCAGAATATAACATTATTTCCTCTCTTATTCTTCTTTACATTTTGGGACAGATCCTATATTTTTCTGCATAGTGCCTAATATTGCAGAGAATGTACTCCACTTGAGTAGTAATGCAGTAAGAAAGTGATCATGAAACACCTTTGTAAAAGATACATTACAGAAAGTTTCTGTAGATTGCATAGGATCATTTTAAGTACAGTGGGTGTGATTACACAAGCCATTTTACTGAGCAGTAGACTAATCTACTGTACAGTAAAGCATCAGAATCTACACATATGCACCATTTACTGTGCAGTAAATTGGTCTACATTAGGTACTAAATAGAGGTAATAAACTAATTTTGCAGCATCTGCGTATGTGTAGACTCTAGCAAGGAGCAAATTTGCTCCCAGTCAGTCCCAACACTAGAGGGCCATAGGGAATAGGAAACTTCCCCAGTTCTGGTGCCACTCAGCTCCTGGCTCCCCCCAGAAGCTGGGAGCTGAGCAGTACCCGGACAGGGTAGCTCTCTGCCCGGACCAAATTGCTGCTGCTTAGCTCCCAACTCCTCAGAGGAGCCAGAAGCTGAGTAGCACTAAAACTTGGGAGCTGTCTGCTTCCCCACACAGCTGGGGATTGGCCAAGAGCTGCCCTCCTCTGCAGCAGTTCCCAGTCAGCTCCAGGCTGTGCAGGGATTTCCTCGAGTAGCCTGGGGCTGGCCAGGAACTGCCCCCTTTCGGGGATTATATATATACACATACACATATATATATATGCTTAATGTGGCCTGATGGACATCTTATGATGCTCCCTTGGAGTCATCCAGCCAAAGAAATCAGAGAATGCAGCCTCTATAATTTTGTCAAGACTCACAATGTGAATAGTCAAATGGATGCTCTTCTAAATCTCCAATGTCTGTTATTTTCCCAGAGAGCTCCCTAGTTACTGCCTAATTGCTGGGAAGTGTGTAGCCTCAAGTTTAGATCCTGACTTCCTGAAATGGCCAAGAGAACCACCTTGGACTTCTCCATGGGAAGCTCTTGTTTCACATTATTCTATACATGTGATCATGTTTGTGTATCAGCAGATCGCAGGTGAGTAGCTTGTTTTCCTCCCCCAAATGATCAAGCCTCTCAGTCTCCCTGTCCTTGTCTACTCTGGGTGGAACTGAGGTTGCCAGAGTAGCACTAAGGATACAGTGACAACCTGGGTGGTGGTGTCCTACTACATGATCCAATTAAGTTAGACAAGTTTTGTAGCCACTAACTCTTTGACCACTTAAAGTCCTCATCATTCAGAAATTCAGTTTATTCTTTATCTTTTGGTTTCAAAACATCATAACATCCAACATATTCACTTTTGTGAAGTAAGAATCAGCAAGGTTACTGTGCAAAGGGGAGCTAGTGCTGGCTGCATTCTTTGTAGGCCTGGAAGAGATGGGTTTAAGAAAAGGTACATGAAGATAGGCATGGTCTGTATTTTTGCTTCCACTGTTTTCCATTCCACTGGAGCAATTGTTACAAAAGAGTAGAGTCAATGGTGGTGCTGCTAAAGGACGAGTTGAGCTTTCACTATTGGACATGGCTATTCCCCTACCCAATCTAAGTCACAGTTGCTTTTGAAGTAGCAAAATGTGACCACAGATTTCCCCCCACATTTTATGACCATGGGCTATTGCCAAGTGGATACAAACCTCTCTGCATTTTTGTGCCCTACAAAGTTAATCAAGATGAAGTGCTAATATGAAAAAATAATATATTGCCTTCAGAACTGGAAGTACCTCTACGAGCTGTTTGAAAAGAAAAAAACCAAAATATTATTTAATGTTTTTACTGCACAAATGAGAACAGCAGTCATCTGAGTGCCAGCTTTTTTTTCTAAACCAGCTTGGCACATAGCCAGAGGGACTGTAGGGTGTGTAAGTGCAACTTAGGCCAGAGAGGCAGGAAACATCAGCAGGAAACACCAGCAGCAGCTGTAGAAGCAAAAGAACAGGCAGAGGCCATAAGACAAATAAAAACATGCAGAACAGGAGCAGTAGCAGATGTCTGAGTAATACTTTTTTTGAGGGGGATGGGAGGATACTTGTGAAGAGAAGAGAACCCAATTTTATTTTACACTTAGTTTGTACTAAGTATCTGAACAGGGACTTTTTTTCATTCTAAACATTTATTTTGGTTTAGGATGTGAGGAAACTGACTCAAATGACCACACACCCAACACGTGCAGTGAGGAGAATGAGCAGTACTACCCTGCTTCATTTTCTTTGCATAGATTTGTTTCCTCAGGGCATTTGGGAAAGGTCCACATTACAAAGTATTTTGGAATGAATGATGGCTGGAATGATTTTACTGAGTCATTTTCTTTGGGGTTCTGTGAAATGGAACTTGCAGAGAGATGAAGAAGCTCTGTTCTTCCAAATACCATTGCAAAAGGTCAGTCCATTTAATTTACCCCCATTTATTCTACTTAACCCATACATCTGCAAGTGAGTTCCCAAAATCATAAAAATGTATCATCAGCTACAAGACTAGTAGAATTAGACTCAGGCCTTCCCAGAGAGAGAACAATCTGTACTACTTTTGATGCTTGAGTCCTTCTGTTTACTATCTTGGCTGCTTAGTCAAGTGGGCAAGAGAGGCACCTGGATGCCCAACTTCATTCGTATGATGTAAACAAGCTAAAAATAATTAAACTTTACCAAATTAAAGTTAAAGTTAGGAAGTACATGGTCAATAGCTTTTCTGTCCATTTACTCTGGCAAGCAACTGCATAAGCAAAATAAGAAAAATAGAGATAATACAGTAAGAACTCAATTAAATTCAAGAAGAACAGACTTTGGAAGACAAACCTCCACAAATGCAATTTACTAAATTTTAGAATAGTCACAGTAGGGATGATCACCTACCAACAGTCAATGTAGAGCTGGTAAAAGATCAGCTAGAGAGGCTGGATATCTATTAGTCAACAGGCCTGGATGAACTCCATCCAAGAGTGCTGAATGAACTAGCTGAAGTCATTACAGGACTGCTGGCAAACCTCTTTGAGAATGTGTTCAGGAGAGGTTCCAGAAGACTGGAAAAGGGCCAATGTTGCAGTTGCACCCATCTTCAAGAAGGGGAGGAGAGACGACCCAGGGAACTACAGGCCAATCAGCCCGACCTCAATCCCAGGAAAAATCCTTGAAAACTTTTTCAGGGAGTCCATATGCAATAAGCTAGTAGAAGGCAAAATTCTGAATGACAGCCAGCATGGTTTTGTCATGGGTAGGTCATGTCTGACTAACCTCATCTCCTTCTATGACCAGGTTAGTCACCACCGGGATAAGGGAGATGGGGTTGACATCATTTACTTGGACTTTAGAAAGGCCATTAATTTGTTGTCTCATGAGGCTCTCAAGGTAAAACTAAGAGACTATGGGCTCAACAATTCAACAGTCAGATGGGTGGGAAACTGGCTGCGGGGTCAGACCCAGAGAGTACTAATAGATGGATCTGTGTCGACCTGGTGGAAGATAGCCAGTGGGTCCCCCAAGGTTTGGTACTTGGACCAGTTCTTTTCAACATCTTCATCAGTGATCTGGATGTGGGGTGAAAAACACACTGGTAAAGTTCACCAATGACACTAAGCTCTGGGGATGTGCGGCCATGCATCAGGGTAGGGTTGACAATCCAGGTGGACTTAGATTAGTTAGATGGGCAGACCAGAACCAGATGCTGTTCAACACTGAAAAGTGTAAAGTGTTCCAGCTGGGGAGGAAAAATTTACAGCAAACTCACAGGCCCGGTGGTGCTATGCTAGCTAGCACCATGTCCAAAGGGGATCTGGGGGTCATAATTGACCATAAAATGAATATGAACCAGTAGTGTAATGTTAGAGGTAGCAGAGCAAACAATACACTGGAATTCATCAACCGATGCACCTCAAGCAAAACTAAGGAAGTTATTCTCTCACTCTACTCTGCATTGGTAAGGCTGCAGCTAGAGTACCGCATCCAGTTTTGGGTACCAGACTTCAAGAAGGATGTGGAGAACCTTGAGAGAGTCCAGAGAAGGGCCACTCATATGATTGGAGACCTGAAGAGCAAGCCATATGAGGAAAGGCTGACAGATAAGGGACTGTTCAGCCTAGAAAAGAGAAGACTTTGAGGGGATTTGGTGGCAGCTTACAAATATATCAGGGGTGAGCATCAGGGGTTAGGTGAACAATTATTCACCACGGTGCCCCAGGGGAAAACCAGGAGAAATGGTCATAAACTCCTAGAGGAAGGTTTCAGACTGGATATAAGGAAAAATGTCATGGTTCGTGTGACTAGACTCCCACCGGGGGGTGATGTAGGCACCTACCCTGGAGATCTTCAAAAGGACACTGAACGCACACCTTGCTGGTGCTATTTGATCCCAGCAGTCTTTCCTGCCCAGAGCCAGGGGCCTGGACCCAATGATCTCACAAGGTCCCTTCCAGCCTTAAACTTCTGTGAATCTGTGAAGCCACTCACCCAGTAGTTAATTATCATCATGCACTATAATCAGCAGTTTAACCATTTATTTACACATCTTTAATGACATGAACAACTCTGTCCTCTCTTTTGGTCATGGCGTTAAGGTACTATATAGAAACCCACGTGGCAGACTGCCTTGTTTTGTGAACCTCTGTCACAGCCTTTGTGGTAATGAAATATGGGTTGACATGGCTCCTGTGGAAACATAATTATTAACAGTTTGTAAAAGCCTTCTTCCCTTCCTCTGGGAGAATGGCAATATATCACATGTCAGCAATTTAGGAATCACTGTGCTTAATATGGATCAAATGTACCATGTATCTTCCATGTTTAGCTTCCTGAAACCTCAGGTGGGCATGCACCTTGTCCCACTCACCACCTTGGCTAGATATTTTGCTAGTCATACTCTTACAACTGCTGCACTGTGGGTATGTTTCCACTACACACTGCAGTATTTCTGGGCAACAGAAGCAATCTAACTTTGCCAATGCAGAGCTCCATAAACTTATTTACCTTGCTTCACATTTAAAGTTAGCTTGGTTTTCTCTGCACTGCACTTTAATCTGTAGTGTACACAAACACTGGTTCTGTGGACACTAATACCAGCCATTTTAAATGTAGTGTAAGTTTATACAAACTATTTCAGCAGAGCAGTTGAACTGGTAATGACAAGGTTTCTCTCATATTATGCAACCAAGGAAGCAATAAAGATGAGTCTCTTATTAGCACACCTGTTACTCATGGATTCATGGAAGTTGCTAACAACTTCTTTAGCAAAAATGAAACAAAGCCACCTGAATATTCCACATTACTAGTAAAGGATTGGCCAGGCCCTCATCAATATGGAAACAGCAAGGCTCTACACACTCAACTTGACTTCTTCTATAGCTATGGTCATTGGTCAAGCAACACATCTCAACCCCTTGAGTATATCACATCCTGGACATACATGATGATATGGATAGGGAGGAGGCGGGGTGGTTGGGATGAAGTCAGTGACTAACTACTAAGAGTTAACATTATTAACAAGACTGAAACAGAACACAATCAATTGAATTGCCATGCCATGCCATGTAGAGATGAATATATTTAGTTAACAAGGTCACATATTTCTTATCGAATACATCTGGCTAGAACTTGCAAATTCCCAATTTTCTTGGGAAAATTATGATTTCTTTTCATCCTCCTTGGAACCAAAATTTGAAATTTCATATTTTTCTTGGAACCAAAATTCTAACATTTCATTTCAGAAAAATAGAAAGAATATCATGTTTTGACTTGTTTTATAATTTCTAAAAATATATTGACAATATATTTTCTTCAATTGCTTACAACAAGCTGTTACACCTTAAAACCTTATCAAAATGAATTATTTCAATTTCTTGGTCAAAAAATGTTGACAATAAATTCATGCTGGATAATACTAATTTGGCTATGTAGGGAAAAATTTGAGTAGTTCTATTAAGGACAATGGATTCTGGAAAACTCCAGAAAAGGTAGAGACAACAGTACAAATGGAAAAATCTTGCTAAGAAGCATCTCGTTGTCCCAGGGGTGGCCATGATGCCCCTGGCAGCTCCACAACTGCACCAGCTCTGTCCTGAGGGTGCCCTCTTATTTTCCTGCCATGTCTTGCTGGTAAAATAATAAATTGGGAGGCTGCCCAGAGGCCTTCACATGGCCCTGATCCACTGACTTTCACAAGAACTCATTGGTCCTTGGGTCCTTCACCGGACCTCACTGCTTTTTCCTCTTCCAGTGTCACCGTCATGCTGGAAGTGCTGTTGCAGCCATGATGGGACCCAACCCAGAGGGAATAGGAGCTGATAAAGTAGGGATCCAGCCATGGGTTTTCCATTGCTCCTGTCTCCATAGCTAAAGATATGTTCCTTTTAGCCCTTTCCAGGCTTTTGTGAGGGACCGTCTCCTTTTCTCCACATAGCCCTTCTCTCTCAAGATGCCACCAGGTGCCTTTTCTCTAATTCCCAATGGGATAGAAGCCAAGGGTTTCTGACTCTCTGATTTGTGAACAATCCAGTACAGGTAGCTTTTCTTCCAAGTAACACTGTGACAGGAAATCAGGTACTACATTTTGTCTGCCAGGCCTGTATTCAATATTAAACTGAAATGGTTGGAGTGCTGTCATGGAACGAGATCCTCAGGGGTGACTGTGATGCCCCTGGCAGCTTCATGACTATGTAAGCTTTGCCCTGAGGGCACCCTGTTATCTCTTCTGCCATGTCTTTGTTGGAAAAATAACTTGGGAGGCTGTCTATGGGCCTTCACTTATTCCCAGGCTGCTGAACCTTACTTGAGCTCACTGATCTCTGAGCCCTTTGCCAGCCTCTCTTCAATGGGCCTTATAAGCCAATTGTGTGGCTCCTACCTCTCCTTTACCATGCCCCATGCCTCACAGGTGTTACAGTGTTGTTATACTCTCTGTTGGGGCCTTGACTTACTCAGCCCCTGCCCTTTTGATATAGTTATGCCTTCTAGCCTAGACCAACTGTGCTGGGCCCAGCTTTGAGGCACTAGCCCACAATGTCTTCTCACTGGGCCCTTGATTCTTGGCTCAGGTGCACCTCTGCCTCTGGGCTTTCCGGTCTTTGCAGCTTGCGCCCCTCTAGTGCTGGGCTCTCTGGCCCCTTAAAGCCTGCACCCCTATGGCGCTGGGCTCTCCAGCCCCTCATAGCTTACGCCTCTCTGGCCCCCAGTGTGGCCTCCTCCTCCCCTATTAGCCTCATCCCAGTCCACTGGTTCAAACAATAACACAAAACTATGCACCTGGTCTATAACATAACATTAACAATAAAGGCATCACTCTGCCACTTTAAGAGGGCAAACTCGCACCATTAGAATACCATACCCCTTAGCTCTGGGAGCCTTGTGAGCCCCTAGCATCTTAGTGCATTTAGAGGTAGCAAAGCAGACAGCCAGATGCATCCAGCAGCTTTCTTGTGCAGGAGCTCCTTCTCTTGGCAGTTGCCAAAGAGAGAGTGAGCCCAGCCAGCCCCAGCCCTGAGCTTATATGTTCCCTGGGCTGTGACTCCTTCCAGTCAGCTGACTACCTGCAGGTGCAGGCTAATTACCTAGTTAGCCTGTTATTCAGGCAACATGCAACTGTGGAACTGTGTGTAGCCTGCCAGGATCCTTTGCTAGGCTGCTTTTGCCTTCAAAGGCACAGGCATACTTTGGTGCCGGTGACAAGTGTTTTAGGATATCTGTCAAAGAAGCTGTTAACTTGGCAAAGTCTGGAATACAGTGGTGGTAATAGCTAGCAAGACCTCATGTGCTTCCTACTCTGGGGAGCTTGGTAGTTTCAGAGAGCCTCAGCTTTGTCAGCCAATGGCCAAATACAGCCTGTCCCACCAGGAATCTCAGGTACTTTGTCTAAGCCTTGCCCAGCATGCACTTCCCTGTGTTGGCTGTTAAACTCGCTTGTAGCAGTTCCTGTAAAACTACCCACTCTCAGAATAGATAATGATATTGTCTAGATATGCCGATGTGTGCTGCTGATGGGGAGCCAGTATCTAGCCAATGAACTGCTGAAACATTGTGGCTGTCCCATGAAGGCCGAATGCCATATGTTTAAATTCATACAAGCCCCAGAGGGTTCCAAAGGCTGTTTTTGCCTGGTCTCTTCTCAATAGGACCTGCCAATAGCCCTTGGTGAGATCGAGGGTTAAAATAAACTTGGCCTGTCATAGTATCATAGTTGGTAGGGTCGGAAGAGACCTGAGCAGATCATCAAGTCCAACCCCTTGCCATGGCAGGAAAAAACACTGGGATCAAACAACCCCAGCAAGGTGTTCATCCAGCTTCCTCTTAAAGACCCCCAGGGTAGGAGCCAGCACCACTTCTCTTGGAAGTTGGTTCCAGATCCTAGCCGCCGTGACAGTGCTGCTGTCTAGTCTGAATCTACACCTGAAGACAGGCAGGCGATCCAGGCTGTCCTGGACAGGCTCAGCAAATGGGCGGACAAGAACCTGATGGTGTT
>NW_017728910.1:43886561-43889817 GCF_001723895.1 Crocodylus porosus
GGCTGAGAGCCATGGGGCTCTTTAGCCTGGAAAAGCGCAGGCTCAGGGGTGATCTGATGGCCACCTATAAGTTTATCAGGGGTGACCACCAGGATCTGGGGGAACGTTTGTTCACCAGAGCGCCCCAAGGGATGACGAGGCCGAATGGTCTTAAACTCCTGCAAGACCATTTTAGGCTGGACGTAAAGAAGAATTTCTTTACTGTCTGAGCCCCCAAGATCTGGAACAGCCTGCCATTGGAGGTGGTTCAAGCACCTACATTGAACACCTTCAGGAGTAAACTGGATGCTTATCTTGCTGAAATCCTATGACCCTGGCTGACTTCCTGCCCTTTGGGCAGGGGACTGGACTCAATGAACTTCTGAGGTCCCTTCCAGCCCTAATGTCTATGAAATCTATGAAAAAGGACTTCTTGTTGTCTTTGATCCAGGTAGCTAGTCCCAGTTCCATCTCCACCTTAGCCTTCCTGACCGCTCCCCTACAGCCCTGAGCATCTGAGGCATAGTCCTCCCTGGTGATGACCCCTCCCTTCCATTGGGTGTACACCTCCTTTTTAGCTAGGAGACATTCTTGTATGCTTTTGGTGAGCCATGGGGGCTTTTGTGCACTCTTGCCCCCTTTGATCTGTGTTGGAATTACCTCCCTTTGGGCTTGGAGGATCGTCTCCTTAAGGAACAACCACTCTTCTTGGACACCTGGCTCCACTCCCCTCCGGGACCTCAACGCTTCCCTAACTATCCTCCTTAGCTTGTTGAAGTTTGCCTCCTGAAGTCCAGGGCTGCTGCTTTGCTGCAGGCCTTGCCACTTTGTGCTGGATGGTGAATTCTAGTAGGCAATGATCACTGTCGCCCAGGTTGTCGAGCACTCGCAGAACCCTCACCAGGTTGTCACCCGTGGCCAGGACCATGTCCAACAAGATGTCTCCCCTGGTGGAGCTGTGCACCTCCCGGGTTAGATGGAGGTCCGGTATCTTAGCTAGGAACCTACGTGAGCAGTCAGACCTGACTGACTGCTCTTCCTGGCAGATGTCTGGAAAGTTCAGGTCACCCCTGATGACCACATCCTTTGACCTAACTACCTTTGTGAGCTGACTTAAGAATTCCCAGTCTAGCTCTTCCCCACCGTTAAGTCTCTTTCCCTTCGACTGTCCAGCTCTTCCCCACCGTTAAGTCTCTTTCCCTTCGACTGCCTTGTATTCTAACCCAGAGCACTTCAGTGTGCCCCTCCTCTGACCTTGTGCTACTTGTTAAGGATGTGTGTGTATTTCTCCTTGACGGAGAGCACCACACCCCCACCTTTCCCTCTCCTATCCCTCCTGTACAGCCTATAGCCCTTGATGTTCATCACACAGTCATGTGTTGGGTCACACCACATTTCTATGAGCCCACTATGTCTGTCCTACCTTTGCTAATTAGAAGTGCCCACACATCACATGTATCAGTGTCCCCCCCACTCAAAAATGGTGGTGGGGTGCCTTGAACTAAAGCTGATTGAATGTTTTTTAATTCAAAACACCCCACCACCATTTTTGCAATGTGGGGATGCTGATACGTATGATGCAGAAGGCTGCCAGAGCACATCAATTTCTGTGCTCCACCAGACTCAATTAATCAAGTCTGCTCTGAGGTGTTTTAGTTCAAAACAGTGCACCAATGCCATTTTCTCAGCACTGATATGTATTTTGCCACATATACAACTGCATGCGTCATAGTGCTGGGTGCTTTTAAAAGCACCCAGTGCTGCAGTGCAAACAGGTGTACAAATGCCTAATTATCCTATATTTGCCATTTTTGATGTGCATTAAGGGCACACACATGTAGAAAAATGCTCTTAATCTACATTATATTAGGCTAATGCACATTAACATGTCTCAAGTAGATGCACCCATAGTCATCTTGAATACTACAACTCCATCTCTACAGTCCCAGTAGATGTATTGTTTTGCCACCTGGCTTTGTACAAAAAAGCCTTAACACAACTTCAGACAAACAGCTCATCTGGCTACCTTCTATTTCAAGTTCCAATTCTGAACTATCCTCCTTGTTTGAAGACCTCTGTCCAGATATGGACTAAATGTAGCATCTGTGATGGGTATTCCATCTTGGCTCTTTTTTCTTGCTCTAACATTGCTTATCCCTCAATTGCTTGGCTCTTGGAGAAACTTTCCTATATCTTGTTGTGCTGACTCACCACCTATTTTTTCAAATACTACCTGAAAACTTATATTTCCAACCTTGCGTTATAACAGTTGAAATAGCCAAAGGAAAATATTGTCTGGCTATTACCCATTGAGGGTTCAATAATTATTTCTCTAACCTTCCCAAAGTAAAAAGATTGATCACTAAAAATAAACAGAAAGAGGACCCCACATGTACAATAACACATTGGTTATCTTTAATCCAATAGGTCATAAGAATAAAATCAAACCTAACAGATGACCACTATTTTTTGGTAAACAGTATGGTATAAATATATGCAAATAAATGTTCATACAAATAAAACCAAGGCCCTTTAATTTATTTTTTGTGTATCTACATAAATTCCAGAGTCTAAATAAGCAAGTTAGGAATAGTAGTTTGAGATTGTTAGGGACACTGGAGAAAAGAATGGTCATAAATGTAAATAAGGTTAAATACAATCACCAATAAGATGGTGAATAGAATTTTCTTAGTGTCAGTTCAAATTTTGGTATGCTTCTTGACTAACTATAAATTCATTGCCCCCTGTTAATAAGGTTTTCCTGTTGGGTAATATTATGTCTAGGTATTTGTGGAACACTTACTTATCACAGTATTTGCGAATGCTTTACATTTTAGTTCTTGTATAAACATTAGGACTGTGCAAAGCTTCAGTCACTGATTCAATTTGGAGGAGATTCAGCCCAATTCAGTGGCCAAATCTCCTAATCTGAATTGAATCAGGAGACCCTTCAATCTCTCTGAATCGAATTGTAACCCACCAAATTGATTCAGAGAGATTCGACAATTTGGCCATAGACACAGCTTTATATGTTTTTTCTATGTACCTCGAGGTACCAGGAATGGCTCTTGAATGCTGAGATGGTAAGGTGAAGGAGTGTCCCATGGGAGCATGGGGGAGGTCCCCCGTGTGCTTACTGTAAAAGTACTTCCAGTCCACTTCTAGGTCCACCACATAGCTCATAAGGAAGCACCCTCCCCCCCAGATTGGTGATTGGTGCCTTCTGGGTCTGGGGGGGGGCACCTGGGGTCCCCCTATGGCTGATCACTGAGCTGGG
>NW_017728910.1:43889917-43893591 GCF_001723895.1 Crocodylus porosus
TAAGGTGAAGGAGTGTCCCATGGGAGCATGGGGGAGGTCCCCCGTGTGCTTACTGTAAAAGTACTTCCAGTCCACTTCTAGGTCCACCACATAGCCCAGAAGGCACCACCCGCCCCCCCAGAATTCTCGGCAGCGCGTTCCGTGTCTGGGGGGCGGCACCTGGGGTCCCCCTATGGCTGATCACTGAGCTGGGGAGATGTGGGGGGGGGGGATCCCCCGCATGCTTGACAGCAGACCTGGAAGTGGATTGGAAGTATTTCTGGTCCACTTCTGGATCCACTGCCAAGCATTCAGGGGACTGCCCTGTGGGACACTCCATCCATCCCAGCATCTCAGCATTCACGAGTCACGCCTGGTACATCGCAGTATGTATGTGATGGGCTAGCTGGCAGTGATTTAGCCCAGGGGTTTTGAAGGGGTAAAAGATGATTGGAGGACTTGGGATTCCCTTTCTGCACCAATCAGGCCCCAGAGACTCACGCCCCGATGTCGCCTGATTGGCCCCTTGGGTCACCTGGAGGGGGATAAAAGGGACAGCATGGGCTGACTCAGGAGAGACCAGTAAGGGACAACAAGGAAGGGGCAACACAGAGCTGGCAAGAGCTGAGCCAGTGGGGTGGGAGCAGTTGCCCCAGAAAAGCCTGAAAGAGCAGGACCTGCAGGCAGCCGTGGGACCCTCAGCAGCACGGTGTGTGGCCAGAAGAAGAGGCTCCCCACTGAGTTCCAGGATCCCCTATGAGAGGCTGCAGCCAGCAGGAAAGGCTCCCCCCAGCTCCAGCAAGGATCTGAGCAGCGACCTGAGAGGTTCCCAGCTCTGCTTCCAGTTCCTCCAATCAGAAGCCAGGCAGCTCAACATGAGGCCAGGGCTCCAGGAAGGTCAAGACCCCTAGCAGGTTGTACTAGTGCCCCCAGTGGTGGTTGTGTGGCAGCATTCCTCCCTAGCATGTGGGAGATCTTGGTTCAAGTCCCAGCTGAGGTGACTTGGGGTGAATGAGCTAACAAGAAGCCAGTCTTCTTGCAGTGGAAAGGGGCCAGTTGTGTTTTCCCCCTCCAGGTACCAAGGCCCTATATTTCCTTGTCATTTGACATTTTGCATTTTGTGCCTTTTTATATTTCACCAACCCATATTGTTTGTTCTGCTGTTTGTGTTTTATATTTTGTTAACCCTGCTTTTTGTCAATGATTGTAAGTGTCTAACCTTTGTTGAATCCTGCCCCCTTGGGGCATTGTAGTGTCCACTATACCCTCTGATTTATGCCTGTTATGTTCCCAGTATTAAAAGATATATGGTTAAGTCCCACTGGTGGTCTGGCTGTGCTCTATAGGCGGAGGAGAGTCCCTACACCTCCCGCAGCACGTGTGCACCTGCTTTGATCCCTTCAATTGGAGAAGGGATACCTCTTGGAGTACTGCCCGGGTCACATGTAGAAAGAACATATCAAGTTGTGTCTATGGCCAAATCGCTGATTCTCTGAATCTTCAGATTCAGCCAAATTGAATTGGGACAGTGATCCAAATCAGCTAATTGAACCACTGTCCCCTGAATCGGGTTGAATTCAAATCAGAATTGAATACTGCCCGCTTCACACACCCTTAATAAACATTTCCAATAAATTAGCGGTATGTATGCACCAAATTTAGCATTTACCAGCTGCACAAAAACAATGATCTTAGAAGGACCAAAGAAAATACTTTCAGACTTCAGAGGTATTTGGCAATTTCACCAGCGTGAATGTAATAGCAAAGATGTTCCCAGTTCTCTAAGGAACACTTTATTTGCAATGTCTTTAGCTCAGCAGAGTAAATGAAGGTGGGTAACCAGAGTGCAGCCCTGGGAACTGCTGCCTATGGGGGATGGTGCCATGGCAGCTAACACTGCCTTATGTGCCACTGCTGCTCAAGGTGCAGAGCTGTCCAGCTGTGCCTCTATTACAGTGTTTTTGGGTCCACTTTTCTACACTACCAGGCATTTTGCAACTAGGAACACAGCATCTCTCAAGCAGCTGTGGCCAACAGAATTTTGGCTGGATTTGTTTTCTACTAAGGTCAGGTCTGTCTATCCTTTTTGTGCACTTTGTCAGCTCTGCTTCTTGCTTTGCTTCCTCTGAGCACTCTTCCTAAATGTCCCACAGCCGCATGTTTCTGTGCTCCTGTGAAAGGCAATTTCCTGCCCCTAACTGAGCAACCCAGGTTGGCTCCAGAGACCTCTTTCTTACAGGAAACAACTTCTATTATTATCATGTGTATTTAATAGCTACTGTCCTACCCCAGACCAGGGCCTCATGTTTGGTTCTGGCCATACAGGCCTTATCTTCCCTAGGAAACAAAGCATATCTTTCACCCACATTAAGTTAACCCAAGTTGTAATCTTACACATTTTCTAACAGGGTTCATTTCATCAGCTAATATGAATTAAACCTATAATACTGTGGTGGGCATGCTGGTAGCAGCCCAGCTTGCCAGCTCAAAAGGGCTTTAAGCATTCATGGAACTTTCCCACCAATTAGGAGACAATGGAGAAAAGGCTGCCCCACTCCTCCTCATGGTGAGGTGAAGAGTCTGGACCTGGGTGAGGATCCTACTTTGAATTATCTTTGATTCACCCATTTTTCCTAGTGATGTATATATAATGAGAGAGAGAATAGGGTAATAGTCTTATAGAATATGTAAATATGTATGTTTGTGTTTATATGCATATTTATTTTTTAATATTTTGATGTTTTGTAAATATTAATAAACTGGTTTATAGTTATATTAAATAGTGTCCTGGTCTGGCTCTCTATAGGGGAAGGAGGGAAGTTGTGTGCAGCCAGCAGCGTTCCCTCCAACAATGCACCTGCCCTGCTAACATTTCTTTTCAATTGGAAAAGGGAGTACACAACCAGGTACACCCAGGTTACAATACCTTGCCTATGGTAGTACTGCAACATGAATTATAAATGCAACTTTCTCCTAACAAGCACACAGCTGAGAATCTCTGACCCAAAGTACCCATATTCTAATGCACAGAGACTAATAAGTAGTTGAGCAAAGATCATGTCAGAAACATAAAGAAGAACTAGGAACTGAACTCTGGGTTCCAGAGTTTCTATACAGTACCTTAATCACAAGCCCGTATTTTTTTTTCAGTTGAAACAAAAGGACTCATTTTCCCTGTTTACTTTTATACTCTAGTTCCCCATGTTATCTTGCCCCCATTGTGAATGAATTAATAGTTCCACTGTGAAGGGCTGGGCCTACAAAGTGCACTCTTTAAAATCTATGGGCACATCCAGATGAGCACACACATGCCTTTTCCCTGGCCTCAAACCCCCTTGAGGCAAACCAACAGGCATGTGTGGGAAGGAAAATATGTTCCCCGTGCTGCAAACTTGCAGTGTGGGGAGAAAATTAGAAGTTTTAAAAAGTCTTAAAAAATTGAAGTTTAAAAAAGCAGAGCAGGGTATGGTCCAGGACCATGCTCTGAGGCAGCCAGAGGCTGGGTCCTCCATGGAGACTGTATGGTTGGCCCCTCACCCTGGTCCTGAAACACATGGCCAGCGAGGCCACATGTTCAGCACCAGGAATCCAATGCCAGTGATTAAGGGGTCAGGGGGGTTGGAGGGGGGGGGCGGGACCCCACTAGCCCACTCCCCTAGCCCCCCTGAACCCTGTCCTGGCTGGCTGCATCCCCT